>NC_091988.1:50917088-51254088 GCF_044704955.1 Pristiophorus japonicus
CGGGGGCAGAGTGGGGGGCTGGTCTCGGGTCTCGGGGCGGGAGCGGGTTTCGGGTCGGGTCGGGTCTGGTCGGTGGGGGGAGCGGGTGTCGGGTCGGGTCCGCGGGCGGTGGGGGGGAGCGGGTGTCGGGTCTGGTCGGCGGGGGGGGGCGGGTCTGGTCGGCGGGGGGGAGCGGGTGTCGGGTCGGGTCTGGTCGGCGGGGGGAGCGGGTGTCGGGTCTTGTCGGGGGCGGGGAGCAGGAGCTGGCCGTGGGAGGAGCCCCAGTGAGGCCATTCAGCCAGGGCTAGGGGCTGCGTGCTTCGGGCCCCTCCCACACAGTTTGGCGCCTGGAGCCACTGCACTTGCGTGCCGACTGTAGCGCGCATGTGCAGAGGTCCCGGCACTGTTTTCAGCGCCGGGACCTGGCTCCGCCCCCCCCACAGCTCGTGCTGGCTGCGCCGAGGGCCAGAGGACCTGTAAGTAGGTGGAGAATACCGAGGATTTTTTTAGGCGCGAAAAACGGGAGCCCAGCTCGGAGGGGCGCCCGTTTTTTTTCTTGTGGAAACTTGGGCCCATAGTAACATAATAATTAGGAGCAGGAATAGGCCATTCGGCCCCTCGAGCCTGGTCCGCCATTCAATGAGATCATGGCTAATCTTCTAGCTCAACTCCACTTTCCTGCACTATCCCTATATCCCTTGATTCACTTGATATCTAAAAACCTATCGATCTCTGTCTTGAATATACTCAAAGACTGTGCCTTCACAGCCCTCTGGGGTAGAGAATTCCAGAGATTCAGCACCCTCTGAGTGAAGAAGTTTCTCCTCATCTCAGACCTAAATGGCGCCCCCTTGTTCTGAGACTGTGACCTCTGGTTCTAGAGTCCTCAGCCAGAGGAAACATCCTCCCTGCATCTACCCTCTCATGCCCTCTAAGAATTTTGGATGTTTCAATGAGACATTCTCCTAAACTTTAGAGAATATAACTGGAGTTTTTTGAGGATGTAATTGATAGAATAGATAAAGGAGAACCAGTGGATGTAGTATATTTGGATTTTCAGAAGACCTTTGATAAAGTCCTACATAAGTGGTTAGTGTGCAAAATTAAAGCACATAGGATTGTGGGTAATATACTGGCATGGATTGAAAATTGGTTAACTGACAGGAAACAGAGAGTAGGAATAAATGGGTCTTTTTCAGAGTGGCGGGCAGTGACTAGTGGGGTACCACAGGGATCAGTGCTTGGGCCCCAGCTATTCACAATATATATATATAAATGATTTGGATGAGGGAACCAAATATAATATTTCCAAGTTTGCTGACGGCACAAAACTAGGTGGGATTGTGAGTTGTGAGGAGGATGCAAAGATGCTGCAAGGCGATTTAAATAGGTCGAGTGAGTGGGCAAACACATGGCAGATGCAGTATAATGTGGATAAATGTGAAGTTATCCACTTTGGTAGGAAAAAGTATTATTTAAATGGCGATAGCTTGGGAAATGTTGATGTACAAAGGGACCTGGGTGTCCTTGTACACCAGTCATTGAAAGCAAACATGCAAGTGCAACAAGTACTTAGGAAGGCAAATGGTATGTTGGCCTTCATTGCAAGAGGATTTGAGTATATGAGCAAGAATGTCTTACTACAGTTATACAGGTCCTTGGTGAGACCGTCAGTACCTGGAATATTGTGTGCAGTTTTGGTCTCCTTACCTAAGAAACAATATACCTGCCATGGAGGGAGTGCAGCAAAGGTTCACCAGACTGATTCCTGGGATGGCAGGACTGTTGTATGAGGAGAGATTGGGTCGACTAGGCCTGTATTCACTAGAGTTCAGAAGAATGAGAGGGGATCTCATTGAAACATATAAAATTCTGACTGGGTTGGATAGACTGGATGCAGGGAGGATGTTTCCCCTGGCTGGAAAGTCTAGAACAAGGGGTCACAGTGTCAGGATACGGGGTAGGAAATTTAGGACCGAGATGAGGAGAAATTTTTTCACTCAGATGGTGGTGAACCTGTGGAATTCTCTACCACAGAAGGCTGTGAAGGCCAAGTCACTGAATATATTTAAGAAGGAGATTGATAGATTCCTAGACACAAAAGACATCAAGAGATATGGGGAAAAAGTGGGAATATGGTGTTGAGAAAGAGGATCAGCCATGATCATATTGTATGGTGGTGGAGGCTCGAAGGGCTGAATGGCCTACTCCTGTTCCTATTTTCTATATTTCTATATAGGCCTAGTCTACTCAATCTCTTCTCATAGGAAAATCCCCACATTCCTGGAATCAGACTGGTTAACCTTTGTTGCACTCCCTCAATGGCAAGTATATCCTTTCTTAGGTAAGGAGACCTCAGGACCGAATTTGCCCTCCGCCCGAAACGGGGTGCACCGTTTTTGATGAATTACCAGCGCAATCGATGGGTCAGTCATTGGAACAATATTTAGCACTTTGAAAAAAAAGTTAACAGGGCAGTGTTTGTGGCGGGAATGGGATGTTTGTAGCGGTGTGGGGGCGGCCTAACCGATTCACTCGAGAAACTCACCTGATTCCCATTGACTGATGACGAGGCAACTGTTCCCTGGCTTTCTTAAAGGGCAGGTTTTGCAGGTCAGTCCTGAGCATTGGGAGTTTGTGTTTACTGCTTGTGACATTACACTATGTCAAATGAAAGAGCTTTGAGGAGATCCAGCTGATTTTCGGATGCGTAAATAGAAATACTGCCACAAGCTGTGGAGGGAAGGAGGTGTATCCTATTTCCTGACTCTGGAAGATCCACTCGGGAGGTGTTCTGGTATGCCTGGGCAGAGGTCGCTGTAGAGGTCTTGGGGACCTCAGTGCATGACCAGACGTCATTCAATGCCGTAAAAGGTTTAACGACATCACTCCAACGGTGAAAGTGAGTACATGTTCCTCCAACCCCTGACCCTCCATCTCTGAACCTCTCCTTCACCTTCTCTTATTTTCCTCTTTCACTTTCTATTTAGTGAAGCATCATTTGAGTGGTGAGGCATCTATATCTATGTGTGCATAATTACAATGGGGGGCCCTTTCATTTGAGCTGAAAACTTGCATCTAATGGAGCTATACATGCATTAATTGATGATGCTTCATTACATTACTACTAACTAACCCTTCTTTGCTTTGCAGACGAACAAAAAACATAAGAATTTGGAGCAGGAGTAGGCCATTTGGCCACTCGAGCCTGCTCCACCATTTAATAAGATCATGGTTGATGTGATCTTGGGCTTAGCTCCACTTCCCTGCCCGCTTCCCATAACCTTTCACTCCCTTATCGGTCAAAAATCTGTCTATCTCCACCTTAAATATATTCAATGACCTAGCCTTCACAGCTCTCTGGAGCAGAGAATTCCACAGATTTACGACTCTCAGAGAAGAAATTCCTCCTTATCTCAGTTCTAAATGGTAACCCCTTATTCTTAAACTATGCCCCTAGTTGTAGATTCCCCCACGAGTGGAAACATTCTCGCTGCATCTACCTTATCGAGCCCTCTCAGTATCTTATATGTTTCAATAAGATCACCTCTCATTCTTCTAAACTCCAATGAGTACAGGTTTATCCTTTTTTCTTAAGTCAACCCGTTTACTGGAATCAACTTAGTGAACCTTCTCTGAACTGCAGCCAATGCAAGTATATCCTTTCGTAAATAAGGAGACCAAAACTGTATGCAGTACTCTAGGTGTGGCCTCACCAATACCCTGTACAGTTGCTGCAGAACTTCCCTGCTTTTATACTCCATCCTCCTTGCAATAAAGGCCAACATTCTATTTGCTGTACATGCAGACTAACTCTTTGTGCTTCATGCACAAGGACCCTCAGGTCCCTCTGTACTGCAGCATTTTGTAGTTTCTCTTCATTAAAATAATAATTTGCCTTTTTATTTTTCCTGCCAAAATCAATAACGTCATACTTTCTCATGTTATACTTCTTCTGCCATATGTTTGCCCACTCACTTAGCATGTTTACATCCCTTTGCAGATTTTTTTATGTGCTCCTCACAACTTTCCCATCTTTGTATCATCAGCAAACTTAGGTATGTTACACTCAGGCCCTTCATCTAAGTCATTAATATAAATTGTAAATAGTTGAGGTTCCAGCACCAATCCCTGTGACACCCTGCTAATTACCATTGCTGACCGGAAAATGACCCATTGATCCTTACTCTCTGTTATCTGTTAGTTAGCTAATCCACTATCCATGCTAATATATTACCCCCAACCCCATGAGCTCTTATCTTGTGCAGTAACCTTTTATGTGGCACGTTATTGAATGCCTTTGGAAATCCAAATAAACCATATGCACTGGTTTCCCCATATCCACCCTTCTCGTTACATCCTCAAAGAACTCCAGCAAATTTGTCAAACATGATTTCCTCTCATAAAACCATGCTGACTCTGCTTGACAAAATTATGCTTTTCCAAATGTCCTGCTACTGCTTCCTTAATAATGGATTACAGCATTTTACCAATGACAGATGTTAGGCTAACTGGTCTATAATTTCTTGCTTTCTGTCTGCCTCCTTTTTTAAATAGGGGTGTTACATTTGCGGTTTTCCAAACCGCAGGGACCTCTCCATAATCCAGGGAAGTTTGGCAGATTACAATCAAAGTACTTAACCATTTTGAGCAACAGAGGACTGGTGGGGGAGAGGCCAACATACAGCAGTTAACCGACTTTGAGGAAAGGGTGCATCGGCTAATGGGACCACATGTTGCCTGCCCAGTGGCCCCAGGCAATGTGGATTCTGCTGGCGGCAGCATCATTTAATGAAGGCCTTCCTTTAATGCCATCTGTCCCTGAATGTTTAAATGTCTATCAATCAATTGGTGAGGAATGTGTGCAAGTTGCTTGTTGGATGTTGCACTGCGCAACCTCACCTCACGGAACCCTTGTTCCATTTATGATTGCAGATGATACGCCGAATGTGAGCCAGACTCAGATGGACACCCTTGAGACAAGTGGCAAAACTGCTGAAATGTCCAGTGAGGAGGATGAAGAAGTAGAGGCTGCTGCAGGAACCGTGTCTGCTTCATACACTCCCACATACCAGCTCGGGTACTGGGAGTACGCGTTCGTTGCAGATTAGCTTAGGAGAGAAGTCTGGACTGGGTGTTGCACTGGGCCTAGTGGGCTGCAACATGGTCAAGGGCAAAGGGAACCTCGGGAGCTAGCTCTCCGGAGGGCGAGTTAACGCGCAAGTTCTGCTGGAGAGGACTCGGATGAACACCTCGATGTCGCGGCGTTTGAAAAAAGGGTGCAGGCCTTGCATTCGCAGATGTTGGGTCTTTCCGCCGCACACCACCGGCTGCACTGCGCACGGCTTACCGCTGAGAAAAAATGGATAAATTCCTGCCCACTCCGCCCCAGCGGCACCGGGCCGTACAAAATGACACCCCACCCGCGGACCGCCGATAAACGGGCGGCCCATCTGTTCCAACAATTTTGGCTCCAAATGCTGCCTAACTCCAAGATGTTGAGCCCACACTTAATGGCCCACTAAGTGTGCAACGCCACTATTTTACGCTGCTATTCACTCTTTAGGCGGCAACATTGGATTTTGTGTTTTGAGGACCGCTCCTAAAGCGAGGCGTTAATACTTCCTCTCGGGCGGAGACACCGACTCAAAAATGGCGGTCCTGGATTTCGACTCAAGTTTTAAAAAATTATATAAATAGATGCACGACTTATTTTTCAGAAAATATCGTGGCTCAACAAGAAAGATTTAATAGTTCTCTGTGATTTGCAACATGTAATTTTTTTGAAACATATTTGAATCTTATTTTGAGCTGTTTCTGAGAGGTGTGGTAAGCTGCGAAGAAGTGTAAGAGATTCTTTGTCAAATACAAATATGTTAAGGAACCATGATTTCAAGCCATTGCCACCGCACTTACCAAGCTTTAAAGGATTGGGCCTGGTAGCTGAGTCAGTAGAAGGAGCAGGTGCCAGAGCCAGAATGCCAGAGGAAGGAAGTATGCCTATGGGAGTAGGAATGAGAATGGCAGTGGAAGCAAAGACCAGAACGCCAGCAGGAGATGGAAAGATGTGCGTTACCTTATACATTCACGGATGTTCCAGATGTTTGGAATTGTAATCGGTTACATAACTGAAGGAGATTTATTTGCTTGGTTGGAATTTTTAAATTGTTGTGTGATGACTCCTTAGAATTGTAATCAGTTACAGATAACTGGTTATTTGAAGCAATCATGGTTGTATTTTTTTGTCCCATGTAACATTTTAAAGGTGTGGTCTTTTGAGGTATGATACCTCTGAGCCACACTTTCAGGTGTGATGCCCATGAACCAAGAAATCTCACAAAACTAACCAATCAAATTGATCAAACAATGGTTAATCAGTTCTTCCCAAATCATCGAACTAGATACAGCTAATAATTTCATTTAGAATGCAATAAATACTTTATAAAATTACAGAATTCTTTTAGGAATGTACTAAAACTGGCTCTATGGATGGATGCTAGACACAGATTTTATAAAAATTATATAAGTAAATACAAGTTTTAATTTATTTTTCAGCGCTACCAGGTCCTCCAGGAATTGGTGAGTTTTTTGAAATAAATCTTATCTCATTTTGAAATGTCTGAGAGATGTAAGGTGCTATATAAATGTAAGAGTTTCTTTGTCAAATACAAATCACCTGACAATTGCAAGCAGTTTATTTCCCTGTGTATCTATTTTATTTACTTACAAAAACAATGATGTTTTTAATTGGCACACCTGATAAATATACTTATTCCCATGTAACTGTAAATGGTTTTGTCCCTGGTGGGTTCGAATCACCCCTTTTTACAATAGTTCTAGACACCGGAATTATAGTCGTGAACAGTAAGATACAGCCATAGAAGGATCTTTTCGGCCTCCACCATCCCAATGCTTTTATTCAAGTTAAAACACATCTGCACCCAGTAAACACACACCCTGGTAGTGTAATACAAATAAACACAGTACAACACATAGGGGCCTATATCCACGTCTAATACACCCATGCTCGGATTCAAAATTGCACCACTGAAATCTGTCCAACAGAATGTGCGTACACTTATGATCCTTGCAAAAACCTCCCCACTAAAACCCCTGAGGATTGGCTGGGACACACAACACCCTTTTACACTATGCAGTGGTCTTAACGATGCGTGGCTGGGATAAATGCTCACCAATACGCCCTCTGACTTACCCGCTGCTTCTCCCAATGAGGCGTATCTTCTGGGCCTTCAAGTCCAGTCTCAAGGTCAGCTTCCCAGTCGAAGTAGCAAGGCTCTCTTGGCTCGTAGATCATGGTTTCTTCTCTCCTTCCCAGACGGAGTGCTTGGTCCTTGTGCATTGCAAGCAGGCGTAGAAGAGTGGAGAGGGAGAGAGATGGCAGCCAAAACTGCCTCTCTTATACTTGCAAAAATGCTCCTTTTCACGCCAAAAGTCCACCTGTACTTCCCCTGAGGCTGTCCAACTGAAAAGCAAAAACAAGTCTCGGGCTTGTTCCTTTGTCAACTGGGCTGTACCTCGATGTGTGGCTCTGACAAGTCTGTGGTCGATATAGCTTTCCTTTGTCTTTGGATGGTCTGAAACCCCAGCCATTTTTCTTAATGTCTCACTGATTGCTTCCCATTCCATGACAAAAGGCACCCATCAACCATGATGTTCCTACTTTCAGCCATTCTCATTCCCGCCCAGCTGATGTGTATTCAAGTTAAACATGTTTGGACCTGTCCCAGGTCAGTGCTGTTTGCTCTCTGCAGTAACAGAAAATGTGTCCAAGCAATGTCCAAAAGTTTTAAGTTTTGCTGTCGATGTTTTCGCCGAACCTTACATATCCTAGAGGTACAGCAGTGATGTTGAGTGATGAAATACGTTAAGCTACTTTAGTTACTTTATTACACATTAGTAGATGAACTGGTTATGTGCAGTTTGATTGTTAAATCAAGAATCTCACAAAACTAACCAATTAGATTGATCAAACAATGTTATCAGTTCTTCCCAAATCATCGAACTAGATACAGCTAATAATTTCATTTAGAATGCAATAAATACTTTATAAAATTACAGAATTCTTTTAGGAATGTACTAAAACTGGCTCTATGGATGGATGCTACACACAGATTTTATAAAAATTATATAAATAAATACAAGTTTTAATTTATTTTTCAGCGCTACCAGGTCCTCCAGGAATTGGTGAGTTTTTTTGAAATAAATCTTATCTTATTTTGAAATGTCTGAGAGATGTAAGGTGCTATATAAATGTAAGAGTTTCTTTGTCAAATACAAATCACCTGACAATTGCAAGCAGTTTATTTCCCTGTGTATCTATTTTATTTACTTACAAAAACAATGATGTTTTTAATTGGCACACCTGATAAATATACTTATTCCCATGTAACTGTAAATGGTTTTGTCCCTGGTGGGTTCGAATCACCCCTTTTACAATAGTTCTAGACACCGGAATTATAGTCGTGAACAGTAAGATACAGCCATAGACGGATCTTTTCGGCCTCCACCATCCCAATGCTTTTATTCAAGTTAAAACACATCTGCACCCAGTAAACACACACCCTGGTAGTGTAATACAAATAAACACAGTACAACACATAGGGGCCTGTATCCACGTCTAATACACCCATGCTCGGATTCAAAATTGCACCCTGAAATCTGTCCAACAGAATGTGCGTACACTTATGATCCTTGCAAAAACCTCCCCACTAAAACGCCTGAGGATTGGCTGGGACACACAACACCCTTTTACACTATGCAGTGGTCTTAACGATGCGTGGCTGGGATAAATGCTCACCAATTAGCCCTCTGACTTACCCGCTGCTTCTTCCAATGAGGCGTATCTTCTGGGCCTTCAAGTCCAGTCTCAAGGTCAGCTTCTCAGTCGAAGTAGCAAGGCTCTCTTGGCTCGTAGATCATGGTTTCTTCTCTCCTTCCCAGGCGAAGTGCTTGGTCCTTGTGCATTGCAAGCAGGCGTAGAAGAGTGGAGAGGGAGAGAGATGGCAGCCAAAACTGCCTCTCTTATACTTGCAAAATTGCTCCTTTTCACGCCAAAAGTCCACCTGTACTTCCCCTGAGGCTGTCCAACTGAAAAGCAAAAACAAGTCTCGGGCTTGTTCCTTTGTCAACTGGGCTGTACCTCGATGTGTGGCTCTGACAAGTCTGTGGTCGATATAGCTTTCCTTTGTCTTTGGATGGTCTGAAACCCCAGCCATTTTTCTTAATGTCTCACTGATTGCTTCCCATTCCATGACAAAAGGCACCCATCAACCATGATGTTCCTACTTTCAGCCATTCTCATTCCCGCCCAGCTGATGTGTATTCAAGTTAAACATGTTTGGACCTGCCCCAGGTCAGTGCTGTTTGCTCTCTGCAGTAACAGAAAATGTGTCCAAGCAATGTCCAAAAGTTTAAAGTTTTGCTGTCGATGTTTTCGCCGAATCTTACATATCCTAGAGGTACAGCAGTGATGTTGAGTGATGAAATACGTTAAGCTACTTTAGTTACTTTATTACACATTAGTAGATGAACTGGTTATATGCATATTAAATCTTTGTTAATAAACCAACTAGTTTTAATAGCAATGTGTTGCAATGAATGCTTAAGCAAAGTACCTATGAAGCAAATACATTACAACATTAATTTTTCTTTTCAGAAGATGACTACAGTTCAGATATGATGCAGCTTTATTAATGTTTTTATAGTTTATATTAATATAACTATGAACTATGTCTATTTACATACAAAACTGATGGGCAGAAAAAGGCCAGCTGGTCCATCAAGTATGCCCCACACTCAAGTTGACAGAAGCATCATGAGTAAATACTTCCTCCCTTCCTTCATCCTTACAGCTCCCTCTTCAACCGTACCAATAGTCATCACCCTCCGCACCAGCTGGCAATATATTCTAGAGGTTAACTACTCTTTGGGAAAAGAAGAACTGCCTAACATCCAGTCTATTCCTACTCTTACATAGTTTGAACTCGTCTCCCCAATCTATGAAACTGGAATAATCTATCAACAGGGATGCTGTCCAGCCCTTTTATTATTTTATAGACCTCTACCAGGTCACCTTTACGTCTATGCTGCTTTAAAGTAAATAGACCAAGGTTTTTCTGCCTATCTGAGTAGCACAGGTTCTTTAAGCTAGTAATATTTTTGTAGCTCTCCTTTGGACCTTTTCCACAGACATGATATCATCCACCACGTGGGGGGGGTTCAAAAACTGGGTACAGTGCTTCAGATGGGGTCTGACCAGCGACCTGTATAGTGACAAATTGGTGCCCGTTGATTTATACTGCATGGTTCTATTAATACAACCCAAAACCCTGTTAGCTTTAACTACAATTTCTCTACATTGGGCCAAGTCTTATCTTTAAAGGCACTTACCTTTTGAAATGATGCGATCTCAGCCCCAGTCAAGCACTGGCCAAGCTGCCTCTTGAAGGTTTGAACCCTGTCTCTCTCAGCAGCTCAGCTAGCAGCGGACCATGCTCCTCCCCCATCATCAGAGAACAAAAGCAAATCGTCCACATACTGCACCAACTGCTGGGGTCTGCTGAAACCCTTTAAGATGTCTGGTGGAATATGGAAGAGCTGTTATGAAATTCCTGTGGAAGGCATGTCCATGTGTACTGCTGCCCTTTAAAAGTGAAGGCAAACTTGTATTGGTCTTCCCGTTTCAGGGGAATCGACCAAAACCCGTTTGAAATATCCAGCACCATAAATGTGGTTGCGGTTGCTGGAATACTCCCTATCAGATCAGTTACAGCCGCAACTGTGGGCGTGCAGGCTGGAATGTTTTTGTTGAGCACCCGATAGTCCACAGTGGCTCTCCACGACTGGTCCGGTTTCCTAACCGGCCAAAGTGGTGAGTTCACGTGTGTGGCTATGGGCCTCAACACTTCCTGTGTTACCAGGGATCCCAGTGCCGTCTCCAAGTCGGTCTCTGCTTCTCTGGGGAAACTGTACTGCTTCTGTGGCTGTGACATGGAGTCCCCCTGTACTCGGACTTCCACCCCTGTCACCCTACCACTGTCGTGCTTGTGTGTGGCGAACATTGTGAGGTTATCCCGCATGTACGCCTGGTACTCGGCTGGGGTAGTATTGACCAATTGCTCTAAGTCGTAACTCCCCTTCGGCTTCATGGTACACATGTTGTCTTTTCCTCCCCTTTCCTTGGGATCACTACAACTTCATCCTCCTTATCGGAACCCACTGCTCCCCAAAGGCAGTGATTCCTCAAATCCACTATAAACCTGTGGGCTAACTTAAAGTCGGCCCCTAGGACTCCTGACCCTGGCTGTTCCCACCTGGTGTGGAGGGATCCTAAATCTATGGCTAACGGCCTGGACATCGCCCCCGCCTGCTCGTTCCCGGTGAACCCCATGAGACTGAATGGAACCTTGCTGGACCAGGGTGAATCAGTCGGGTTACTTGCATGGATCACCGTGCTTGAAGCCCCGGTATCCACCAAGTACTTCCTTTCTACCTTCTCCACCCCCATCCTCACGCATCGTCTACTCCACTCATCGTACATGAGCAAACACAGGTACTCAGGTTGGGTGCATACTAGTCAGGGCGGTGGGATTACCGGAGCGGTCGGGATGTCCCTGCTCATTGCAGCATCTATCCTTCCCTGCTCTGGCACAAAAACTGTCCGAAGGGCGGCCACCAGAACAAGCTATCCATTCACTGACATTTCAGAAGCTTTCAGGACCGAGCATTGCGTGACTGCTTTGTGGGATGAAAAGTGAAGCAATCAGAAGAAAATTGTTGACAATCCCTAACTTGACTTTTGATTTAGCTTGTCAGACATGTATGTTGATGGATATGGCTGACCAATATTCCAGAGAATTTCGCACCATTTCTTGTCGTCAGCCAACCGAGGTGAATCGCCTGCAGGTTAAAAGTAAAAGACACTTGGGGCCCCAAGGCCTCAGCAACTGACCAAGGTAACAATACATTGAAGTCATGCTCTCGGTGCCTGGGACAACACATCACTTAAAGCTATCCATATGTGAAGGCAGATTTTTTCTTCTGCAAGCAAACTGGGCATCTTGCGAAGGCATGCCGACTGAAGAGTAGACCAACTTTCAAGGCTATAAGTGGAAATTGCCAGAGACCACACAGCATTGAAGAGAATCAACAGGACAAGAAGGTTCTGGAGATACACGTCATCAGGAGCATGAGGGTATCTAACAATGATTCGCGATGTATTGTCATCCAAGTAGAACCAAGATACCTACGGAAATCAACACTGGTGCATCCGTGAGCGTAGTACCGGAATCGCTATATCTCAACAAATTGTGTGATTTTCCACTGGAGAAATCCAAGATAGAGTTGCAAAGCTACTCAAGAGAGAAAATCCCTGTGGTAGGACGTATCACCGTACCGGTGAAATACAAGGATCAGCGGAATTGGGCAGTTGGAGCAGCGCGAGTCCGGGGTTGGTGAGGCCTATAAAAGGTCCAGCGGGAGAGTGAGGCGGCGGCAGTTGGAGCAGCGCGAGTCCGGGGTTGGTGAGGCCTATAAAAGGCCCAGCGGGAGAGTGAGGCGGCGGCAGTTGGAGCAGCGCGAGTCCGGGGTTGGTGAGGCCTATAAAAGGCCCAGCGGGAGAGTGAGGCGGCGGCAGTTGGAGCAGCGCGAGTCCGGGGTTGGTGAGGCCTATAAAAGGTCCAGCGGGAGAGTGAGGCGGCGGCAGTTGGAGCAGCGCGAGTCCGGGGTTGGTGAGGCCTATAAAAGGTCCAGCGGGAGAGTGAGGCGGCGGCAGTTGGAGCAGCGCGAGTCCGGGGTTGGTGAGGCCTATAAAAGGTCCAGTGGGAGAGTGAGGCGGCGGCAGTTGGAGCAGCGCGAGTCCGGGGTTGGTGAGGCCTATAAAAGGCCCAGCGGGAGAGTGAGGCGGCGGCAGTTGGAGCAGCGCGAGTCCGGGGTTGGTGAGGCCTATAAAAGGTCCAGCGGGAGAGTAAGGCGGCGGCAGTTGGAGCAGCGCGAGTCCGGGGTTGGTGAGGCGTACTTGTGCAGCTACAGGGAGAAGGCAAAAAAGAAGTAGAAAGAAACAGAAAGGTGACGTCACAGCCAAGGGGGTGGGTGATTGGCTGGTGATTGGTGAGTAGTTTTTCTTTTTTCTCTTCTATAACAGTGAGTAAACTTTAGCATTGTTGTTGCCTATCTAAGGGTTAAGTCATGACAGGACAGCTCGGTCACGTGTTATGCTCCTCCTGTACCATGTGGGAACTCTGGGATGACTCCAGTGTCCCTGATGACTACGTGTGCGGGGAGTGTGTCCGCCTCCAGCTCCTGACGGACCACGTTGCGGAGTTGGAGCTGAGGGTGGATTCACTCTGGAGCATCCACGATGCTGAGAATGATGTGAGTAGCACGTGTAGCAAGTTGGTCTTACCGCAGGTGAAGGGTCCACAGCGAGATAGGGAATGGAAGACCAGCAGGAAGAGTAGTGCAAGGGGGGTGGTGCAGGGGTCCCCTGTGGTCATTCTCCTGCAAAACAGATACACTGCTTTGAGTGCTGTTGGGGGGGAGGACAGCAGTGGCCAGGTTCATGGCACTGTGGCTGGCTCTGTTGCACAGGAGGGCGGGAAAAAGAGTGGGAGAGCGATAGTGATAGGGATTCAATTGTAAGGGGAATAGATAGGCGTTTCTGCGGCCGCAACCGAGACTCCAGGATGGTATGTTGCCACCCTGGTGCAAGGGTCAAGGATGTCTCGGAGCGGGTGCAGGACATTCTAAAAAGAGAAGGAGAACAGCCAGTTGTCGTGGTGCACATATTGGTACCAACGACATAGGTAAAAAAAGGGATGAGGTCCTACGAAACGAATTTAAGGAGCTAGGTGCTAAATTAAAAAGTAGGACCTCAAAAGTAGTAATCTCAGGATTGCTACCAGTGCCACGTGCTAGTTAGAGTAAGAATCGCAGGATAGCGCAGATGAATACGTGGCTTGAACTGTGGTGCAGCAGGGAGGGATTCAAATTCCTGGGGCATTGGAACCGGTTCTGGGGGAGGTGGGACCAGTACAAACCGGACGGTCTGCACCTGGGCAGGACCGGAACCAATGTCCTAGGGGGAGTGTTTGCTTGTGCTGTTGGGGAGGAGTTAAACTAATATGGCAGGGGGATGGGAACCAATGCAGGGAGACAGAGGGAAACAAAAAGGAGACAAAAACAAAAGACAGAAAGGAGATGTGGAAAAGTGGAGGGCAGAGAAACCCAAGACAAAAAACAAAAAGGGCCACTGTACAGCAAAATTCTAAAAGGACAAAGGGTGTTAAAAAAACAAGCCTGAAGGCTTTGTGTCTTAATGCAAGGAGTATCCGTAATAAGGTGGATGAATTAACTGTGCAAATAGATGTTAACAAATATGATGTGATTGGGATTACGGAGACATGGCTCCAGGATGACCAGGGCTGGGAACTCAACATCCAAGGGTATTCAACATTCAGGAAGGATAGAATAAAAGGAAAAGGAGGTGGGGTAGCATTGCTGGTTAAAGAGCAGATTAATGCAATAGTTAGAATGGACATTAGCTTGGATGATGTGGAATCTATATGGGTAGAGCTGCAGAACACCAAAGGGCAAAAAACGTTAGTGGGAGTTGTGTACAGACCTCCAAACAGTAGTAGTGATGTTGGGGAGGGCATCAAACAGGAAATTAGGGGTGCATGCAATAAGGGTGCAGCAGTTATAATGGGTGACTTTAATATGCACATAGATTGGGCTAACCAAACTGGAAGCAATACGGTGGAGGAGGATTTCCTGGAGTGCATAAGGGATGGTTTTCTAGACCAATATGTCGAGGAACCAACAAGGGGGGAGGCCATCTTAGACTGGGTATTGTGTAATGAGAGAGGATTAATTAGCAATCCCGTTGTGCGAGGCCCCTTGGGGAAGAGTGACCATAATATGGTGAAATTCTGCATTAGGATGGAGAATGAAAGAGTTAATTCAGAGACCAAGGTCCAGAACTTAAAGAAGGGTAACTTTGAAGGTATGAGGCGTGAATTGGCTAGGATTGATTGGTGAATGATACTTAAGGGGTTGACAGTGGATGGGCAATGGCAGACATTTAGAGACCGCATGGATGAACCACAACAATTGTATAATCCTGTCTGTCGTAAAAATAAAAAAGGGAAGGTGGCTCAACCGTGGCTATCAAGGGAAATCAGGGATAGTATTAAAGCCAAGGAAGTGGCATACAAATTGGCCAGAAATAGCAGTGAACCCAGAGACTGGGAGAAATTTAGAACTCAGCAGAGGAGGACAAAGGGTTTGATTAGGGCAGGGAAAATGGAGTGCGAGAAGAAGCTTGCAGGGAACATTAAGACGGATTGCAAAAGCTTCTATAGATATATAAAGAGAAAAAGGTTAGTAAAGACAAACGTAGGTCCCCTGCAGTCAGAATCAGGGGAAGTCATAACGGGGAACAAAGAAATGGCGGACCAATTAAACAAGTACTTTGGTTCGGTATTCACTAAGGAGGACATTAACAACCTTCCGGATATAAGAGGGGTCAGAGGTTCTAGTAAGGAGGAGGAACTGAGGGAAATCCTTATTAGTCGGGAAATTGTGTTGGGGAAATTGATGGGATTGAAGGCCGATAAATCCCCAGGGCCTGATGGACTGCATCCCAGAGTACTTAAGGAGGTGGCCTTGGAAATAGCGGATGCATTGACAGTCATTTTCCAACATTCCATTGACTCTGGATCAGTTCCTATTGAGTGGAGGGTAGCCAATGTAACCCCACTTTTTAAAAAAGGAGGGAGAGAGAAAAAGGGAATTATAGACCGGTCAGCCTGACCTCCGTAGTGGGTAAAATGATGGAATCAATTATTAAGGATGTTATAGCAGCGCATTTGGAAAGAGGTGACATGATAGGTCCAAGTCAGCATGGATTTGTGAAAGGGAAATCATGCTTGACAAATCTTCTGGAATTTTTTGAGGATGTTTCCAGTAGAGTGGACAAGGGAGAACCAGTTGATGTGGTATATTTGGACTTTCAGAAGGCTTTCGACAAGGTCCCACATGTGTGATTAATGCGCAAAGTTAAAGCACATGGGATTGGGGGTAGTGTGCTGACATGGATTGAGAACTGGTTGTCAGTCAGGAAGCAAAGAGTAGGAGTAAATGGGGACTTTTCAGAATGGCAGGCAGTGACTAGTGGGGTACCGCAAGGTTCTGTGCTGGGGCCCCAGCTGTTTACACTGTACATTAATGATTTAGACGAGGGGATTAAATGTAGTATCTCCAAATTTGCAGATGACACTAAGTTGGGTGGCAGTGTGAGCTGCGAGGAGGATGCTATGAGGCTGCAGAGTGACTTGGATAGGTTAGGTGAGTGGGCAAATGCATGGCAGATGAAATATAATGTGGATAAATGTGAGGTTATTCACTTTGGTGGTAAAAACAGAGAGACAGACTATTATCTGAATGGTGACAGATTATGAAAAGGGGAGGTGCAACGAGACCTGGATGTCATGGTACATCAGTCACTGAAGGTTGGCATGCAGGTACAGCAGGCGGTTAAGAAAGCAAATGGCATGTTGGCCTTCATGGGGGGGGAATTGAGTACAGGGGCAGGGAGGTGTTGCTACAGTTGTACAGGGCCTTGGTGAGGCCACACCTGGAGTATTGTGTACAGTTTTGGTCTCCTAACTTGAGGAAGGACATTCTTGCTATTGAGGGAGTGCAGCGAAGGTTCACCAGACTGATTCCCGGGATGGCGGGACTGACATATCAAGAAAGACTGGATCAACTGGGCTAGTATTCACTGGAGTTCAGAAGAATGAGAGGGGACCTCATAAAAACGTTTAAAATTCTGATGGGTTCAGACAGGTTAGATGCAGGAAGAATGTTCCCAATGTTGGGGAAGTCCAGAACCAGAGCTCACAGTCTAAGGATAAGGGGTAAGCCATTTAGGACCGAGATGAGGAGAAACTTTTTCACCCAGAGAGTGGTGAACCTGTGGAATTCTCTGCCACAGAAAGTTGTTGAGGCCAATTCACTAAATATATTCAAGAAGGAGTTAGATGAAGTCCTTACTACTAGGGGGATCAAGATTCGGCGAAAACATCGACAGCAAAATTTTAAACTTTTGGACATTGCTTGGACACATTTTCTGTTACTGCAGAGAGCAAACAGCACTGACCTGGGGCAGGTCCAAACATGTTTAACTTGAATATACATCAGCTGGGTGGGAATGAGAATGGCTGAAAGTAGGAACATCATGGTTGATGGGTGCCTTTTGTCATGGAATGGGAAGCAATCAGTGAGACATTAAGAAAAATGGCTGGGGTTTCAGGCCATCCAAAGACAAAGGAAAGCTATTTCAACCACAGACTTGTCAGAGCCACACATCGAGGTACAGCCCAGTTGACAAAGGAACAAGCCCGAGACTTGTTTTTGCTTTTCAGTTGGACAGCCTCAGGGGAAGTACAGGTGGACTTTTGGCATGGAAAGGAGCAATTTTGCAAGTATAAGAGAGGCAGTTTTGGCTGCCATCTCTCTCTCTCTCCACTCTTCTACGCCTGCTTTCAACACACAAGGACCAAGCACTCCGTCTAGGAGGGAGAGAAGAAACCATGATCTACGAGCCAAGAGAGCCTTGCTACTTCGACTGGGAAGCTGACCTTGAGACTGGACTTGAAGGCCCAGAAGATACGCCTCTTTGGGAGAAGCAGCGAGTAAGATGAAGTCCTTACTACTAAGGGGATCAAGGGGTATGGTGAGAAAGCAGGAATGGGGTACTGAAGTTGCATGTTCAGCCATGAACTCATTGAATGACGGTGCAGGCTAGAAGGGCCGAATGGCCTGCTCTTGCACCTATTTTCTATGTTTTCTATCAGTTTCAGAGCTTGCCTCCTTTAGTGGTGGCAGGAGACAAACCTGCCTTGATAGGTAGAAATTAGGTGGGATCACTGATGCCGAATTGGAATTAGATTTTTGGTGTTGAAACGAGATTTGCATCAAAGGATGATGTCATCAAGCAATATCAGAAGTTGTTCTGCGAAACAGGCAGTCCAATCCAAGGCTTCAAGGCGAGTGTCAGGGTACAGAAGGGCGCTAGATCAGGTTACTGCAAGCCACGTCCCGTACCATAGGCATTCAAGAAGAAAGTTGAGCAAGAACTCAAAAGACAAGAGACTGAGTACATTATCTCTAAGGTTGATTAAAGTAGTTGGGCTACACCCATAGTTGTTGTAAGTCAGACAGTAATGCCGATGCTATGTCCAGGTTGCCATCCCTGTCTCAAGTTACACCCAATAGAGAAGAAGTGTTCTATTTTTCATACATTGATGAACTGCCAGTCACAACTGAAGAGATTGGTACAGCAACCAAACGTGACCCAGTTATGTCAAAGGTGTATGATTACATAGCAAATGACTGGCCAAACCAGGTATCAGAAAAATATATTCATCCATACTTCGTTCGTAGGAATGAATTATCAGTAGATAAAGATTGTGTTATGTGGGATGCAAGAGTAGTTATTCTAAATAAGTTCCAAATTGTTAGGAGATCTTTATGACCAGCACTTCGGAATGTGCTTGACCAAGAGTTTTGCACGCAGTTATTTATGGTGGCCAGGTTTAGATAAAGATGTAAAGCACATTGTTAGTCAGTGTACGACATGTCAATTGGTAAGCATGAAACCACCATCAATACTATTACAGCCATGGAAATGGCCTCCCAGGGTATGGCAAAGGTTATATATAGATTTTGCTGAGCTAGAAGGACAACAATTGTTCATTGTCATTGATAGTCATTTGAAGTGGGTAGAGGTGATTCCGATGTGGAAAATAACAAGAAGCAAAACAATAGACAATTTGCGAAGATTGTTTTCTTCATATGGCCTCCCAGAAATTGTGTCCGATAGTGGGTCGCAATTTTGTTCCGAAGAATTTGCCTAGTTCATGAGCAGAAATGGTGTGAAACATACCAAGGTTCCAACGTACCACCCTGCTTCAAATGGTGCAGCAAAGCGCACAGTACAATTTGTGAAACGTTCCCTCATCAAGCAAATGTTGGATTCAAATCCAAGGAAATGACAATTGTCATTGGGCCACAAATTGGCAAATTTTCTAATTACTTATAGTAATACTCCTCATACAACTATTGGTAGAACATCAGCAGAGTTGTTTTTCAAACGACAGCCACAAACTAGGTACTTGTTGTTAAACAAGATGTGAACATCTGAACAAACATCTTTTCATACTGTGGATGATTGGAATTTACTTTAGGTGTCTTAGTAGGGATATTTGTTCACAAACAATAATTGGTGTAATACTGATAGCTATTGGAATGGGGTCTGTCATTTTTCAGCCTGTCTTGATGACCACGCACATGCTGCAGAGTTGAGATGTCAGAAGGGACATTCGACAGCATTATGTGCCCAATGTAAGACGTGCCAGACTGATGAGGAGGACCAGACCTTACACCCACCGCACTTACAGGGAGAAGCAGTCTTAGCTCAACTTGTCTGACCCCACCTACCTTAGGAGACTGTGCTTTCACAAGGAGGTTATCAGTGAGATATGCCAGCTTATCGGGTGAAATCTGCAACCTGCCAGCACCATCAGAACCGGGTCCGTCGAGGTCAAGGTCACCGCGACACTTTCGTTCAACACGTCGGGTTCCTTTCAGGCCTCAGCTGGCGACATTTGCGCTATATCTCAGCATAACTTGCGCAAAAGATAAAAACAGATAGTAAAAGCTTTTACCGATATATAAAACGGAAAAGAGTGACTACAGTAAATGTTGGTCCCTTAGAAGATGAGAAGGGGGATTTAATAATGGGAAATGTGGAAATGGCTTAGACCTTGAACAATTATTTTGCTTTGGTCTTCACAGTGGAAGACACAAAAACCATGACAAAAATTGCTGGTCACGGTAATGTGGGAAGGGAGGACCTTGAGACAATCACTATCACTAGGGGGGTAGTGCTGGACAGGCTAATGGATCTCAAGGTAGACAAGTCCCCTGGTCCTGATGAAATGCATCCCAGGGTATTAAAAGAGATGACGGAAGTTATAGCAGATGCATTCGTTATAATCTACCAAAATTCTCTGGACTCTGGGGAGGTACCAGCGGATTGGAAAGCAGCTAATGTAACGCCTCTGTTTAAAAAGGGGGCAGACAAAAGGCAGTTAACTATAGGCCGGTTAGTTTAACATCTGTAGTGGGGAAAATGCTTGAAGCTATCATTAAGGAAGAAATAGTGGGACATCTAGATAGGAATAGTGCAATCAAGCAGAAGCAACATGGATTCATGAAGGGGAAATCATGTTTAACTAATTTACTGGAATTCTTTGAGGATATAACAAGCATGGTGGATAGAGGTGTACCGATGGATGTGGTGTATTTAGATTTCCAAAAGGCATTCGATAAGGTGCCACACAAAAGGTTACTGCAGAAGATAAAGGTACGCAGAGTTAGAGGAAATGTATTAGCATGGATCGAGAATTGGCTGGCTAACAGAAAGCAGAGAGTCAGGATAAATGGGTCCTTTTCGGGTTGGAAATCGGTGGTTAGTGGTGTGCCACAGGGATCGGTGTTGGGACCACAACTGTTTACAATATACATAGATGACCTGGAAGAGGGGACAGAGTGTAGTGTAACAAAATTTGCAGATGACACAAAGATTAGTGGGAAAGCGGGTTGTGTAGAGGACACAGAGAGGCTGCAAAGAGATTTAAATAGGTTAAGCGAATGGGCAAAGGTTTGGCAGATGGAATACAATGTCGGAAAATGTGAGGTCATCCACCTTCGAAAAAAATACAGTAAAAGGGAATATTATTTGAATGGGGAGAAATTACAACATGCTGCGGTGCAGAGGGACCTGGGGGTCCTTGTACATGAATCCCAAAAAGTTAGTTTGCAGGTGCAGCAGGTAATCAGGAAAGCGAATGGAATGTTGGCCTTCATTGCGAGAGGGATGGAGTACAAAAGCAGGGAGGTCCTGCTGCAACTATACAGGGTATTGGTGAGGCCGCACCTGGAGTACTGCGTGCAGTTTTGGTCACCTTACTTAAGGAAGGATATATTAGCTTTGGTGTGGGTACAGAGATGATTCACAAGGCTGATTCCGGGGGTTACCTTATGATGATAGATTGAGTAGACTGGGTCTTTACTTGTTGGAGTTCAGAAGGATGAGGGGTGATCTTCTAGAAACATTTAAAATAATGAAAGGGATAGACAAGATAGAGGCAGAGAGGTTGTTTCAACTGGTCGGGGAGACTAGAACTAGGGGGCACAGCCTCAAAATACGGGGGAGCCAATTTAAAACCGAGTTGAGAAGGAATTTCTTCTCCCAGAGGGTTGTGAATCTGTCGAATTCCCTGCCCAAGGAAGCAGTTGAGGCGAGCTCATTGAATGTATTCAAATCACAGATAGATAGATTTTTAACCAATAAGAGAATTAAGGGTTACGGGGAGAGGGCGGGTAAGTGGAGCTGAGTCCACGGCCAGATCAGCCATGATCTTTTTGAATGGCGGAGCAGGCTCGAGGGGCTAGATGGCCTACTCCTGTTCCTAATTCTTATGTTCTTATGTTCTTATGCCCCACATTGCTGCATTAGACAGGTCACTGAAGCCCTTTATGCATGCAGGATGGACTTTATCAGCTTCCCTATGACCAGGGTGGCTCAGACTGAGAGGGTTTTAGGATTCCTAACTTCCCCAAGGTGCAGGGAGCAATAAACCATACGCACATCGTGATGTGAGCACCTTTTCAGGATGCAGAGGTTTTTAGGAACCGCAAGGGATTCCGCTCCCTGAATGTGCAACTTGCTGTCGACCACCAACAAATTATTATGGCAGTGAATGCTACATTTCTGGGCAGCATTCATGATGCTCACATCCTGCGTGAAAGCGCTGTATCTGACATGTTTACCAGTCAACCACAAGGTCAATGCTAGATGCTTGGTGACAAAGGATATGGCCTCGCCACCTGGCTGATGATATCCCTGCGTGACACCCACACCGAAGCTAAAAAGTGATACGAGAGCCACGGATCCACTCGCAATATCGTCGAGAAAACCATTGGAGTGCTCAAGCAGCACTTTAGATGCCTGGATCACTCAGGAGGTGAGTTCCAATGCCACCCTGAGCAGGTAGCTCAATTCGTGGTGGTGTGTGCCATGCTGCACAACTTGGCTATCAGGAGGGGACAAGAATTGCCAGAAGGGACTGACAGTCCCCCTCAGGAGAGAGAGAGAAAGAGGAGGACGAGGAGGTGGACGCTGACCTCGAGCCAGACAATCAGGCTGACGCTGAAACCATGCCCCTGTCCCCCTCTAGACTGCAGGAATGGGCCCATGGTGGCTATATAGCTGCAAGACTCTTAAGTCAGCAGCTCATAAATGAGTGCTTTGCTTGAAAGAACATTGTTGTTATTTACAAAGCTGCAACACTGCTGGGTGTGCAGGTCATACATCAATGGTGTGCATCATCAAGGTGATAGTTTAAGTTGATTCAAGTTAAGTATAATTATACCCTTTCATGTTAAGGAATCATCAGTGTGTAACGGTGCAGCTATCTGAGCCAATGCGCAACAAGGTTATGTTAAATAAAAAACATTTAAACTGACCATTTGTCTGAAATCATAAGTATAACTGTAAAAAACAATCCACCCCACCCCCGCCCCACCCCACAACAAATTTATCACATTTACATCATTACAATTGTCCCCATTTCCAGCAAAACAGAACACACATGCAAACCAACAAGATAGCCCCCTCGCCCCTTGCCCCGACTCTCCCACCAAAATAGCAGCAGCAACCTAAAAATATGCCCCAGACAACACCTCACTTTCCTTCCCCCCCCCCCCCCCCCTCCTTCACGTGCTTCTCCTCCCCACCTCTACCCCTTCCCCTTCCCCTGGCTCCAAGCCGCCTGGCCGAGGAGCTCCTTAGGCGTTGTTTCATTGGGGGGATGACGACAGAACCACTGTTTGGACGGATACAGGAGAGGACGGTCCCGAGGTGGAAATGTGCTCCAAGCCAGAAGCAAGATCTTTCTCCTGGCTCTCGTGTCATTGGCAATGGTAGTGCAGCACCTTTGGGTGCAGTGCCGCACTCCAGGATCACTGGGAGCTCTCTGCCACCAGTGTTCCTGACTAACAGCTCCAGGGTCTCCTCCATCTCTTCCAGGTTATATATTATTTGTTGGACTATCCTTTACTTCCTTAATTAGCCACGGATGGTTCATCCTTCTCTTAGTCTTTCTTTCTCACTGGAATAATTCTTTGCTGAGAGTTATGAACTATCTCCTTAAATGTTTGCCACTGCTTAACTACCATCTTACCCTTTAATCTATTTTCCAACTTTAGCCAACTCTGCCTTCATACCTTTGTAATTACCTTAATTTAAGTTCAGGACACTAATTTGAGACCTAGCTTTCTCGCCCTTAAACTAAATTTGATCCGTAGCCCTGCAGGTTACGGCACTTCAAGTGTACATCCAAGTACTTTTTAAATATGGTGAGGGTTTGTGCCTCTACCATCCTTTCAGGCAGTGAGTTCCAGACTCCCACCACCCTCTGGGTGAAATGATTTCTGCTGAAATCCCTTTAAACCACTTACCACTTACTTTAAATCTATGCCCTCTGGTTGTTGACTCCTCTGCTAAGGGAAATATGTGCTTCCTATCCACTCTATCCAGGCCCCTCATAATTTTATACCCCTCAATAAGATCTCCCCTCAACCTCCTCTGTTCCAAAGAAAAGAACCCCAGCCAATCCAATCTTTCCTCATAACTAAAAATCTCCAGTTCAGGCAACATCCTTGTAAATCTCCTCTGTACCCTCTCTAAAGCAATCACATCTTTTCTGTAATGTTGTGACCAGAACTGCACACAGTACTCTAGCTATGGCCTAATTAGTGTTTTCAAGCATAACCTCCCTGCTCTTGTATTCCATGCCTCGGCTAGTAAAGGAAAGTGTCCCGTTTTCCTTCTTAACCATCTTATCTACCTTCAGGGATCTGTTCCTCTACACTTCTCAGTGTCCATTTATTGTCCTACCATGTGTATCCCCTTGCTTTGTTAGCCCCCCCCCCCCCCGCCAAATGCATTACCTTACACTTGTCCAGATTTAATTCTATTTGCCACTGTTCTGCCCACCTGATCAGTCCATTGATATCTTCCTCCAGCCTATAGCTTTCTCCTTCATTATCAACCACACGGCCAATTTTTGTATCATCTGCAAATTTCTTAATCATACCCCCTACATTCAAGTCCAAATCATTGATGTATACCACAAAAAGCAAGGGACCTAGTACTGAGCCCTGTGGAATGCCACTGGAAACAGCCTTCCAGTCACAAAAACACCCGTCGGCCATTACCCTTTGCTTCCTGCCTCTGAGCCAATTTCGGTTCCAAATACCACCTTCCCTTGGATCCCATGTGTTGTGTATGGAGAAAGAGTCAGACTGAACACTGTGAGCTTAAAGTAAACTGTGACCTTAGTCGTTTATTGCAGGTCTCCAGAGTGCCTCTCCAACCTGTGAAGCCTCCTTAAATACCTGTGCTCCCAAGGGAGGGGATGAGCCCTCTGGTGGCTGTACAGAGTAAATACAAGTCCACATATATAACACCATGGGCTTTTACTTTCGTGACCAGTCTGTCATGTGAGTTCTTATCAAAAGCCATGCTAAAATCCATATACACTACATCAAATGCATTACCCTCATCGAGCCTCTTTGTTACCTCCTCAAAATATTCAATCAAGTTAGTCAGTCATAACTTCCCCTTAACAAATCCATGCTGACTGTCCTTGATTAATCCGTGTCTTTCTAACTGAAGATTTATCCTGTCCCTCAGAATTTTTTCCAATAATTTTCCCACCACCGAGGTTCAGCTGACTGGCCTGTATTTACATGGTCTATCCCTTCCTCCCTTTTTTAAACAAAGGTACAACATTCGCAGACCTCCAGTCCTCCGGCACCGTACCTATAGCCACAGAAGATTGGAAAATGATGGTCAGATCCTCTGCTATTTCCTCTCTTGTGTCTCAACAGCCTGGGATACATTTCATCTGGGCCTGGGGATTTATCCACTTTCAATGATGCTAAACCTCTTAATACTTCCACTCCCACTATGTTTCTTTCTTCTAATATTTCAAACACCTCCTCCTTGATTGCAATATTTGCATTGTCCCTCTCTTTTGTGAAAACAGATGCAAAGTATTCATTAAGAACGATACCCACATCTTCCGCCTCCACACACAGGTTACCTTTATGGCCTCTAATAGCCCCTACTCTTTCTTTAGTTATCCTCTTAATGTATTTATAAAACATCTTTGGGTTTTCCTTGATTATTTTATTTCTCATGTTCTTATATCTTTTTAAATATTTATAATGTTACTCAATGCAGAGACTGTTGTGCATTACCCCTCCTCGTCCTTCTGTGCAGGCTTTGACAGGATGGCCATATAATACTGCCTCTTCTCGTTGCCCAACTCAGTGGGACTGCCTTTATTTCATTTGATTCTTGCCTATCCAATCATAGCCAGTGCATCTCCAAGAAAGACTTCTCCTATTGCCTCCACACAATCACCTTTGGAGATCTCCAAGAATTTATCTTTGGGCCCTTCTTTCTCACCTAGATGCTGCCCTGGAGCCATATTCTGGGGTCAAGATTTGAATGTAAGCTAACAGCAGCCAGCTCTATCTCTCCACCATTTCTTGACCACTGCACGGTCTCTGTATTATCAGACTGCTTGTCCGATCAGCCACAATTTCCTCCAGTTAAACATTGGGAAGACTGAAGATTCAGCCTCCACCACAAACTCTGTACCCTTGCCACTAATTCCATCCCTTTCCCCGGCCATCGCCTCATGTTGAACATGACTATTCACAACGTCAGCATACAATTTGACCCCAGGCTGAGCTTCCGACCCCACAATCTCAGCATTACAAAGACCGTCTACTTCCCCCTCCATAACATCACCTGCCTCTGCACTTGCGTCAGCCCACTTGCTACTGAAACCCTCATGCATGTATTTGTCATCTCCAGACTCAACTATTCCTTTGTTGTCCTGGCTCCCATCCTCCACCCTCTAAGCTTCAGCTCATCCAAAACTCTGCTACCCATATCCTATCCTGCATCAATTTCCGCTCACCTATCACCCCTGTCCATGTTGACCTTCATTGGTTGATGGTTCTCCAACACCTCAAATTTAAGTTCTCCTTGACGTGTTCAAATCTATTCATGGGCTCACCCTTTCTCTATCTTTTTAAGCTCCTCCAGCTCTGCAACCGTCCGAGCACTCCGCATTCCTCCGACTCTGGCCTCCTGTGTATCCACCATCTCCTTCGCCCCAACATTGGTGGCCATGCCTTTAGCTCTAGGATCTTGAATTCCGCACCCTAAACCTCTGCAGCTCTCTCTCCTCCTTTACGACCATCCTTAAAAGCTATCCTCATTGACCAAGCTTCTAGTCAAACATCCTAATATCCCCATTCTTGTCTGATTACACTCCTGTGAAGCACCTTGGGATTTTTTTCAATAAAGCTGCTATATAAATACAAGTTGTTGTTACAAGTATTCTGCATGCCTCGGACACACTTTTGCCGGAATCTTATGGAGTCTGTGCGGATGGGAATGGAGGTGGGTCGGGTGGGAAATTTGAAAAAACTAGGAGCAAGTCATCCCGCTCCCATGTGACTTTCCCTCAACCGGTACGGCAAGTAAAGAAAATTTCCGCCTTTATATCTGCATCTGTCACTCTTTTCTGTATGTTTTGTGTACTCTCTTCCTCTTATGTGTCATGGAGCACAGGGGCCTGCAAGCAAAAATGATCTGCTTCCTCTGGGAGTGGGGGACTGGGGTATGTTACATAAAGGAGCTTAGGTTTGAGGCTGTGGCTGGGGCTGTGCTGGAATGGGAGGTTGGAGCCTTGGACTGGAATAGAGAGTCAATGGAGGATGCACTGGC
This sequence comes from Pristiophorus japonicus, assembly GCF_044704955.1. Taxonomy (NCBI): domain Eukaryota; kingdom Metazoa; phylum Chordata; class Chondrichthyes; family Pristiophoridae; genus Pristiophorus; species Pristiophorus japonicus. The sequence continues at coordinate 50,944,027 of NC_091988.1, forward strand.
TTTACAATTAATTAATAATAATATTGCTGCCTTGACAATATTTCATATTTGAGTGGCAGTGTTAGCTGTATTTATTCAATATTAGCAGATCACCCAAAATATTGCTCATGGTGAGTCACAGGATACATTGGGGGGAAAATTGCAGTCAGGGGCTTCCTTTGTACGAATGCATCTGACCCGAAAAAAGTCTACAAGACTACCTGTTGGTCCTGGAGAAACATAGGATTCCGGTCGGAGATCTTCATTCATTCACAGTTGACCATTCCATCCTCCTCCAATGCTTCTCCACCATCATCCAGCTGGGTGGGACTGCACTCGCCTGGTTTTATTCTTATCTATCTAATCATAGCCAGAAAATCTCCTGCAATGGCTTCTCTTCCCACTCTGCATTGTTACTTCTGGTGTCCCCCAAGGATCTATCCTTGGCCCCCTCCTATTTCTCATCTATATGCTGGCGATATCATCCGAAAATATGGAGTCAGTTTCCACATGTATGCTGACGACACCCAGCTCTACCTCTCCGCCACTTCTCTTGACCCCTGTTTGGTATCTAAATTGTCAACTACTTGTCCGACATCCAGTACTGGATGAGCAAATATTTTCTCCAATTTAATCTTGGAAAGACCGAAGCCATTTTCTTTGGTCCCCGCCACAAACTGTGTTCCCTAACCACTGACTCTATCCCTCTCCCGAGCATCAATCCGAGGCTGAACCAGACTGTTCGCAACCTAGGTGTCATATTTGACCCAGAAATGAGTTTCTGGCCATGTATCCACGGCATAACTAAAACCGCCTTTTTCCAACTCCATAACATTGCCTGCCTCCGCCTCTGCCTCAGCTCTTCCACTGCTGAAACCTTCATCCATGCCTTTGTTACCTCTAGACTGGACTATTCCAACTCTCTCCTGGCCGGCCTCCCCCATTCTACATTATGTAAACTTAAGGTCATGCAAAACTCGGCAGCCCATGTCCGAACTTGCACCAAGTCACGACCACCCATCACCCCTGTGCTTTCTGATCTACATTGGCTCCCGGTTAAACAATGCCTCGATTTCAAAATCCTCATCCTTGTTTACAAATCATTCCATGGTCTTGCCCCTCCCTGTGTCAGTAATCTTTTTCAGCCTCACAACCCCCAAGATGTCTGCGCTCCTCAAATTCTGCCCTCTTGAGCAACCCTCATTATAACTACTCAAAAATTGGGTGCAGTGCCTTCAGCTGTTTGGGCCCTATGCTCTGGAACGCTCTCCCAAAACCTCTCCGCTTCTCTACCTCTCTTTCCTCCTTTAAGACAGTCTTTAACCACAAAGCATTTCTGGACTTACTGCAGCAACCCAGCTCAGGAGCAGCAAAGCAGCTCTGCAGGGGCTTGAAGGCGGAGGTCCAACAAAAAACCCATGACCTAAAGAATCGATGGTGGGTGGAGAAAGCACAAGAGATTCAGCAGCTGGCCGACAATGATGATGTGTGAGGATTCTTCACCGCAGTCAAGGTCACCTACAGCCCAAGCACCCAAGGCCTCACCCAACTGCTTGCCATGATCGGAAAGGCATTCATTGGGTGAAGACTGAGACAAGCCAAAGCAACAAGCCAAAAATCCAGCCCTGGGAGTGGGAATGAGAATGCCAGAGGAAGCAGAAACCAGAATGCCAGCAGGAGATGTCAAGACGTGCAGTACTTTACACAATCACAGACGTCCTAGTTGTGTGGACTCCTAGGAATTGTAATTGGTTACATACCTGAAGGAGTTTTATGTGTGGGTAGTTTGTAACTTTAAATTGGAACATAAAGAATAAGTTGGTTGGGTGGAAATAATAAAGTATTGGAAATGAGGTTGTCTTTGGAGACGAGTGTGGTGCATCATGGTGTTGGTAGAAGAGGGGAAGAAATGATTTGGAAAGATGTTTATCTGCGTTTAATCATTTTTCCAAATCATTATGTAGTTTTAATGTATCGATTCGGTTATAAATTGTATTGTTAACTGTATGTAATGCAGTGAGGTCAGAAAAAAATGCAACGAACAAAATTGTTTGAGTAATTTGAGATATTAGGCCTCTGAGCCACACTTTCGGGTGTGGTGCCCATGAACCAAGAGGCATCACACAAAAAAACAATCAAATTGATCAAACAATTTTATCAGTTCTTCCCAAGTCATCGAACTATATACAGCTAACAATTAGATTTAGAATGTAACAAATACTTTTTAAAAAATTATATAATTCTTTCCGGAATGCACTAAATTTGCCTTTATGGAGATATGCTAGAAACACATTTTTTTTAGAAATAGATAAACGTTTCAATTTCTTTTTCAGCAGTACCATTGCTCGATTACCATTTTGTCATAAGTAAGTTTTTTTGAAACACATTTTATCTCATTGTGAGATGTTTGAGAGATTTGATGAAGTGCAATATTAATGCAAGAGTTTCTTTTTCAAATACAAATCACCCAACAATTGTAAGCAGTTTTTTTTTCCTTTGTAACTACTTTAATTATTTGCAAAAGCAATGATCTTTTTAATTGGCACACCTGATAAATATACTAATTCCCTGTAACCTCGAAGATGCAGCAGTGATGTTCAGTGACAATTCCTTAAGCTACATTAGTTGACTGGTTACACATTAATTCTCATATTTGTATCTACAGGTTCCACACAACTTTCCACTTCTGGTAAGACGCAGCTTGACCATTTATTGTTCCATATAGTTATGTTAATATAACTTTCAACCGTGTACATTTACATACAAGCATGTGAAAGGAAAGACCAGCTGGTCCATCAAGTGTGCCTCTCACTCATGATGAATGGAGCAACATGACTTAAATCTTCTTCCCTTCCTCCACCCTCGCAGCTATGTAATCTCCTGGGAGAGGCAAATGCCAATAGGCAGCTTGGCAGCCCCTCTTGGGTGCCAGGCCACTGGCCCGGCCGAAACCCTCCCTGGTGGCCCAGTGGCCATTCCTAAATAATCGCCGACTCTCCCCCCTTTAAACGAGGGGAGTTGCAGGTGCAGACACGCAATGATGTCACCACCGCTCCGCTGCATCCGCCCTGCTTCCACTTCCGCCCCTCATCAGCACTTACTGCCGCACTTCCACCCACATTATGATTGGCTTCCTGGCCGCTTAAAAAAAAAAGACAAAGAGCTGAAATTTCAGGAAAGAGGCAACTTCATCTGAATTTCTGCCGTGAAGTGTCCTGGACTCAAAATGTGTTTTACATAAAGGTGGTAATTTAAATGTTGTGGCAATGACTTAAATGTTCTAAAACTTTGACATCTTTTTCAAGTTGACAGCGATCCTCATTTTATCATTTCAATGAACAATCGCAATGATGCCATTTGTTTCAACATTGATGGGAAACCAGGCACAATTCTAAATCTGGTCACGGATCCATATACAGGTAGGTGAATACTGTGTCTCAAGCTGTCACCAGAAAGGAAAATTAGCTGTGCATTGCTACCAAACAGAAACATACCTTGAGTTAACAGGTCATACAGTGACATTAAAGCTGCCCATTCTGGCAGTCTACTGTTTGACCTACCCACATTAATGGCTGATAAAGGAAGATCAGATCGAAAAACTGTCATGTATCTTATTATATATAACTGTAGCCTAACATGCTATACATGACTGTAATACGATATGACCTGTAACCACCAGCATACCTTACCACCAGGGGTGCACTTGCAAGAGACAGGTATATAAGGACAGGTCTCAGGCAAGTGCAGCATTCCAGAGCTGTGAAATAAAGGTGCAGGTCCAGAGTGACCTTGACTTCACTACATGCCTCGTGTGAATCTGTACTGAGGGGACAGGATTGTACAGTGGCGACGATTTACGGGATTACACAATCCACAGAATGGCGAACAACGGATCAAATGAAAAGTACAATGCGGGAGACAATTGGGAGGACTTTATAGAAAGGCTCGGAGGACTGGAGGAGTGCTAACGTTGTACCGTTCTTTAAAAAGGGGGAAAGGGAGAGACTGAGTAATTACAGGCCAGTCAGCCTAATCTCAGTGGTGGGAAAATTTTTGGAGAAAATTCTGAGGGACAGGATAAGTCTTCATTTAGAAAGACATGGATTAATCAAGGACAGTCAGCATGGATTTGTTAAGGGAAGGTCGTGTCTGACTAACTTGATTGAATTTTTTGAAGAGGTAACAAGGAGGCTCGATGAGGGTAGTGCATTTAATGTAGTATATATGGATTTTATCAAGGCTTTTGATAAGAACCCACATGGCACACTGGTCACGAAAGTAAAAGCCCATGGAATCCAAGGCAAAGTGGCAAGTTGGATCCAAAATTGGCTCAGAGGCAGGAAGCAAAGGGTAATGGTCGACGAGTGTTTTTGTGACTGGAAGGCTGTTTCCAGTGGGGTTCTGCATTGCTCAGTACAAGGTCCCTTGCTTTTTGTGGTATACATCAATGATTTAGACTTGAAAGTAGGGGTATGATTAAGAAGTTTGCAGATGATACAAAAATTGGCTGTATGGTTGATAATGAAAAAGAAAGCTGTAGACTGCAGGAAGATATCAATGAACTGGTCAGGTGGGCAGAACAGTGGCAAATAGAATTCAATCTGGAGAAATGTGAGGTAATGCATTTGGGGAGGGCTAACAAGGCAAGCGACTACACATTAAGTGGTAGGACACTGAGACACTATCATACTGGATAGAGGATTGGCTAACTACAGAGAACAGTGTCGGGATAAATGGTTCATTCTCTGGTTGTCAACCAGTAACTAGTGGCATGCTGCAGGGATCAATGCTGGGACTTCAATTTTTTACAATCTATATTAATGACTTGGAAGAAGAGACTGAGTGTAACGTAACCAAGTTTGCTGACGATACAAAGATGGGATGAAAAGCAATGTGTGAGGAGGACACAAAAAATCTGCAAAAGGACATAGACAAGCTAAGTGAGTGGGCAAAAATTTGGCAGATGGAGTATAATGTTGGAAAGTGTGAGGTCATGCACTTTGGCAGAAAAATCAAAGAGCAAGTTATTATTTAAATGGAGAAAGATTGCAAAGTGCCGCAGTATAGCGGGACCCGGGGGTACTTGCGCATGAAGCACAAAAGGATAGTATGCAGGTACAGCAAGTGATCAGGAAAGCCAATGGTATCTTGGCCTTTATTGCAAAGGGGATAGAGTATGAAAGCAGAGAAGTCTTGCTACAGCTATATAAGGTATTGGTGAGGCTGCACCTGGAATACTGCGGCAGTTTTGGTTTCCATATTTACGAAAGGATATACTTGCATTGGAGGCAGTTCAGGGAAGGTTCACTAGGTTGATTCCGGGGATGAGTGGGTTGACTTATGAGGAAAGGTTGAGTAGGTTGGGCCTCGACTCATTGGAACTCAGAAGAATGAGAGGTGATCTTATCAAAACGTATAAGATTATGAGGGGGCTTGACAAGGTGGATGCACAGAGGATGTTTCCACTGATCGGGGAGACTAGAACTAGAGGGCATGATGTTACAATAAGGTGCCACCCATTTAAAACAGAGATGAGGAGAAATTTCTTCTCTGAGGGTTGTGGAATTTGCTGCCTCAGAGCTGTGGAAGCTGGGACATGAATACATTTAAGACAGAACTAGACAGTTTCTTAAATGATAAGGAGATAATGGGTTATGGGAATGGGTGGGGAAGTGGAGCTGAGTCCATGATCAGATCAGCCATGATCTTATTGAATGGCGGAGCAGGCTCGAGGGGCCGTATGGCTGACTCCTCTTCCTATTTCTTATGTTCTTATAAGTGTAGAGAAATAAAAGGACCTTGGAGTGCATGGGTCTTGTGTAATGAGAGAGCATTAATTAGCAATCTTGTTGTGCGAGGCCCCTTGGGGAAGAGTGACCATAATATGGTAGAATTTTTTATTAAGATGGAGAGTGACACAGTTAATTCAGAGACTAGGGTCCTGAACTTAAAGAAAGGTAACTTCGATGATATGAGATGTGAATTGGCTAGGATAGACTGGCGAATGATACTTAAAGGGTTGACGGTGGATAGGCAATGGCAGACATTTAAAGATCACATGGATGAACTTCAACAATTGTACATCTCTGTCTGGCGTAAAAATAAATCGGGGAAGGTGGGTCAACCGTGGCTAACAAAGGAAATTAGGGATAGTGTTAAGTCTAAGGAAGAGGCATATAAATTGGCCAGAAAAAGCAGCAAACCTGAGGACTGGGAGAAATTTAGGGTTCAGCAGAGGAGGACAAAGGGTTTAATTAAGAGGGGGATAATAGAGTATGAGAGTAAGTTTGCAGGGAACATAAAAACTGACTGCAAAAGCTTCTAATGATATGTGAAGAGAAAACGATTAGTGAAGACAAATGCAGTCAGAATCAGGTAAATTTATAATGGGGAACAAAGAAATGGCAGACCAATTGAACAAGTACTTTGCTCCTGTCTTCACTAAAGGTAGCAGACCAGGTAGATAAGAAGGCATACAGAATACTTGCCTTTATTAGCCGAGGCATAGAATATAATAGCAGGGAGGTTATGCTTGAACTGTATAAAACACTAGTTAGGCCACAGCTGGAGTACTGCGTGCAGTTCTGGTCACCATATTACAGGAAAGATGTGATTGTATTAGAGAGGGTGTAGAGGAGATTTACGAGGGTGTTGCTTGGACTGGAGAATTTTAGCTGAAGAAAGATTGGAAAGGCTGCATTTGTTTCCGTTGGATCAAAGGAGGCTGAGGGGAGACCTTATTGAGGTGTATAAAATTATGAGGGGCCGAGATAGAGTGGATAGGAAGGACCTATTTCCCTTAGTAGAGGGATCAACAACCAGGGGGCATAGATTTAAACTAATTGGTAGGAGGTTTAGAGGGGATTAGAAGGGATATTCTTTCACTCAGAGGTTGGTGTGGGTCTGGGACTCACTGCCTGAAAGGGTGATAGAGGCAGAAACCCTCACCACTTTTAAAAAGTACTTGGATGTGCACTTGAAGTGCCGTAATCTAAACGGCTACAGACCAAGAGCTGGAAAGTGGGATTAGGCCGGCACAGACACGGTGGGCCGAAATGGCCTCCTTCTGTGCTGTAAATTTCTATGATTCTATGATTGTCACGTATCTATAATATTAGTATTTACAGGGCAATGTTGAGATGCAAGGTAAAATTTCCACTGTACTTTGTTCCTTTCAGAGAAAATATTGTCATAAAAACGTAAAACTCTAGAAATGCTCAGCAGATCAATCAGCATCTAAAAGGAGACAGGACAGGTGGCGATGTTTTGGGTGTGCAACCCTTGGTTCGAACTGACTGATCTGCGTGTTCCAGTGTTTCATGTTTTGTTTCAGATTTTCAGCGTTTGAAGTTATTTTCTTTTTATTTTATAGCAAGATTTTTGTCAACTTAGTTAATGTTCCTTAATTTACATATAAATGTAATCAAAAGGAGCTTTTTCTAGAAATGACATAGGTGGTGTGGCAGGGGATTCCCCATAACAACATAACTAAACTGTTGCATCCCAGTCCGAGCATTTCCTTCTTTTTCTCAGCTATCAATAATTCCGTTGTTCCATAAGATCACCAGTTTGTTGGCTCCTCCCTATAACCGGCTCTTTTTCATAAAAAGAAATGATGAATACAAAGTGATTGTGCAGATTTTAATTTGACATTGTCACAATTGATTAACATTAATTAATGTGTGTTTAAATTTATGTGCAGGCTTTGTGGTAAATGGACAGTTAATTGGAGAGAAAAAAATGGAAAATAACGAGAAAATAAACACATACTTTGGAAAGTTTGGAATTGTGAACACCAAAATGGATGTAAAACTAGAAGTATCGACTGAAGCGATTACAGTCTTCAATGGAGAAGATAAGATTATTTTCCCCTGGTCAGCAACAGCATCTTTAACAAAAGAGAGGTACGGTTTATGCAGTAACACAGCAGCATTACATTTGTGTTTCAGAAAACTGTTGGTGGCAACATAAATACGAATATAGCCAAGAAGCAAAAGGTTCAATTCTCTGTAATGTCAGACCTAATTTGTACAACTAATGCCCTTTGGTAGACACCTATTTTGGTTTACCTTTGGAATTTTTGAATTATATTAATTACAACATGTGAAGAAAAATAGCCAAAGCAAAAATACAAATAAGAATCAAGAAGTCAACATCACACATACAAGGCAGAATAGCAATATTTCTACAATAACAAACCTAAGTGGAGATTCATAATTGAAGCAAGGTTAAGCTGATTGAAATTAATTTAAAAAAATCATAGATTCTAAGATGATCAATATTATAAAAGATAGACTTTAATCGTGCCTTATCATACCTCTTAGAAATGTCCCAAAGCACTTTGCATACAACAAATTATTTTGCAGTGCTGCCACTGCAAATATCATACAGGGAGTGAAAATATCATACAGGGAGTGAAACAGACACGGGAAACCAGAGCAGTGCTTGGAGCAAGGACAATAAGATGGGAGGGGGAGAAATGCACAGCTTTTCAGAATCCCAACACCATCAGGTGCAGCGCTAGAACTTATTCAAGGATCACAGCACAAATTAAAGCTGAAATTTAAAAAAACATATTCTATCTGATTGAGCCACCTTTAAGAATCACTCCTACTTTGCTGAATTAAATACAGGTAACATCACCATCTGCCTCGAGAGAACTGGAAGGTGATGGCTTGGTGTGGCCAAAAGGAGAATGTCCTATTCAGTTTCCAATAGTCCTCTACAGGAAGATGTAAGATACACTGCAATGAATTGAGTGTGGTGGAGATATCTGTGACAACTCAACCTCCTGCAGTATCATAATCCAATATGTTAAGTCCTGACTCTAATGTACTGACTTACACGAGACACATGCTGAAGTCAAGGTCACTCAGGACCTGTACCTTTAATTCCAGATCTCCAGTGCTGCACTTGCCTGAGACCTCCCTTTATATACCACAGTGGAACTGGTATGGAGTGTCTCCTGCAAGTGCACCCCTGGTGGTAAGGTATGCTTATTGTTACAGATCATATCCAGTTACAGTCATGTATAGCATGGTAAGATACAGTTATATACAGTAATGTGAGATACATGACATCACCCTCCCCCAAGGTCTTATTGCCTTTTATAGATTCAGTCTCTCAGATGGTCTGCGCTCTCGCGTGGAGCGTCTTAGTTGTGGTTTAGTTGTTTGCCTTGGTGCCTGTTTTTTGTTCGGTATGATTGCTGGTATCTTGTCTGGGCTGTCTGTTTCGTTTGGTGTGATTGCTGGTATCTCGCCTGGGCTGTCTGTTGAGACTGCTCTTTCCTCAGGTTGTTCCACCTGTCTGTCCATCAGGTGTGGTGTGAGTTCCACATTGTAGTCTGCCTCTGGTTCTTCAGTGTTATCAGTGAATCTACTTTTTACTTGGTCTACATGCCTCCGGCAGGTTTGGCCATTGTCCATTTGTATAACCAGTAGCCTGTTTCCCTTTTTGTCTGTTACTGTCCCTGCAAGCCATTTGGGACCCCGGCCATAGTTTAGTACAAACACTTTGTCCCCTATTTCATTCCACCTCCCCCTCGAATTTCGGTCATGGTACTCAGTTAGCTTTTGACACTTAGCCTCAACAATTTCATGCATGTCTGGGAGGCTTAACGAGAGCCTGGTCTTTAAGGTTCGTTTCATCAATAGTTGCACGGGGGGATCCCCAGTCAACGAGTGCGGACGAGATCTGTATGCCAGCAGCAGTCGCGACAGGTGGTTCTGCAGCGTGGGACCTTGGATTCTGAGCATGCCTTATTTAATGATCTGCACTGTTCGCTCCGCCTGGCCATTGGAGGCCGGCTTGAAAGTTGCCGTCTTAATGTGATTTATACTGATTCCACTTTGAAAATGCATCTACAACTACGAGGAACATTTTGCCCATGAATGGGCCCGCATAGTCTACGTGCACCCGTGATCACGGTTTGGTAGGCCAGGGCCAGGGGCTCAGGGGAGCCTCCCTGGGGGCATTGCTGAGTTGGGCACAAATGGTGCATCTTCGGACGCAGAGCTCCAAGTCCGAATCAATACCAGGCCACCAGACGTGGGATCTGGCTATGGCCTTCATGAGAACGATCCCCGGGTGCTCGCGGTGGAGCTCCCGGACAAATGCCTCTCTGCCTCGCAGAGGCATGACTACTCGGCTGCCCCACATCAGGCAGTCTGCTTGTAGTGATAGCTCATGCATGCGCCTGTGAAAGGGTTTTAATTCCTCAGGGCAGGCATTGCGAGCATCTGCCCAGTCACCGGTTAGGACACATCTTTTTACTAAGGATAACGTGGGGTTGCTGGCCGTCCAGTCTCTGATTTGGCGAGCCGTCATGGGCGAACCTGTGGACTCGAAGGCATTGATTGCCATGACTATCTCTCAGTCCTGTTCGTCAGACTCTTCCGTGGTCACCAGGGGTAGCCTGCTGAGCGTGTCGGCACAGTTGTCTGTGCCTGGTCTGTGCTTTATGGTATAGTCGTAGGACGCCAGCGTGAGTGCCCGCCGTTGAATTCGCGCCGAGCCGTTGCCGTTTATTCCCTTGCTCTTGGATAGGAGGGACGTGAGAGGCTTGTGATCGTTTTCTATTGCGAACTTGGCCCCGAAAAGGTATTGGTGCATCTTTTTGACACCATACACGCACACGAGTGCCTCGTTCTCTACCATTCCGTACCCGCGCTCCGCCCGCGAAAGTGACCTGGAGGCATAAGCTATGGGTTGTAATTTGCCACACTATTGACATGTTGCAAAACGCACCCGACCCCATACACTGACGCATCGCATGTGAGAACTAGCTTTTTACCTGGATCAAAGAAAGTCAAAACACTGTTGGAACACAGAAAGTTGCGTGCCTTGTTGAAGGCGCATTCCTGGGCGTCCCCCCAAAACCAATCGCACCCCTTCCTGAGTAGCATGTGGAGAGGCTCCAGCAGCGTGCTTAAGTTCTGCATAAAGTTCCTAAAGTAATTGAGTAGTCCGAGAAAGGCGCGCATTTCTGAGACATTCCGGGGCCTGGGTGCCAGGCGAATTGCTTCTGTTTTGGACTCTGTTGGGTGGATTCCATCAGAGGCAATCATTCTGCCCAAAATTTCAACCTCAGGTGCGAGAACCAGGCACTTGGATTTCTTGATTCGTAGGCCTACCCGATCCAACCGCTTTAGTACTTCCTCCAAATTATGGAGATGGGAATCGGTGTCCCTGCCCGTGATAAGTATGTCGTCTTGAAATACAACCGTCCCCGGGATAGACTTGAGCAGACTCTCCATGTTGCGCTGGAATATGGCAGCTGCCGACCTGATGCCGAATGGCCATCAATTGTACATGAAAAGGCCTCGATGTGTGTTGATGGTGGTGAGTAGCTTGGATTCCTCGGTCAATTCTTGCGTCATATACGCAGATGTGAGGTCTAGTTTTGAGAAAAGTTTACCTCCAGCCAATGTGGCAAATAAGTCCTCCGCATTGGGCAGCGGGTACTGGTCCTGTAGGGAGACTCTGTTTATAATAGATTTGTAGTCCCCACAGATTCGTACGGATCCATCAGGCTTCATGACTGGGAAGATGGGATTTGCCCAGTCGCTAAATTCCACAGGTGATATAATGCCTTCCTGCAGAAGCCTGTCTAGTTCATGTTCAATCTTTTCCCTCATCACATAGGGTACAGCTCTGGCCTTGTGATGGACCGGTCTAGCATCCTGTGTGATGTAGATTTTGACTTTGGCCCCTTTGAAAGTGCCCACACCTGGCTGAAAGAGATGTTCAAATCGCTTTATAACTGTTGAGCAGGAGGTCTGTACCTCTAATGACATGGCATGGACATCATCCCATTTCCAGTTTAGTTTTGCCAGCCAGCTTCTTCCCAGCAGTGCTGGGGGATCTCCGGGGACAATCCACAGGGGAAGTCGGTTCACTGTCCCTTTGTGTGTGACAGAGAGCATGGCGCTGCCGAGGACTGGTACGATTTCTTTGGTATAAGTCCTTAGTTTGGTGTCGACCCTTGTGAGTTTTGGTCTGTCTCTTTTATGCGGCCACAGTTGTTCAAATTGTTGAGCGCCCATGAGAGATTGACTCGCTCCCGTATCCAGCTCCATGTTGACAGGTATCCTGTTGAGTAGGACCCTCATCATTATAGGAGGCGTCCTGTTGTAGGAGCAGCGGCCATTGATCGTGTTGACCCGCTATACATCGGTGTCCCGGGTACTGTCCCCACCGTCTTCTGGTCCGCTTTCCGACCCATCCGATTCATATACCAGCCGAGCTGCTGTTTTTTTGCACATGCGGGCCAAATGCCCTGTATATTCACAGTTCCTGCAAACAGCCTGCTGAAATCGACATCCCCTTGATGAGTGCCCACCCCCACACCTCCAGCACAGACCTGTTCCATTGTTCAAAGTGTTCCCAAAGAATGAGCTGCATCTGGCTGATCTCTCTTGAGCTTCTCTCAGTTTGTAGTTGCTTGCTCGCATTGTGGGTTGATGAGGTGTGAACGGCCGTTCCTGTGGCCCTTGATGGCTTCTGGCGCCACTGCCTGCTGTCGAGAGCCTGTTCTCCCGGTTTTGTCTGTGTGTGTGGGTAGCAGCTTATTTAGTGCTGTGAACTTCTTGTTCCGATATTTCGTTAGTTGTCGTACCTGCATTGTAAATCAACCTCGTTTCTTCTTCCCCTACCAAGAATGTCTGTGCAACCAGTGCTGCTGCCTCTAAGGTCAGATTCTTGGTCTCTGAGCTTTTGGAATATGCCTGCGTGGCCTATTCCTTCAATGAAAAAGTCTCTCAGCATTTCTCTCCTCAGTTCATCGGAGAACTCACATAAACTAGCCAACCTCCGAAGTTCCGCCACGAAGTCGGGTATGCTCTGGCCCACACAGCGTCTGTAGTTGTAGAACCTGTGTCTGGCCATGTGTAGGCTGCTCGCTGGCTTCAGGTGGTCTCTTACCAGTGTGCTCAATTCTTCAAACGACTTGCTTGCTGGTTTCTCAGGTGCCAGCAAATCCTTCATTAAAGCTTATGTTTTCGAGCCACAACTGGTCAAGAGATGGGCTCTTCTCTTGTCTGCCTTATCGTCGCCTAACCAGTCTTTGGTTACAAAGCTTTGCTGGAGCCTTTCTATAAAGTCCTCCCAATTGTCTCCCGCATTGTACTTTTCATCCCATCCTTGTCGCCACTGTAAAGTCCTGTCCCCTCAGTACAGATTCACACGAGGCATGTAGTGAAGTCAAGGTCACTCTGGACCTGTACCTTTATTTCAGAGCTCTGGAATGCTGCACTTGCCTGAGACCTGTCCTTATATACCTGTCTCTTGCAATTGCACCCCTAGTGGTAAGGTATGCTGGTGGTTACAGGTCATATCTTCTTACAGTCATGCATAGCATGTTAGGATACAGTTATATATAATAATGTAAGATACATGACAGATGTGAGGTCAAGTTTTGAGAAAAGTTTTCCTCCAGCCAACGTGGCAAATAGGTCCTCCGCTCTGGGCAGCGGGTATTGGTCCTGTAGGGAGACTCTGTTTATGGTAGGCTTGTAATCCCCACAAATTCGCACGGATCCATCAGGTTTCATGACGGGGACGATGGGGCTTGCCCAGTCGCTGAATTCCACGGGAGAAATTATGCCTTCCCGCAGAAGCCGGTCCAGTTCGTTTTCAATCTTTTCTCTCATCACATAAGGCACAGCTCTAGCCTTGTGATGGACCGGTCTGGCATTCTGTGTGATGTAGATTCTAACTTTAGCCCCTTTGAAGGTGCCCACTTCTGGCCGAAAGAGATGTTCAAAATGGCTTAGAACTGTTGAGCAGGAGGTCTGTTCCTCTGACGACATGGCGTGAACATCATCCCATTTCCAATTAAGTTCTGCTAGCCAGTTTCTCCCCAACAGGGCTGGGGGATCCCCGGGGACAATCCACAGAGAAAGTTGGTGCACCATCCCTTTGTGTGTGACTGAGAGCATGGCGCTGACAAGGACTGGGACGATTTCTTTAGTATAGGTCCTTAGTTTGGTGTCGATCTTTGTGAGTTTTGGTCTGTTGCTTTTGTGCGACCACAGCTGTTCAAATTGTTGAATGCTTATGAGGGATTGACTGGCCCCCGTGTCCAGTTCCGTGTTGATGGGTATTCCGTTGAGTAGAACCCTCATCATAATTGGAGGCGTCTTGGTGTAAGAACAGTGGACATTGATTGTGTTAACCCGCTGTACCTCGGCGTCCTGTGCACTGTTCCAACCGTCTTCTGGTCCGCTTTCCGACCCTTCCGATTCATATACCAGTCGAGCTACTGTTTTTCTGCACATGCGAGCCAGATGCCCTGTGTAGTTGCAGTTTCTGCAAACGGCATGCTGAAATCGACACACCCTGGTTGAGTGCCTTCCCCCACATCTCCAACACAGACCGTTTCCATTGTTTCCGAAGGATGAGCTGCATCTGGCTGATCTCCCTTGAGCTTCTCTCAATCTGTTGTTGATTGCTCGCATTGTGGGTTGATGAGGTGTTATCAGCCGTTCATGTGGCTCTTGATTTTGATGGCTTCTGGCGCCACTGTCTGCTGTTGAAGGCCTGCTCTCCTGCCTTTGTCTGTGTGTGGGAGTAGCGGGGGTTTCACAATGTGAACCCCTTGTTCCGATGCCTCGTTGGTTGTCGTACCCAAAGTATAGATCGGCCTCGTTTCTTCTTCGCCTGCCAAGAACGTCTGTGCGACCAGTGCTGCTGCCTCTAGAGTCAAGTTCTTAGTCTCTATAAGCTTTCGGAATATGGCTGCGTGGCCTATTCCTTCAATAAAAAAGTCTCTCAGTACTTCTCTCCTTAGTTCATCGGGGAACTCACATGAACTAGCCAGCCTCCGAAGTTCCTCCATGAAGTCGGGTATGCTTTGGCCTACACAGCATCTATAGTTGTAGAACCTGTGTCTGGCCATGTGTAGGCTGCTCACTGGCTTCAGGTGGTCTCTCACCAGTGTGCTCAACTCCTCAAATGACTTGCTTGCTGGTTTCTCGGGTACCAGCAGGTCTTTCATTAAAGTGTATGTTTTCGAGCCACAACTGGTCAAGAGATGGACTCTTCTCTTGCCTGCCTTATCGTCGCCCAGCCAGTCTTTGGTCACAAAGCTTTGCTGGAGCCTTTCTATAAAGTCATCCCAATTGTCTCCAGCATTGTATTTCTCATCTGAGCTGTTGGTAGCCATTCTGTGGATCCTGTGATCCCGTAACTCGTCGCCACTGTTAAGTCCTGACTCTAATGTACTGACTTACACGAGACACATGCTGAAGTCAAGGTCACTCAGGACCTGCACCTTTAATTCCAGATCTCCAGTGCTGCACTTGCCTGAGACCTCCCTTTATATACCACAGTGGGACAGGTATGGAGTGTCTCCTGCAAGTGCACCCCTGGTGGTAAGGTATGCTTATTGTTACAGATCATATCCAGTTACAGTCATGTATAGCATGGCAAGATACAGTTATATACAGTAATGTGAGATACATGACACAATAGGACTGGACTAAGGGACAAATCTAGAAGAACATGAGTAGGAGTTGCGCACTCTGCAACTGTTTTAACAATGATTTATAATCTTTGGCTACCAACCATAAAATTGTTCTATAAGATGCAATGAAGAATTTTCAGTTGTTCCTCCCACAGATCGTGGCTGGTGAATAGCCCAGGAATCACAGAGCAGATAGCTCCTATTCCTCATCCAAAATCATCCAGTTAAAATCCTAAGCAAGAGGAGTTTACTATTTCCATAGAAACCAATAGAACATAGAGTTCTAAAGTTAACCATCCTCCTCAATAAAAGACCCTAGTTTCAATGTGGAAACCCAAAGTGTGGCTTCTGGCTGAGAAAGCAAGTGATCTTGAAGATAATACTTGTAGGTGATTGAAGAATCAGATTGCGTCAACCTACAGCAAGTGGGAGAACCATGAAAGACCTAAATCATGCCACTTTGAAAACACAGAACACAGAAGGAGCGATTTCCTAGTTGTCCATTTATGGCCTCGCCTCTCTCTGGGCCCAAGTTTCCACATGATTTGCGCCTGATTTTTAGGAGCAACTGGTGGAGAACGGACTATCTTAGAAATCGCAATTCTCCACATTTTTTTTCTGCAGTTCTCGTGAGGTAGAACAGTTCTACTTTAGAACATAATTTTTTCTTCAAAAGGTGGCGTGTCCGGCCACTGATGCCTAATTTCAAAGTTTCCACAGTGAAAACGTACTCCAAACTAAAGTAGAATGGAGCAAGTGAAGATTTTTGTAGAACTGAAAAAACCTGTTCTACACATTAAAAAATCAGGCGCAGGTTACAAATTAGGTGTCCAGAATGAGGTGGGGGGGGGAAGGGAACTCATTAAATTCTACAATAAATCCTTATTTATACTTCTACAAATATTATACAAATAAATCCAACCTGAATAAACATTTATAAGCAAAGAAAAGATTAAATAAACCATCTTCCTACCTGTGTGAAAGTGCTTCAGCCATCGTTCGAAGGAAACCGCCGTTTGTTGCCGCGCAGGGGAGGGAGGGGAAGGAGACAGCGGCTTGTTGCCGTGCAGGGGAGGGAGGGGAAGGAGACAGCAGCTTGTTGCCTCGCAGGGGAGGGAGGGGAAGGAGACAGCGGCTTGTTGCCGCGGAGGGGAGGGATGGGAAGGAGACAGTGAGAAGGGAAGCCTCAGTGCTGATGTGCTGATGGCAATGTGGTTTTATTAAAAAATGTTCAAAAATTAAACAGCTACAAAGAACTACAAAAATGGTCGAGTGCCAATGTTTTTTTTCACACTGAGCATGCGCGCACGCGCCAACGCGCACGCGCAGCGTTGCCGGCAGGAAAATAAAAAATTTAAATAGTACCCGCCCCCTCCACTTACAAAATCGGCGCGAGTGTAGGCTCTGCCCTCCTGGGCGCCGCGCCAAACAGACAAGGAGCTGCAGAGCTCTCGAGAATAGCGCGTTTTTTTTCTAGCGCAGTTTTAGGCGCGAAAAACGGGCGCCCAGCTCGGAGGGGCGCCCGTTTTTTATCCTGTGGAAACTTGGGCCCTCTATCTCTATAATCTCCTCCAGCCTAACAATACTTTGAGATATCTACGCTCCTCCAATTCTGGCCTCCCGGATTTTAATCGCTCCACATTGACTGCCGTGCTTTCAACTGCCAAGACCGTAAGATTTAAAATTCCCTCCAAAAACCTCTCTGCCTTTCTTTCCTCTTTTAAGACGCTCCTTAAAATGTACTGCTTTGCGGCTCCTTCAGTGGCTCGGTGTCAAATGTTGTTTGATAACTCTCCTGTGCAGTGCCTTGGTAAGTTTTACTACATTAAAGGCGCAATATAAATACAAGTTGTTATTGGTGTAGTTCTCTCAGAGTATGAAATTAGCAGCATATGTCTTGCCAGATCTGCATGAATGCACTCAAAATGACAGCAGGGCAAATGTGAATTTAGAACAGGAAAATAACTACCTATTCTGGCTTCATACCTGGGTGCACTTCCATTGGAAAGATATCATCATCATCAGCAGCCCCTCAAAATTGAGGAAACATAGACACATAAAAACATAGAAAATAGGTGCAGGAGTAGGCCATTCGGCCCTTCGAGCCTGCACCATCATTCAATAAGATCATGGCTGATCATTCACCTCAGTACCCTTTTCCTGCTTTCTCTCCATACCCCTTGATCCCTTTAGCCGTAAGGGCCATATCTAACTCCCTCTTGAATATATCTAACAAACTGGCATCAACAACTTTCTGCGGTAGAGAATTCCACAGGTTAACAATTCTCTGAGTGAAGAAATTTCTCCTCATCTCGGTCCTAAATGGCTTACCCCATATCCTGAGACTGTGACCCCTGGTTCTGGACTTCCCCAACATCAGGAACATTCTTCCTGCATCTAACATGTCCAGTCTGGTCAGAATTTTATATGTTTCCATGAGATCCCCTCTCATTCTTCTAAACTCCAGTGAATACAGACCCAATCAATCCAGTCTTTCCTCATATGTCAGTCTTGCCATCCCGGGAATCAGTCTGGTGAACCTTCGCTGCACTCCCTCAATAGCAAGAACGTCCTTCCTCAGATTAGGAGACCAAAACTGAACACACTATTCCATGTGAGGCCTCACCAAGGCCCTGTACAACTGCAGTAAGACCTCCCTGCTCCTATACTCAAATCCCCTAGCTATGAAGGCCAACATACCATTTGCTAATAATATTCTGCCTTCGTGTTTTTGCCCCCAAAGTGGATAACCTCACATTTATCCACATTATACTGCACCTGCCATGCATTTTCCCACTCACCTAACCTGTCCAAGTCACCCTGCAGTCTCTGAGCATCCTCTTCACAGCTCACACTGCCACCCAGCTTAGTGTCAGCTGCAAACGTGAAGATATTATACTCAATTCCTTCATCTAAATCATTGATATATATTGTAAATAGCTGGGGTCCCAGCACTGAGCCCTGCAGCACCCCAGTAGTCACTGCCTGCCATTCTGAAAAGGAGCCGTTTATCCCGACTCTCTGCTTCCTATCTGCCAACCAGTTCTCTATCCATGTCAATACATTACCCCCAATATCATGTGCTTTAATTTTACACACCAATCTCTTGTGTGGGACCTTGTCAAAAACCTTTTGAAAGTCCAAATACACCACATCCACTGGTTCTCCCTTGTCCACTCTACCAGTTACATCCTCAAAAATTTCTAGAAGAGTTGTCAAGCATGATTTCCCTTTCATAAATCCATGCTGACTTGGACTGATTCTGTCACTGCTTTCCAAATGTGCTGCTATTTCATCTTTAATAATTGATTCCAACATTTTCCTCACTACTGACGTCAGGCTAACCGGTCTATAATTCCCCATTTTCTCTCTCCTTCCTTTTTTAAAAAGTGGTGTTACATTAGCTACCTTCCAGTCCATAGGAACTGATCCCGAGTCGATAGACTGTTGGAAAATGATCACCAATGCATCCACTATTTCTAGGGCCAGTTCCTTAAATACTCTGGGATGCAGACTATCAGGCCCCGGGGATTTATCGGCCTTCAATCCCATCAATTTCCCTGACACAATTTCCCGCTTTTTAAGGATTTCCTTCAGTTCCTCCTTCTCGCTAGATCCTCGGTCACCTAGTATTTCCGGAAGGTTATTTGTGTCTTCCTTCGTGAAGACAGAGCCAAAGTATTTGTTTAACTGGTCTGCCATTTCTTCGTTCCCCATTATAAATTCACCTGAATCTGACTGCAAGGGACCTATGTTTGTTTTCACTAATCTTTTTCTCTTCACATATCTATAGAAGCTTTTGCAGTCAGTTTTTATGTTCCTCTCATACTCTATTTCCCCCCTCCTAATTAAACCCTTTGTCCTCCTCTGCTGAATTCTAAATTTCTCCCAGTCCTCAGGTTTGCTGCTTTTTCTGACCAACTTGTATGCCTCTTCCTTGGATTTAACACTATCCTTAATTTCCCTTGTTAGCCATGGTTGAGCCACCTTCCCCGTTTTATTTTTACTCCAGACAGGGATGTACAATTGTTGAAGTTCATCCATGTGATCTTTAAATGTTTGCCATTGCCTATCCACCGTCAACCATTTAAGTATCATTCACCAGTCTATTCTAGCCAATTCACGTCTCATAGAAACATAGAAAATAGGTGCAGGAGTAGGCCATTCGGCCCTTTCTAGCCTGCACCGCCATTCAATGAGTTCATGGCTGAACATGCAACTTCAGTACCTCATTCCTGCTTTCTCGCCATACCCCTTCATCCCCCTAGTAGTAAGGACTTCATCTAACTCCTTTTTGAATATATTTAGTGAATTGGCCTCAACAACTTTCTGTGGTAGAGAATTCCACAGGTTCATCACTCTCTGGGTGAAAAAGTTTCTCCTCACCTCGGTCCTAAATGGCTTACCCCTTATCCTTAGACTGTGACCCCTGGTTCTGGACTTCCCCAACATTGGGAACATTCTTCCTGCATCTAACCTGTCTAAACTCGTCAGAATTTTAAACGTTTCTATGAGGTCCCCTCTCATTCTTCTGATCTCCAGTGAATACAAGCCCAGTTGATCCAGTCTTTCTTGATAGGTCAGTCCCGCCATCCTGGGAATCAGTCTGGTGAACCTTCGCTGCACTCCCTCAATAGCAAGAATGTCCTTCCTCAGGTTAGGAGACCAAAACTGTACACAATACTCCAGGTGTGGCCTCACCAAGGCCCTGTACAACTGTAGCAACATCTCCCTGCCTCTGTACTCAAATTCCCTCGCTATGAAGGCCAACATGCCATTTGCTTTCTTAACCGCCTGCTGTACCTGCATGCCAACCTTCAATGACTGATGTACCATGACACCCAGATCTCGTTGCACCTCCCCTTTTCCTAATCTGTCACCATTCAGATAATAGTCTGTTTCTCTGTTTTTAACCACCAAAGTGGATAACCTCACATTTATCCACATTATACTTCATCTGCCATGCATTTGCCCACTCACCTAACCTATCCCAGTCACTCTGCAGCCTCATAGCATCCTCCTCGCAGCTCACACTGCCATCCAACTTAGTGTCATCCGCAAATTTGGAGATACTACATTTAATCCCCTCGTCTAAATCATTAATGTACAGTGTAAACAGTTGGGCCCCAGCACAGAACCTTGCGGTACCCCACTAGTCACTGCCTGCCATTCTGAAAAGTACCCATTTACTCCTACTCTTTGCTTCCTGTCTGACAACCAGTTCTCAATCCATGTCAGCACACTACCCCCAATCCCATGTGCTTTAACTTTGCACATTAATCTCTTGTGTGGGACCGTGTCGAAAGCCTTCTGAAAGTCCAAATATACCACATCAACTGGTTCTCCCTTGTCCACTCTACTGGAAACATCCTCAAAAAATTCCAGAAGATTTGTCAAGCATGATTTCCCTTTCACAAATCCATGCTGACTTGGACCTATCATGTCACCTCTTTCCAAATGCGCTGATATGACATCCTTAATAATTGATTCCATCATTTTACCCACTACCGATGTCAGGCTGACCGGTCTATAATTCCCTGTTTTCTCTCTCCCTCCTTTTTTAAAAAGTGGGGTTACATTGGCTACCCTCCACTTCATAGGAACTGATCCAGAGTCAATGGAATGTTGGAAAATGACTGTCAAAGCATTCGCTATTTCCAAGGCCACCTCCTTAAGTACTCTGGGATGCAGTCCATCAGGCCCTGGGGATTTATCGGCCTTCAATCCCATCAATTTCCCCAACACAATTTCCCGACTAATAAGGATTTCCCTCAGTTCCTCCTCCTTACTAGACCCTCTGACCCCTTTTATATCCGGAAGGTTGTTTGTGTCCTCCTCAGTGAATACCGAACCAAATTACTTGTTCAATTGGTCCGCCATTTCTTTGTTCCCCGTTATGATTACACATCACCCAGTCTAAGATGGCCAGCCCTCTAGTTGGTTCACGACATATTGGTCTAGAAAACCATCCCTAATACACTCCAGGAAATCCTCTTCCACCGTATTGCTACCAGTTTGGTTAGCCCAATCTATATGTAGATTAAAGTCGCCCATGATAACTGCTGTACCTTTATTGCACGCATCCCTAATTTCTTGTTTAATGCTGTCCCCAACCTCACTACTACTGTTTGCTGGTCTGTACTCGACTCCCACTAGCAGGGGACCTACGTTTGTCTTTACTAACCTTTTTCTCTTTATATATCTATAGAAACTTTTGCAATCCGTCTTAATGTTCCCTGCAAGCTTCTTCTCGTACTCCATTTTCCCTGCCCTAATCAAACCCTTTGTCCTCCTCTGCTGAGTTCTAAATTTCTCCCAGTCCCCGGGTTCGCTGCTATTTCTGGCCAATTTGTATGCCACTTCCTTGGCTTTAATACTATCCCTGATTTCCCATACCATCGAAGTTACCTTTCCTTAAGTTCACACCCTAGTCTCTGAATTAACTGTGTCACTCTCGAACTTAATAAAGAATTCTACCATATTATGGTCATTCTTCCCTAAGAGGCCTTGCAGAACAAGATTGTTAATTAGTCCTTTCTCATTACACATCACCCAGTCTAAGATGGCCAGCCCTCTAGTTGGTTCACGACATATTGGTCTAGAAAACCATCCCTAATACACTCCAGGAAATCCTCTTCCACCGTATTGCTACCAGTTTGGTTAGCCCAATCTATATGTAGATTAAAGTCGCCCATGATAACTGCTGTACCTTTATTGCACGCATCCCTAATTTCTTGTTTAATGCTGTCCCCAACCTCACTACTACTGTTTGCTGGTCTGTACTCGACTCCCACTAGCGTTTTTTGCTCTTTGGTATTCCGCAGCTCTACCCATACAGATTCCACATCATCCAAGCCAATGTCCTTCTTTACTATTGCGTTAATTTCCTCTTTAACCAGCAACGCTACCCATCCTCCTTTTCCTTTCTGTCTATCTTTCCTGAATGTTGAATACCCCTGGATGTTGTGTTCCCAGCATTGGTCACCCTGGAGCCATGTCTCCATAATCCCAGTTATATCATATTCGTTAATAGCTGCCTGCACAGTTAATTTGTCGACCTTATTATGAATACTCCTCGCATTGAGGCATAGAGCCTTCAGGCTTGTCTTTTTAACACACTTTGTCCCTTTAGAATTTTGCTGTAATGTGGCACTTTTTGATTTTTGCCTTGTGTTTCTCTGCCCTCCACTTTTACTTTTCTTCTTTCTATCTTTTGCTTCTGCCCCCATTTTACTTCCCTCTGTTTCCCTGCATTGTTTCCACTCTAAAAGTGAGTTCTCAGGTGACTGTACAGTCAAATACGGGAATTACAGTCTCTGTCACAGGTGGGACAGACATTCGTTGAAGGCAAGGGTGGGTGGGGAGTCTGGTATGCCGCACGCTCCTTCCAATGTCTGCGCTTGGTTTCTGCATGCTCGCGGCGATGCGACTCGAGGTGCTCATCACCCTCCCGGATGCTCTTCCTCTACTTAGGGCGCTCTTGGGCCAGGGATTCCCAGTGCCGGTGGGGATATTGCACTTAATCAAGGAGGCTGTGAGGGTGTGCTTGAAACGTTTCCTCTGCCCACTTGCCGTGTAGGAGTTCCGAGTAGAGTGCTTGCTTTGGGCATCTCGTGTCGGGCATGCAGTCGATATGGCCCACCCAACGGAGCTGGTCGAGCGTGGTCAGTGCTTCAATGCTGGCCTGCCGAGAACACTGATGTTGGTGCGTCTATCCTCCCACTGGATTTGCATGATCTTGCGGAGGCAGCGTTGGGCGTGTTTCTCCAGCACTCTATACAGTCCACGTCACTGAGCCATATAGGAGGGTGGGTATCACTATTGCCTGTAGAACATAAGCTTGGTGCTAGATTTGAGGTCCTGGTCTTCAAACACTCTCTTCCTCAGGTGACCGAAGGCTGTGCTGGCACACTGGAGGCAGTGTTGGACCTCATCATTGATGTCTGCCCTTTCTTGATAGTAGGCTCCCGAGGTATGGAAAATGGTCCACATTGTCTAAGGCCGCGCCGTGGATTTTGATGACCGAGGGGGAAGTGTTGTGTGGCGGGGTCAGGTTGGTGGAGGACCTTTGTTTTACGGATGTTTTGTATAAGGCCCATGCTTTCGTATGCCTTGGTGAAGATGTTGACGATGTCTTGGAGTTCAGACGCAAGCGTTGTCCACATACTGTAGTTTGATGACCAGAGGATGGGCCGACCTTGGATCTGGCCTGGAGGCGACAAAGGTTGAACAGGTTCCCATTGGTTCTATAGTTTAGTTCCGCTCGAGTGGGGAGCTTGTTGAGAGTGAGATGGAGCATTGCAGCGAGGAAGATCGAGAAGAGCGTTGGTGCGATGACGCAGCCCTGCTTGACCCCGGTCCGGACATGGATTGGGTCTGTGGTGGATCCGTTGGTCAGGATCACGGCTTGCATGTCATCGTGGAGCAGGTGGAGGATGGTGACAAACTTTTGTGGGCAGCCGAATCTGAGGAGGACGCTCATGGTTAACAGTGTTAAAGGCCTTTTTGAGGTCAAAGAAGGCCAAGTACAAGGGTTGGTGCTGTTCCCTGCATTTCTCTTGTAGTTTTTGCACGGTGAAGATCATGTCCGTTGTACCCCATAGTGGACAGAATCTGCACTGTGACTCCGGGAGGAGCTCTTCCGCCACAGGGAGAAGACGGTTGAGAAGGACTCTAGCGATGACTTTCCCAGTGGCCGAGAGCAGGGAGATTCCTCTGTAGTTGCCGC
The DNA here is from genome assembly GCF_044704955.1 of Pristiophorus japonicus. NCBI lineage: Eukaryota > Metazoa > Chordata > Chondrichthyes > Pristiophoridae > Pristiophorus > Pristiophorus japonicus. The sequence goes on from NC_091988.1 coordinate 50,968,200, forward strand.
AGTCGGAAAGATCTAATCTAAAAACAAGCACAGCTTCATAGCCCAAGAAACAATAGGTAGCAGGAAAAGGCAACCCCATCCTGATCAACTGGACAATCCAAAAGGATATGCCAAAATCTGCATTTTCCTACCATGCCAATATTCCAATCCAATTCCAAAAATAAATATAGTAAATGATAAGAATATCATTAAGTGTCAGAAGCTTGTGGATTCAAATCCCACACCAGGAACTTGAGCACATAAAAAATCTAGGCTTGACACTCCAATGCGGTGCTGAGAGAGTGCTGCACTGTCAGAGGTGCCATCTTTCAGATGAGACGTTAAACCGAGGCCCCATCTGTTCTCTCAGGTGGAAGCAAAAGATCCCATGGCACTGTTTAGAAGAAGAGCAGGGGAGTTATCCCTGGATCCTGGCTAATAGTTATCCTTCAATCAACATAACAAAAACAGATTATTTGGTCATTATCACATTGCTGTTTGTGGGAGTTTGCAAGTTGGCTTTGGCTGCCTCGTTTCCCACATTACAACAGTGACTACATTCCAAAAGTACTTCATTGGCTGTAAAGCACTTTGAGACGTCCGGTAGTCATGGATAGGTGCCATAAAAATGCAAGTCTTCCTTTTTTTCTTTATCTACTTTGAAAACAGCTGCCTGACATATGTATATTTTAATTGAAAAATGATGATGTCCTGTGACTTTCCTCAAGGATAAATAGTAAAGTATTTACTATTAGGGAATGAAGCACATTCCCCTGTTTTTCTTTCATGAACCACAACCCCTCCCATCACTCTATGTTCAGGCTGCGCTACTAAGGTTTGAGTTCCCATAACACTCTCACTTCGTAGACATTGATGGTAGGATGTTGCACCAGAAGCAGTTCTAGTGGGTGTGTTGTTTTGGGACAGGGTATGCTCTGTATTGCTGTGGATTTGAGCCCACCACTAAAACAGGTTGCCAGGCCTCGACTCCCAGCATCAATACTGAGTACGTATCCATTTCTGGACTGGGGCCTGTGCACATGAGCTCAATCACTTTTTTGTGAATAGATGGCATGCTGTGTAAGTGGAACCACTATGGTGCCTTCCACCCTCACTGCTGCCCCGTGGTCACACTTCTCCCCCAACACATCTGACATGCAAATTGTGTCTCTGTGCCCATTATCTGACATGCACTGACATTGTTAAGTGTCAGTCTTGGTGCAGTAGTAGTACTCCAACCTCTGAGTCATAAGATCGTACATTCAAGCCCCACTCCAGTGACAGGCACATAATCTACGCTGAAATCTCATTGCAGTACTGAGGGAGTGCTGCATTGTGGGAGGTGCCATCTTTAAGACCAAGGCCTTGTCTGTCCTCTCAGGTGGATGTAACAGATACCTCGGCTCTACTTGAAGAAGAGCAGAGGGATCTTCCCAGTCTCTTGGCTAAGACCTATCTTTCAGCCAACAACACTAAACATATTGGGCTGGATTTTCGGGTTTCTGGGTTTTTGGGCAAAAACGTAAGCACTATGTCAAAATTACCATTTTTGCTGCGTTACCGATTTAAGGCCGAACTTTCGGCCTTTGGGGTCTGCGCAAAGGAAGACGTTGCATAATTGTTCGCGGCGCAAAACGCGATCCTCGCCAACTTTAGTGCGAGGTTGGAAGCGCTGAGAGAGAGGCCTTGGGAGGGGGTAAGAGAGAATAAAAAATTTCAACAAAACATTCAAACAACATTATCGAGTCACTAACCCCAGCAAAATCGCTGCAAAAGTTTTTTTTAAATGAAAATTTTTTAACATCGTTTTTTCAGGTTTTCTAACTTACCGCTGCTGGCAGGGCTGCACCAACAGGTTTGACCTGTCAGTATGCTGGGCGCGGTGTATGGGTCGTGTGAGTGCCGAATCTCGGACGGTAATGCACTCCAAGTCGTTACACGTCCGGCGCAGCTCTCCCTGGCGGTACTTCCAAGCGCCGCCGCAAACAAGGAACTGAGGATCCTGACTGGGCTCAGCGACCGGGTTTTCGCTGTGGAGGGGTCAAAATGCGGTGAAAACCTGGTTGCAAAGCACCTGAAGATCCAGCCCATAAGCTCTCTCATTTCTGTTTATGGGAGCTTGTTGTGTGAAAGTGGCTGCCATGTTTGTCTATAAAAGACAACAGTGACTGTACCTCAGAAGTACTTTATTGGCTATAAGATGCTTTGGGAAATCTTGAGGACTTAGAAGGTGTGCTATAAATAGAAGTTATTTTAGGGCAGTGTGCATCAGAGGACCCCACACCCAGTACCATTTAACAAAAAGTGCCACTAATTTTTGCTTTTGGTTCTATCTTTAAAATTCTTCCTTTCTTTGACCTTTTCCCTCTCCTCATCCCTTTCTTCAACCTTCTCTCTTTTCTTACCTTCCCCTTTTTTCCCTTCTTCCCTCCCTTCTCATTTTTCATTTTATGTTTAATTTCTTTCCTGATTTTCTTCCTTCTCATATCTGTTCTGGGTTTATTTCTGACTAATTTCCTCTTTTCCCAACAATCTCGCTCTTCCTCCCTGCTTTAAGGCTGCCATGCTCCATCTCCTTAGTATCTTCCCATGCCCTCCATGCATCAGCTCTCTTTATCAGTTACACTATCAGATCTCTTTCCCAGTCACCTCTGAAGTGTGCCTTGTTTTTAAAAAAAAAAGTAAAATGAGTACAAGTGCAGCACCTAAAATCCGGAACCCTCGGGACCGAGGTCATTCCGGATACCGGGCTTTGTCGGACTTTCAATTTGCTTTCTGACTTCACGAATCCGGAAACACCCGAGCTCAGGTTCGGGTATTTCTGGATTTCGGAACGTCAGAATGCGGAGGGGGGGGGGGTGGGGGGCGGATTCCCACCGAGGAGCTATTCGGGCCGCCCGGCCCCGCTTAGGAGGTTGTAGTTGGGCTGGCCCCACTGAAGAGGTGTTCGGGCGGGCCAGCGAGGCGAGGCCCCAAGGTCGGGCAGCGGTGGTGGAGCGAGCAGAGGCGAGGCCTGAAGTCGGGCAGCGGTGGGACCCCGGGGTCTTCGGGTCCAGATTCCAGAACATTTTAGATTCCGGAAGACCCTGCCACCGATCGGTCCGGAGTCTGGATTCTGGAACTCTGGATTTTCAACGCTGCACCTGTATTTAGATACTGAAGGTGCAAGTTGGAAGATGTGCTTCTCAGAATCAGTGGAGCTTAGAGTATGTGCACGAAGGGTGCACGAAGGGTGCAAGAAGGGGTCGGATGGAGGATGCCCATTAGCCCACGGTAAGAAAGGGTGAGACTGAGAAGCAGGAACATAGGATGGGGTCTGAGGTCGAGGAGCTCTTTGACCCTACCACTGTGCTCAGAGTCAGGTTCACAAATGGTTTCTGATTGTTCCATCTTGATAGCAAAGACCAATCAGACTAATTGTCACCACATACCAATTGAAAGGTTACTAAAAAAAATGGATCACTAAAATGGACAATTTTGAGCTTTATTTGTGCATCATTCAGTATCCAGGATATGAGTTTAGACACTGCATAATTTATCATCTCCAACATTTATTTCCTAGTTTCTCAATCTCGATCATGAAAGAAAAGAATCTCACATTAACGATCGGAGATGATGCAACTTTTGTTATTGTGTTGCATCGGGTCTGGAAAAATCACCCTCTACACAGAGACTTTCTGGGATTTTATACACTTGACAGCCACAGGCTCTCAAATATTACTCATGGATTACTAGGTATGTAGAATATCTGCTTCATTACCTGCCCTGTCATAGTTAAACACTGAACACCAATAAAAGGGGATGTAGTTTTAGTACAATGGTGAAGTGGTTTTACAAATTCCTTTGCATCAAAAGCTATAATACTGCAGTACCATATTTATTGATGACTGTGCAGTATGTATGTTCTAAGAGCAGTCATTTCCATCCTTCACTGAACCAGACAGTGAATTTGGCACCATATATTCAATTTTGTGTCACTGGATAGAGTCATAAAACTAAATTTGCATGATTTGTGACTCCCATTATCACCCAGAGGGAACGTAATCCATCTCTCACCGGGGTGCATAGGTGGGTGGGAGGGGCGCTACTGGCTGCCGTGAAATTGCTCAGAAGTTAGCGGAGTCACCAAACCGATAGCGCCTCGGGCAACTTCGCCCCCGAAATGTTCACATCAGTTTGATCACTCATTCCTGAAATAAATAGTGAAAAGAATAGTTCAACTCTGATTAAGGGGATTTCACTCCCAGAACTCGCTGCCATGATTGGAACATACCCATTCCAAATTTTATTTAAAATCAATTTTAATGAAATTAGCAACTATTAAATTAATATTATACTGAACCATATTATCACCAAAGCTCTTGCACAAGCAAAAACATTACACAATGGAGAGAAGTGAAATTCTTGGTTTATCACAAAATTGAGCAACAGCTTCCTAACTCTTTCACCACAGTGAATCATTAGGTGTCCCTCACTGATAGAATAAACCAAGTGGTCCATTATTCCCCATGGGCATCCTGCAGTTACTACACTGTACTGTGTATTTGTGACTTTCCAATCAAATTAATTCACCTTTACTTTGATGCAGGCCAGTTTTACCATGAAGTAAATGCTGAGATATATAACATTCGCCCCGGCTTAGATCAAGGCAAACCTGATGCAACAATGATTGTAAAAGGTCACAAACTCAGAGTAACAAGGTAATATATCCAAAATGAAGTAATGCAATTAATTTGTTCTGTTTAATAGTTGTCATTTTTCTGTACATTTCTTACATACATTTTATTGATGACTTTAATTTTAGGGGGTCCCAGAAAGATTACAGATTCGATCCAAAGCGAGGGACCAATATCCCATGCTGGTTTGTTCACTACGATGGGAAAGGATTTATTGATGGAACTCCCACTGACTACATTGTTTCTTCTTTATTTAACTCGCTGTAACAATAACCTGAGACTAGATGATGAAAGTCTATCCCTTTAGTAACCCTTGCATGAATTTATTGTTTAATCAGTATAGATTAAAAATCGTACATCTGCACGCTTTTCAATGATAAATTCCTATGTAAACTGACCAGATTTAGCTTGTATATATCAAGAATGGAAATGGTTGATGTCAGGTGAGCTCCGATGCTGATCCAGTAAAGTAAAAAGCAGCATTTCTGGTATCCATTCTCCCAACAGAAGGAATTATGTATTCACCCTAGGCATCATAAGGTAGTGAAAGCTGGGTTCCAGTACTAACTGAATTGGAGGACATTTAAGGGACAGCTTCAGGGAAGTTTCCTGATTTAATTTGAGAGCCACTTTGACACAATATTGTTGATTCCAGAGGCAGTGACACTGGCACAGGCACTAGTACAGCATTGATAAAGAATACAGGACAAATTGGCCTGGTATTGGATTGGCTTCAGCACAGCTCATTATGATGAAGGAACCAAAAAAACATTGAGCCAAAAGAACATTGCACTGACTTTGGATGGATCCAATCATTGCACAAGATGCCCATTGTGGAAAAATGGAGTTGGGCAGCTCTAATATGAATATGCATTTGGAAAGATGATCCGTCTTAAGAGAGTTATCTAGTAATTTAGCAATATCAAGTTAGTTCCAAAAGTATTTCTAGTGGCAGGACAAACTTAATTGTTGCTGCTCAATTTTTATTTGTTGAGGTTCAATGACAACATTAAACATTATCTCCAGAGCTAACATCAATGACTTTTGTGCATCTTCCAGTATAGGGCAGGCTCTGATATAAGGCTTTACATGGGCTCTAATGACTGTACACAGAATCTTTATTCAGAGTCAATTAATTTGTACAATCACATAAAACATGTTATACATGCAGGAGGCATTCTTACACATGTAGGCAAATAAATAAATCAATTTTATTTCAACTTAATTTCAATCCATGTGTCTTGTTGTTGCTATTTTTCCTATGGTTTCTGATCTTCCATTAAATAGACTAATATCCCAAAATTTCTTGAGACAAATCGATTTGCATCTTTACATTAATATTAGTTATCCAGCTTTTCCTTTTAAATGTGATTTGATCACTGATTTCATGTTCTATTTATGTGAGCTCCTGTTTTGTTTACTGGTTTGATTTCTTTATTTCTTCCTTCTCTGGATATTTCCCATCGCTCGTTAATCTTCAACCTGTCCAATCCACTTATTAATCACATTTTCTAATAACAGGTCTTTTCTACTCGGGTCATCCTCACAAATTTATTTTTAGATACTGTGCTCTTTTAAAAAAAAATATATAAGTATTCATTCACAGGATGTCAGCATTGCTGGCAAGGCCAGCATTTATTGCCAATCCCTAATTGCCCTTGAGAAAGTGGTGGTGAGCTACCTTCATGAACTGATGCAGTCCACATGGTGGAGATACTCCCACAATGCTATTAGGAGGGAGTTCCAGGATTTTAACCCAGCAACGACGAAGAAACAACGATACATTTCCAAGTCAGGATGGTGTGTGACTTGGAGGGGAATTTGCAGGTGGTAAACATAAGAACATAAGAAATAGGAGCAGGAGTAGGCCATACGGCTCCTCGAGCCTGCTCCGCAATTTAATACAATCATGGCTGATCTGATCATGGACTCAGGTCCACTTCCCTGCCTGCTCCCCATAACCCCTTAATCCCATATCGGTTAAGAAACTGTCTATCTCTGCCTTGGATTTATTCAATGTCCCGGCTTCCACAGCTCTCTGAGGCAGCCAATTCCACAGATTTACAACCCTCTGAGAGAAGAAATTGGACACCGTCCTTTATTTCTTTAGTTAGCCACGGATGGCTATCTTTTCTGTTACACCCTTTTCTCCCTCATTGGAATATATTTCTCTTGAGAGTTGTGAAATATCTCCTTAAATGTACGATACTGGTCATCAACTGTCCTACACTTTCATCTATTTTCCCAGTCCACTTTAGCCAACTCTGCCCTCATACCTTCATAGTCTCCTTTATTTAAGCTTAGTACGCTGGTTTGAGATCCAACTTTCTCACCCTCCATCTGAATTTGAAATTCAACCATGCTATGATCACTCATTCCAAGGGGATCCTTTACTAGGAGATTGTTTATTAATTCTGTCTCATTACACAGGACCAGATCCAAGACAGCCTGCCCCCTGGTTGGTTCCTGTTAGATCTTTTAATTTCCAATGAAATAGGAACTCCGATTGTAGTTTTAATGTAACTTTATTCTGGCAGCAGCAACAAGCTTCTGGCTTTAAGCCAGGCCTTTGTCCTTCTGAGACCACATGGCCAAAATGGCTGTACTTATACCTGGTTCAATTTAGAGAAAAGAACTCGCCTTCTTTGACCTTATTGGCTCATTTGATAGTCTGTTAACCTTTTAATTGGCTCGTTACCCTCGGTCCTAAAATGTCAAGTTGATTGATGACTTAATGCAATGTGGTCTGTGTTTTCTCAAAAACTGCAGCCAGGCTGCAGAGCTTGAATTTTCTATCAATCCCCCCTTTGATTCTTTCACAAACTGAATCATAAAACATCAGCTATCACTGGTTAAACATTCTACAAAATAATTTCATACATGTTAATAGAGTTTCCTTCTAAAATTTGTTGATGTGTTTCACCACATGTCCGGACTAGTAGCTTCCACACAAATTTACACCAACCCGAGTTACATCGTGGCCACAATGGAAGTCTGGTTTTAGTAGGTTAATTAACCTTATTCCAATTTAATCCAAATCAATATCTTAATTCAACCAGTAAACAACCTTCCCTTAAACATAACATACCCCTGTGCCACGTACAGACGGTCTGCTGGGACCTGCAAGGTGTCTCACATGCGGGACAGTAGCTACAGCCACCTGGTTGCAACAACATTTAATCAACATAAACAATATAAAAGTAAAATAATTACAACGACTAGAATTAAACCTTCCACCAATGAAGTTCCTATTGAACCTAGCCATTCAGTGGCTCCGCTCCACAAAGTGAATGATGGGGGTTGCTTAAGTTTTTCTACCTCCTTTTAGATATGCTCCGCTAAGTGGGTAATTTCTTCGGAGCTATCTGGGATATATGTGCAACACTCAGTTCCGAGTAGGGCGCAAGTACCTCCCTTTTCAGCCAGGATGTAATCAAGGGCTACTGTGCGGATTGCTACCATTTGTGCATTGATTTTAACTAGGGCCTCTGAGGTATCATTGGCTACCCATTCCACAATGGATGCCATGTTAATGGATTCCCTTGCCAGTCTGGCGGTCCCATACCTGGGGATCAGAATGGCAAACAACCTCTCTGTTTCTGTGATAGCTCCCTTAGGACGGTGTAAATGTTCCGACAGTGACTTTATATGATATATATATGGCACAATGTAGGCTAAATAGCAGGATCCCGTCCAATTCTGGGGCAGCCAAGGGTAGGCCTTGTGGCCACACACCCAATAGGTGCCATTATAGGCAATGAAGGTTAGCTGTTTCTTTGTCAGCAACACTCCGGGGCCTGTCCAGGCTTTTCCCATCTATTTTATTCAGAATCCCCGTTACGTTAAAAATTCCCACATCGGCCCAGTTTGGACAGTTCCGTGGCTTGATTATATTATAATTCTGGGAGCAGTTACTATAATTCCCTTGCTACCCTACTATTTCCCTTTGGTGCAGAGGGTCGGCTAGTAAGAAGTAGGCCTATGCCTAGAATACCTACAATCAGTAATACAGTAAATTTATACATTTTGGCAAAAAGTAATTGTCCTTATTAGATTTCAGCTTCAGTTATGGGTGTTCATTTAACGTGTGAAGCGTGGATCCAGGCTTTCTTTCCTTGGACTTTAACAGCTGCCTGGGTGGTCAATAACACTTGATAAGGTCCCTCCCACTTGGCACCCAAAGGTTCTTTATGCAACTTTTTCACATACACCCAGACTCCCGGGATGATGTCGTGTCCTCCTTCGGGTGGATTACCCCAAGCTGCCGATACCTGTCGGAAAACAGAACTAATAGCATTGGTTAGGTTCTGAGGTTCTGACAGTATGATAACAAAGTGTCACTCATTAAGTGAACATCAGCTTTCTGTAAATCGATAGTTCCTGGCAGCGACATGGGTCTTCCTGTTATAATTTCAAATGGGCTTAGACCTGTAGTTCTGTTTGGGGTTGCACTAATGCTACATAGCACTATTGGTAGTGCCTGGGGCCATGGTGTTCCTTCTTGGTGATATTTGGCAAGCTGTTGTTTCAGAGATCGATTCATTCGCTCTACTTGTTCTGATGATTGTGGATGATAAGAACAGTGTAAATCCCATGTAATGTTCAGTAACCTACAGACTTCTTGGCAGACAGCACCTGTGAAGTGTGTTCCCTGATCTGAGTCAACTCTGGACTCCCCATCAGGGAATGTAATCCTTACACAAGACCTTTGCAGTGTGATTGGCTGTGGCTCTTTTAGTTGGGACAGCTTCTACCCATCTAGAGAATCTGTCGACCATGACAAGATCGTTAGTGTATCCTTGGCATGAAGGAAAAGATATATAATCAACCTGCAGATGCTGGAATGGTCCGACAGGGGCAGGGAGCCTCAGTTGGGGCATTACCGTGATGGGTCCAGAATTATTTTTCTGGCAAACCACACAGCGGTCTGCTACCAGCTGGGCATGTTTTTTAAATCCTCGACCCCATCAGCTTTTCTGGAACCGTGCCGTCATCTGTTGTGAGGCCAAGTGTCCCCACGAGTGGATCTGTTGGGCTAAAAAAGGCATAAGTGCTTGTGGTGCGACTGGCTTGTCGGTAACTCTTTGTCTCCAGACATCATCTTCGCATAGCTTAATTCCTGCCTCAATCCATGTCCATTTTTCTTCTCGGGAGCACTCGCCTTGCATTGTTTGAAGGTCTCGTGTCAGAGTCCTGAGTGCTTTCAATCTTCACATCTGTGTTGGTTCTTCTGGGGGAACGCCCTGTGAGGCGGCATCTTTAGCTGCCTGGTTGGCTGGGGCATTTCCCTGTGCTTCTGTGGTATTTTCCTTGGTATGGGCCTTACACTTCAGGATGGACACTTCCTGAGGTAATTGTATGGCCTCTAGTAAGTCTCGGACTTCTTTTCTATTTCGGATAGGTGTACCAGCAGCAGTGAGGAATCCTCTTTTCCGCCATAACAGACCAAAGTCGTGAGCGACTCCAAAAGCATAACGCGAATCTGTGTAGACATTAGCTGTCTGTCCTTCTGCTATTCAGCATGCTTCTGACAGGGCCCGTAACTCGGCCTGTTGTGCTGACGTTCCTGAGGGCAAACATCCTTTTGCCACTACCTCATATAAGGTTATAACTGCCCATCCTGCTTTTCTGGTACCATTGTCAACAAAAGAGGAACCATCTGTAAACAGGATGAGGTCTGGGTTGTACAGAGGCTCCTCTGCTGCTAAGGCTGCTTCTTCTGTTTCTTTTAAAATCTCCATGCAGTCATGCTCTTCACATTCGCCCCCCCCTTGCTCCCTCGATTCTGACATCGGGAGCATAGTTGCGGGATTAACCGGGCTGGCCCGGACGATATGGAGATTAGGAGCTTCCAAAACTGCTGTCCAGCGGGACCATCAAGCTACCGTCACCTGAGACATTCTATTCATAAACAGCAAAGCGTGTACGGTGTGGGGACACTTGACAATCAGCTTTTGGTCGAGGACTAGGCCCGCAGTGATCATTACCGCTCGACATGTAGCTTCCACGGCCCTTAGGCAACTTCTCCATCCGAGGGCTACCGCATCCAGTTTTGCAGAATAATAGCCAATAGGTCTTTGCCGATCCCCATGTTCTTGTATCAGTATAGCTGTCATGTATCCTTCTTTCTCATGGACAAACAGGGTAAATGGCTTACTACTGTCGGGGATTCCCAGAGCCGGTGCCGAACACAAAGCCTTTTTCAAACTCAGGAAGGCCTCTTGCTGTTCCCAGCGTCGGCGGCAGCGTCGAGGAGGTGCGTGGAGAGGCGTACTTGTGCAGCTACAGGGAGAAGGCAAAAAGAAGTAGAAAGAAATCAAAAGGTGACGTCACAGCCAAGAGGGTAAGTGATTGGCTGGTGATTGGTGAGTAGTTTTTCTTTTTTCTCTTCTATATCAGTGAGTAACTTTTAACATTGTTGTTGCCAATTTAAGTGTATCTAAGGGTTAAGTCATGGCAAGAGAGCTCGGTCGGGTGTTATGCTCCTCCAGTGTCCCTGTCGACTATGTGTGCAGGAAGTGTATCCACCCCCAGCTCCTGACGGTCCGCGTTGCGGAGTTAGAGCTGAGGGTGGATTCACTCTGGAGCATCCACGATGCTGAGAATGACGTGAGTATCACGTGTAGCGAGTTGGTCGTACCGCAGGGAAAGGGTCCACAGCCAGATAGGGAATGGAAGACCAACAGGAAGAGCAGTGCAAGGAAGGTAGTGCAGGAGTCCCCTGTGGTCATCCCCCTGCAAAACAGATACACTGCTTTGGGTACTGTTGAGGGGGATGACTCATCAGGGGAGGGCAGCAGCAGCCAAGTTCATGGCACCGTGGCTGGCTCTGTTGCACAGGAGGGCAGAAAAAAGAGTGGGAGAGTGGTAATGATAGGGGATTCAATTGTAGAGGGAATAGATAGGCGTTTCTGCGGCCGCAACCGAGACTCCAGGATGGTATGTTGCCTCCCTGGTGCAAGGGTCAAGGATGTCTCGGAGCGGGTGCAGGACATTCTAAAAAGGGAGGGAGATCAGCCAGTTATCGTGGTGCACATTGGTACCAACGACATAGGTAAAAAAAGGGATGAGGTCCTACAAAACAAATTTAAGGAGCTAGGAGCTAAATTAAAAAGTAGGACCTCAAAAGTAGTAATCTCGGGATTGCTACCAGTGCCACGTGATAGTCAGAGTAGGAATCGCAGGATAGCGCAGATGAATACGTGGCTTGAGCAGTGGTGCAGCAGGGAGGGATTCAAATTCCTGGGGCATTAGAACCGGTTCTGGGGGAGGTGGGACCAGTACAAACCGAACGGTCTGCACCTGGGCAGGACCGGAACCAATGTCCTAGGGGGAGTGTTTGCTAGTGCTATTGGGGAGGATTTAAACTAATATGGCAGGGGGATGGGAACCAATGCAGGGAGACAGAGGGAAACAAAAAGGAGGCAAAAGCAAAAGACAGAAAGGAGATGAGGAAAAGTGGAGGGCAGAGAAACCCAAGGCAAAGAACAAAAAGGGCCACTGTACAGCAAAATTCTAAAAGGACAAAGGGTGTTAAAAAAACAAGCCTGAAGGCTTTGTGTCTTAATGCAAGGAGTATCCGCAATAAGGTGGATGAATTAACTGTGCAAATAGATGTTAACAAATATGATGTGATTGGGATTACGGAGACGTGGCTCCAGGATGATCAGGGCTGGGAACTCAACATCCAGGGGTATTCAACATTCAGGAAAGATAGAATAAAAGGAAAAGGAGGTGGGGTAGCATTGCTGGTTAAGGAGGAAATTAAGGCAATAGTTCGGAAGGACATTAGCTTGGATGATGTGGAATCTATATGGGTAGAGCTGCAGAATACCAAAGGGCAAAAAACGTTAGTGGGAGTTGTGTACAGACCTCCAAACAGTAGTAGTGATGTTGGGGAGGGCATCAAACATGAAATTAGGGGTGCGTGCAATAAAGATGCAGCAGTTATAATGGGTGACTTTAATATGCACATAGATTGGGTTAACCAAACTGGAAGCAATACGGTGGAGGAGGATTTCCTGGAGTGCATAAGGGATGGTTTTTTTAGACCAATATGTCGAGGAACCAACTAGGGGGGGAGGCCATCTTAGACTGGGTGTTGTGTAATGAGAGAGGATTAATTAGCAATCTCGTTGTGCGAGGCCCCTTGGGGAAGAGTGACCATAATATGGTGGAATTCTGCATTAGGATGGAGAATGAAACAGTTAATTCAGAGACCATGGTCCAGAACTTAAAGAAGGGTAACTTTGAAGGTATGAGGCGTGAATTGGCTAGGATAGATTGGCGAATGATACTGAAGGGGTTGACTGTGGATGGGCAATGGCAGACATTTAGAGACCGCATGGATGAACTACAACAATTGTACATTCCTGTCTGGCGTAAAAATAAAAAAGGGAAGGTGGCTCAACCGTGGCTATCAAGGGAAATCAGGGATAGTATTAAAGGAAGTGGCATACAAATTGGCCAGAAATAGCAGCGAACCCGGGGACTGGGAGAAATTTAGAACTCAGCAGAGGAGGACAAAGGGTTTGATTAGGGCAGGGAAAATGGAGTACGAGAAGAAGCTTGCAGGGAACATTAAGACGGATTGCAAAAGTTTCTATAGATATGTAAAGAGAAAAAGGTTAGTAAAGACAAACGTAGGTCCCCTGCAGTCAGAATCAGGGGAAGTCATAACGGGGAACAAAGAAATGGCGGACCAATTGAACAAGTAGTTTGGTTCGGTATTCACTGAGGAGGACACAAACAACCTTCCGGATATAAAAGGGGTCGGAGGGTCTAGTAAGGAGGAGGAACTGAGGGAAATCCTTATTAGTCGGGAAACTGTGTTGGGGAAATTGATGGGATTGAAGGCCGATAAATCCCGAGGGCCTGATGGACTGCATCCCAGAGTACTTAAGGAGGTGGCCTTGGAAATAGTGGATGCATTGACAGTCATTTTCCAACATTCCATTGACTCTGGATCAGTTCCTATGGAGTGGAGGGTAGCCAATGTAACCCCACTTTTTAAAAAAGGAGGGAGAGAGAAAACGGAATTATAGATCGGTCAGCCTGACATCGGTAGTGGGTAAAATGATGGAATCAATTATTAAGAATGTCATAGCAGCACATTTGGAACGAGGTGACATGATAGGTCCAAGTCAGCATGGATTTGTGAAAGGGAAATCATGCTTGACAAATCTTCTGGAATTTTTTGAGGATGTTTCAAGTAGAGTGGACAAGGGAGAACCAGTTGATGTGGTATATTTGGACTTTCAGAAGGCTTTCGACAAGGTCCCACACAAGAGATAAATGTGCAAAGTTAAAGCACATGGGATTGGGGGTAGTGTGCTGACATGGATTGAGAACTGGTTGTCAGACAGGAAGCAAAGAGTAGGAGTAAATGGGTACTTTTCAGAATGGCAGGCAGTGACTAGTGGGGTACCGCAAGGTTCTGTGCTGGGGCCCCAGCTGTTTACACTACATTAATGATTTAGACGAGGGGATTAAATGTAGTATCTCCAAATTTGCGGATGACACTAAGTTGGGTGGCAGTGTGAACTGCGAGGAGGATGCTATGAGGCTGCAGAGCGACTTGGATAGGTTAGGTGAGTGAGCAAATGCATGGCAGATGAAGTATAATGTGGATAAATGTGAGGTTATCTACTTTGGTGGTAAAAACAGAGAGACACACTATTATCTGAATGGTGACAGATTAGGAAAAGGGAAGGTGCAAAGAGACCTGGGTGTCATGGTACATCAGTCATTGAAGGTTGGCATGCAGGTACAGCAGGCGGTTAAGAAAGCAAATGGCATGTTGGCCTTCATAGCGAGGGGATTTGAGTACAGGGGCAGGGAGGTGTTGCTACAGTTGTACAGGGCCTTGGTGAGGCCACACCTGGAGTATTGTGTACAGTTTTGGTCTCCTAACCTGTGGAAGGACATTCTTGCTATTGAGGGAGTGCAGCGAAGGTTCACCAGACTGATTCCCGGGATGGCGGGACTGACCTATCAAGAAAGACTGGATCAACTGGGCTTGTATTCACTGGAGTTCAGAAGAATGAGAGCGGACCTCATAGAAACGTTTAAAATTCTGACGGGGTTAGACAGGTTAGATGCAGGAAGAATGTTCCCAATGTTGGGGAAGTCCAGAACCAGGGGACACAGTCTAAGGATAAGGGGTAAGCCATTTAGGACCGAGATGAGGAGGAATTTCTTCACCCAGAGAGTGGTGAACCTGTGGAATTCTCTACCACAGAAAGTTGTTGAGGCCAATTCACTAAATATATTCAAAAAGGAATTAGATGAAGTCCTTACTACTAGGGGAATCAAGGGGTATGGTGAGAAAGCAGGAATGGGGTCCTGAAGTTGCATGTTCAGCCATGAACTCATTGAATGGTGGTGCAGGCTAGAAGGGCCGAATGGCCTACTCCTGCACCTATTTTCTATGTTTCTATGTTTCTATGTTCCTTAGTGAGGGTGATGGCTTCTTTAGAGGCATGTTTCCCCTTTAAGATATCATTCAATGGCTGAGCAAGCTGTGTGAAGGAGTCAATCCAATTAAAGTTACACAATCCCAAAAAAGATTTTAGTTCCTGAATAGTGGTGGGTTTTTTTAGCAGCCCGAATGGCTGCAGTTCTATCCTGGGTAAGTTCTCTCTTTCCTTGTGAAATCTTTTGTCCCAGGTATACAACCTCTTCTTGGGATATTTGTGCTTTGTCGATGCTGGCTTTATGTCCTTTCAGCCAAAGGTGGTCCAACAAAGCTCGTAAATCTTGTTCATGCTGTTCTTCCGTGTTTGAAGCTAACAGGATATCGTCTACATATTGGATGACTGTGGATGACAGGGGAGGTAATTCTCGCAAATGGCTTTGTAAAGCCATGTGGAATACCGTAGGGCTGTTGTGGAAACCCTGCGGTAACTGGGTCCAAGTATACTGTTGTCCTTGGACAGTGAAAGCAAACCACTGTCGAACCTCCGGTGCCAGAGGCACCGACCAAAATCCATTGGCCATATCTATAACCGAGAAATATTTATGTTCCGGTTTGAGGGCATTAAAAATGGTGGAGGGATCTGTGACCAAAGGAGGTTTTATGATCAATACACTGGTTAGCTTTCCTATAATCGACAGTCAAACGCCAAGTCTCATTAGATTTCTGTACCGGCCACACGGGGCTATTGGGGGAGCTATGCGTTTTAATAAGCACCCCTTGTTTCTCCAATTGCTGAATAACCGGTAAGATTCCCGCGATGGCAGTTGGACTGATGGGATACTGTTTAGTGCATGGAGGCTTGGCCCCCGTAAATGACGCAGGCTTCATCTGGAGTAGGCCACAATCGTTATTATCTTTAGCCCATATCGGGTGTTCCTTCAATTCTTCTTTCTTCAAAGTTCTAATTGACCATGTAACCCGACCATCCTCGAAATGCAACGATGAATCTACTTGGATTAGAACGTCCATTCCCAAAAGGGGTTGATCTACTGGGCCTATCCAGACCGGCGTGGTTAGTTCATGTGGACCCAGCCCTATAAGTACCGGTGTTGTCCTTTTAATTTCCATTTTATGGCCCCCAACTCCATAGGCTGTACGTGCCCTACCATCCAATGACAACAAGTCTCCATATTGTAGGGGTAAGCATGTTAATTCCGCCCCTGTGTCTAAAAGACAGTCCACATCCTTATCGCCCACCCTCACAGTTATATATAGCCCATCTCCCTTTTGTGGTATTAGTGAGGAGGTGGACCAGGGTGGGCTCTAATCGTGTTTTGCTATCCCAAGTCTCCTTCTGTTGTTGTATTGTCAGTCGCTTAAATGCTTCTATGAGGTAATTATCTTGTGACAAGCCTGGTTTGTTGACTGAATTGTATCCCTGGCTGCGTCCTCTTCCCCGGCCGCGACCATGCTGTTTTGCCCTGCACGTCTTGGCCCAGTGACCTTCTTTCCCACAATAATGACATTTTCCGGGTAATTTTCCTAATAACTGTTTATCGGAATCCTGGGATTTCCATCCCATAGCCTGTACAGCTCGGACTTTAGCTCCCATATCCCGATCTAATTGGTTACATCGATCTACCAATGCTGCAAAGGTAGTTCCTTTACCTTCCCAGTCCGGTAACACTACCTTAAGCATTTTGGACAGTTCTGGCTTTAGACCTGCCACGAAAGCTGCTTTCAGGGGTCCAAATACTTGTTCATCCATTTCCTCATCCGTATTATTCATACCCGAATGTTCTAGCCACGTGCATCTAAACTGATCGTCATACTCCAGGACCTCCTCTGTTCCTTTCTGTTGGCAGGCTGCAATTTTTCCCCAGTCTGTCTTAGCTGGACAGAAGGCTTGCAGCCAGTGTTTAATCGCCTCCCACCCTGCATTTAATTCTTGCTCATCCTGCCCCAAAGCTTCTTCTACCTTGTCGTGCAATTTTCTTCCTTGTGTTTTTGGCACCATTATGGACAAAATTTGCACTCCGTCCCAGGGATGAAGTTGATATATATTTCTAAAGCGGTCCAATTGGTCCCACGTTTTCACTCCCCCTTTCTTTGGATTGGGCAATTCCTTGGACCATTTATCAATTTTCTCTGGGTCTGCCGGATCATGACATAAGTATTCTGCATACAGCCTTTTCCTCGTTTTTTTTTGGTTCCGCCCTCATCCGCAGTCGCTTCTGATTTGACTACAACTCGTCTTTTTTTAAACGGGGCAAAACGCACCCCTAATTCTTCATCCTCTGACCCTGTATCATCAGAGGATTCAGAATCCGTATCTATTCCTCGGTCGTGTCCTCGGGCTTGCGCTTTTAATTTATCCAAACATGGGTGCCCTGGGAATTGACCAATACATTTTCCTTTTCCTATTACTATCTCTTGACCTAATGATTTTTTCCATTCTTTAATTTCACCTTTAAGATCTTTAACTTCCGCTTCCGACTTTTCAAGTTCAAGTTTTTTCTGTCGCAGCTGTGCACAAACAGCTTGCAATTGATCCTTTGTACTGGTCAGTTCTCGATCATGTTGGGAACGCATTATAATTTCATTCCGCTTTCGGATCTGTCCCATAACAGCTAGGGACCATCTAGTTCGCTCTTTATTTTTCATACGGGTCGTTTTTCCCCAGACCCTTTTAATCTCGTCCAAGGACCATTGTCCTTTGGAGGTTCCGTACTTTTGTTCGATCTTAATACAGGTTTTAGATAAGTTGAATTGTTGCTCTATGTATTCTTTCAACTGTTCGAGGATTTCATCTGTCGAAACCTCAGGTGGTGCCCGCCCGCCTTTAACAGTTGTAGGCAATTCTTTGCTCTTATCTCCTGCTGCCATAATACTGATTTCTTTACTGGGGTCTCGAGTCGTAGGCTTTCCAGCCGATCAGTGGGTCGGTGATTAATTAACTAACACACCGCCAAAGTTAGATGTCTATGGGACCTCGAGCCAACTACCAACCGGAGGGTTCGCAAACTGGAGGCTTTCAGAATCGCGTAGAAGGAGAGGCGAATTCAGACTTTTGACCGAGGACTTTTATAAAGAGGAGTCCTTACCTCAGGATGTAGGTCCGATGTCCAAAATTCAGTTTCTTTCCTCAGCGATCGTGTTCGTGACGCCAACATTGTTAGATCTTTTAATTTCCAATGAAATACGAACTCCGATTGTAGTTTTAATGTAACTTTATTCTGGCAGCAGCAACAAGCTTCTGGCTTTAAGCCAGGCCTTTGTCCTTCTGAGACCACATGGCCAAAATGGCTGTACTTATACCTGGTTCAATTTACAGAAAAGAACTCGCCGCCTTTGACTTTATTGGCTCATTTGATAGTCTGTTAACCTTTTAATTGGCTCGCTACCCTCGGTCCTAAAATGTCCAGTTGATTGATGACTTAATGCAATGTGGTCTGTGTTTTCTCAAAAACTGCAGCCAGGCTGCAGAGCTTGAATTCTCTATCAGTTCCGTTACATACTGCTCAAGGAACCCGCCCCTTATGCACTCTATGAACTCCTCCTCAAGGATACCCTGACCAATTTGATTTGTCCAATCAATATGGAGGTTAAAATCACCCATGATTATTGCTGTTCCCTTTTTACAGGCCCCCACTATTTCCTGGTTTATACTCCGACCAACAGAGTCGCTACTGTTAGGGGGCCTATAGACTACGCCCACCAGTGACTTTTTCCCCTTATTGTTCCTTATCTCCACCCAAACTGTTTCAACATCCTGATCATTTGAGCCAATATCGTTTCTCACTATTGCAGTGATTCCATCCTTTATCAATAGAGCTACCCCACCTCCTTTTCCTTTCTGTCTGTCCTTCCGGATTGTCAAATATCCCTGAATATTTAGTTCCCAGTCCTTGTCACCTTGTTAGTGTTGTAGCTGTACTGGAACAGTACATTTGCACAGTACTCTTTGAAAGCTTCTATTGTAAGAACATAAGAATTCGGAGCAGGGGTACAGCATTCAGCCCCTCGAATCTGCTCCGCCATTCTCAACTCCACTTTCCTGCACTATCCCCATATCCCTTGATTCCCTTAATATTCAAAAATCTATCGATCTCTGTCCTGAATATACTCAAAGACTGAGCCTCCACAGCCCTCTCGGGTATAGAATTCCAAAGGTTCACCATCCTCTGTGAAGAAGTTTCTCCTCATCTCAGTCCTAAATGGCTGACCCCTTATTCTGAGACTGACCCCTTGTTCTAGACACCTCAACCAGAGGAAACACCCTCCCTGCATCTACCATGTCAAGCCCTGTAAGAATTGTGTATGTTTCAATGAGATCACCGCTCATTCTTCTAAACTCAAGAGAATATAGGCCTAATCTACTCAATCTCTCCTCGCAGGACAATCCCCCCATCCCAGGAATCAGTCTGGTGAACCTTTGTTGCACTCCCTCTATGGCAAGTATATCCTTCCTTAGGAAAGGAGACCAAAACTATACACAATACTCCAGGTGCGGTCTCACCAGGGCCTTATATATTTGCAATAAGATGTCTTTACTCTTATACTCTCATCCTCTTGTAATAAAGGCCAACATACCATTTGCTTTCTTAATTGCTTGCTGTACCTGCATGTTAACTTTGTGATTTGTGTACAAGGACACCCGGATCCCTTTGAATACCAACATTTCCCAATCTCTCACCATTTAAAAAATATGCTGCTTTTCTACCAAAGTGGATAACTTCACATTTCTCCACATTATATTCCATTTGCCATGTTCTTGCTCATTTACTTAGCCTGTCTATATCCCCTTGAAACCTCTTTGCATCCTCCTCAAAACTTACATTCCCACCTAGATTTGTATCACCAGCAAACTTGGATATATTACACTTGGTCCCCTCAACCAAATCATTGCTATAGATTGTAAATAGCTGAGACTCGAGCACTGATCCTTGCGGCACTCCACCTGAAAATGACCCGTTTATTCCTACTCTCTGTTTTCTGTCCGTTAACCAATCCTCAATCCATGCTAGTATATTACTCCCAATCCCATGAGCCCTAATTTTGTTTAATAACCTTTATCGAATGCCTTCTGAAAATCCAAATACACCACATCCACTGGCTCCCCCTTATCTATTCTACTACTTATAACCTCAAAAAACTCTAACATGATTTGTCAAACATGATTTCCCTTTCATAAATCTGTGTTGATTCTGCCCAATCCTATTATTATTTTCTAAGTATCCTGTTACCATGTCCTTAATAATAGATTCTAGCATTTTCCCTATGACTGATGTCAGACTAACTGGCCTGTAGTTCCCCATTTTCTCTTTTCCTCCTTTCTTTAATTAAATTAGTTGCCATCCAATCTGCAGGAACCATTCTAGAATCTAAGGAATTTTGGAACAATGCATCCACTATCTCTATAGCCACCTCTTTCAAAACCCTAGGATGTAGGCCATCAGGTCCAGGCGATTTATCAGCTTTCAATCCCAGTAATTTCTCCAGTACTATTTTTTTATTAATACTAATTTCTTTCAGTTCCTCATTCTCACTAGACCCTTGGTTCTCCACTATTTCCGGGAGGTTTTTTTGAGTCTTCTTCCTTGAAGACAGACACAAAGTATTTGTTTAATTTCACTGCAATTTCCTTATTCCCCATTATAATTTCTCCTGACTCAGCCTGTAAAGGACCCACATTTACTTTTGCTAATCTTTTCCTTTTTACATACCTACAGAAGCTTTTATTGTCTGTTTTTATGTCTTTTGCTAGTTTACTCTCATACTCTAATTACCCTTTCTTTATCAATTTCTTGGTCCTCCCAATCCTCAGGCTTACTGCTCTTTTTGGAACATTATAAGCCTCTTCCTTTGATCTAATACTATCTTTAACTTCTCCATGGTTGGATCACTTTTCCTGTTGGGTTTTTATGCCTTAAAGGAATGTATGTTTGTTGTAAATTATGTATTAATTATTTAAATGCTAGCCATTACATGTCTACGTATTTACTGAGGCGTATAAAAGCATGGGCCTTACGCTAAACATCCGTAAGACAAAGGTCCTCCACCAGCCTGTCCCCGCCGCACAGCACTGTCCCCCAGTCATCAAGATCCACGGCGTGGCCTTGGCCAATGTGGACCACTTCCCATATCGCGGGAGCCTCCTATCAACAAGAGCAGGCATTGACGACGGTATCCAACACCGCCTCCAGTGGGCCAGTGCAGCCTTTGCCCACCTGAGGAAAAGAGTGTTTGAAAACCAGGCCCTCAAAACTGCCACCAAGCTCTTGGTCTACAGGGCTGTAGTAATTACCGGCCTCCTGTATGGCTCAGAAACATGGACCATGTACAGTAGACACCTCAAGTCGCTGGATAAATACCACCAATGATGTCTCTGCAAGTTTCAACAAATCCCCTGGGAGGAAAGACGCACCAACATTAGCGTCCTCGACCAGGCCAACATCCCCAGCATTGAAGCACTGACTACACATGATCAGCTCCGCTAGGCAGGCTACATAGTTTGCATGCCAGACATAAGAACATAAGAACATAAGAATTAGGAATAGGAATAGGCCATCTAGCCCCTCGAGCCTGCTCCGCCATTCAACAAGATCATGGCTGATCTGGCCATGGACTCAGCTCCACTTACCCGCCCGCTCCCCATAACCCTTAATTCCCTTAAAAATCTATCCATCTGTGACTTGAATACATTCAATGAGCTAGCCTCAACTGCTTCCTTGGGCAGAGAATTCCACAGATTCACAACCCTCTGGGAGAAGAAATTCCTTCTCAACTCGGTTTTAAATTGGCTCCCCTGTATTTTGAGGCTGTGCCCCCTAGTTCTAGTCTCCCCTACCGGTGGAAACAACCTCTCTGCCTCTATCTTGTCTATCCCTTTCATTATTTTAAATGTTTCTATAAGATCACCCCTCATCCTTCTGAACTCCAACGAGTAAAGACCCAGCCTACTCAACCTATCATCATAAGGTAACCCCCTCATCTCCGGAATCAACCTAGTGAATTGTCTCTGTACCCCCTCCAAAGCCAGTATATCCTTCTTAAGTAAGGCGACCAAAACTGCACGCAGTACCCCATTTCCGGCTTCACCAATACCCTGTACAGTTGCAGAAGGACCTCCCTGCTTTTGTACTCCATCCCTCTCGCAATGAAGGCCAACATTCCATTCGCCTTCCTGATTGCCTGCTGCACCTGCAAACTAACGTTTTGGGATTCATGCACAAGGACCCCCAGGTCCCTCTGCACTGCAGCATGTTGTAATTTCTCCCCATTCAAATAGTATTCCCTTTTTTGTTTTTTTTTCCCCAAGGTGGATGGCCTCACACTTTCCGACATTGTATTCCATCTGCCAAACCTTAGCCCATTCGCTTAACCTATCTAAATCTCTTTGCAGCCTCTCTGTGTCCTCTACACAACCTGCTTTCCCACTAATCTTTGTGTCATCTGCAAATTTTGTTACACTACACTCTGTCCACTCTTCCAGGTCATCTATGTATATTGTAAACAGTTGTGGTCCCAGCACCGATTCCTGTGGCACACCACTAACCACCGATTTCCAACCCGAAAAGGACTCATTTATCCCGACTCTCTGCTTTCTGTTCGCCAGCCAATTCTCTATCCATGCTAATACATTTCCACTGACTCCGCGTACCTTTATCTTCTGCAGTAACCTTTTGTATGGCACCTTATCGAATGCCTTTTAAAAATCTAAATACACCACATCCATCGGTACACCTCTATCCACCATGCTCGTTATATCCTCAAAGAATTCCAGTAAATTAGTTAAACATGATTTCCCCTCCATGAATCCATGCTGCGTTTGCTTGATTGCACTATTCCTATCTAGATGTCCCGCTATTTCTTTCTTAATGATAGTTTCAAGCATTTTCCCCACTGCAGATGTTAAACTAACCAGCCTATAGTTACCTGCCTTTTGTCTGCCCCCTTTTTTAAACAGAGGCGTTATATTAGCTGCTTTCCAATCCGCTGGTACCTCCCCAGAGTCCAGAGAATTTTGGCAGATTATAACGAATGCATCTGCTATAACTTCCGCCATCACTTTTAATACCCTGGGATGCATTTCATCAGGACCAGGGGACTTGTCTACCTTGAGGCCCATTAGCCTGTCCAGCACTACCCCCCTAGTGATAGTGATTGTCTCCAGGTCCTCCCTTCCCACACTCCTGTGACCAACAATTTCTGGCATGGTTTCTGTGTCTTCCACTGTGAAGACCGAAGCAAAATAATTGTTTAAGGTCTCAGCCATTTCCACATTTCCCATTATTAAATCCCCCTTCTCATCTTCTAAGGGACCAACATTTACATAGTCACTCTTTTCCATTTTATATATCTGTAAAAGCTTTTACTATCCGTTTTTATGTTTTGTGCCAGTTTACCTTCGTAATCTATCTTTCCTTTCTTTATTGCTTTCTTAGTCATTCTTTGCTGTCGTTTAAAATTTTCCCAATCTTCTATTTTCCCACTAACCTTGGCCACCTTATACGCATTAGTTTTTAATTTGATACTCTCCTTAATTTCCCTGGTTATCCACGGCTGGTTATCTCTTTTCTTACCGCCCTTCTTTTTCACTGGAATATATTTTTGTTGAGCACTATGAAAGAGCTCCTTAACAGTCCTCCACTGTTCCTCAATTGTGCCACCGTTTAGTCTGTGTTTCCAGTCTACTTTAGCCAACTCTGCCCTCATCCCACTGTAGTCCCCATTGTTTAAGCATAGTATGCTTGTTTGAGACACTACTTCCTCACCCTCAATCTGTATTACAAATTCAGCCAGACACAAGACTCCCAAAGCAAGCGCTCTAATCGGAACTCATTCACTGCAAACGAGCCAAAGGAGGGCAGCGGAAATGTTACAAGGACACCCTCAAAGCCTCCCTGATAATGTACAACATCCCCACTGACACCTAGGAGACCCTGGCCAAAGACTGCCCTAAGTGGAGGAACTGTATCCGGGAGGGCGCTGAGCACCTCGAGTCTCATCGCCGAGAGCATGCAGAAATCAAGCGCAGGCAGCGCAAAGAGCGTGCGGCAAACCAATCCCTCCCACCCCTTCCCTCGACGACTGTCCCACCTGTGACTGAGACTGTGGTTCTCATATTGGACTGTACAGCCATCTAAGAACTCATGCTAAGAGTGGAAGCAAGTCTTCCTCAATTCTGAGGGACTGCCTATGATGATGATAACCATTGTACCTTTTAATGTAGTTCCCCAATCTACCATAATCAACTCTCCTCTCATACCTACGTAAGTTGCTTCGTTTAGTTGCATATGCTGACATTTCTGTGATTTCTATGATCATTTTCACTGTGGGGTTTTAGGCCTCGATAAACCAACTTCCTACACATGCTGCCACAGGCAAAGGCACAGCAAATCAAGGAATGTCGACAGATGGTGGGATGGGCAGAAATGGAGCAGAGCAGAAGAGGGGGTTGAGGGTTGAAGGTGTGAGGGAGGCCCTTTCGAATATCTTTGGTTGAGATCTTTACCTCCATCATGGCATTAGCTCCTATTTCAGCAATTAGACACTTCACATGCATCACTGCTTATAAGAATCCCAATCTCTCAAGATCATTACTTCCCTTGTGGGGGAACAAGAATCCAAGGATTTGAAACAAGTATTGGCCTGTCATGGAATGGGCAAAAGCAAATGTGTGGAAGGCAGTTGTATGTAAATCAGGTGATTCTCAACTGGCTGAGTTTTTGAACATGCTATCAGCTGCTCCCAGCTGAAGATCCCAATCCCATGCTGATGGCGCGGACCATTTCCTACAGTCCAGAGAGACACATAAAGGCCATTTATATGATCTGCGCCATGGTAAAACTTTGTTGTGTGCATGTGCACGATGATTCCTCCACCTTTAAGCACACATGCAAGGCAAACTAATTCATTAATATTTAAGAAAGCAGGCCTGTTTTAGCAACAGTGTTCATGGCATGGCACTAATGAAGTATGGTAAACATTCAGAACATGAACCGGCCACTTTTATTATCTATGTATGCAAGAGTCTTACACCTAGGAGGCACCCCGCTTATTCAGGTATCACACTTCAGAAGTCATACTTTAAAATATCTAAAACATTAAAAAGAAAAAGGCAATTTCATACTGATTTCTTCTGGAGCTGTGAATTTACAAGTATCTGCCAAACTACAAACTAATCTACCAATAACAATTAACTTCTAATTGACCTCAGATTTACCTATTTACATGAATTAGATATTGTGGGCAAATGGGGGAAGGATCGCTTAAACACAATTGCACTTTAGTAGTAGAATAATTCATTTTTCATTACACGTTATATCAATTCTTTTAGTATAACACAGATGGCCAATTAACTTACGGTGGGCAACTATATAATGTCAACATATTTAATGCGTTGGATACTTACAATGTAGGCAAACCAACAGGCAAACTAAGTAGAGGTATCCAAAGCACATGAATCTCAGTACAGAAAGGAAATCAGCTGCACTCCATGGCCGTGATTTTGCTTATTGAGTGGGGCTAAGTACAGACGAGGTAGGTGGCTGACTGAGACCCTGCTCCTGGCAACATTACACTCTGTTGAAGCGACTTTGCCCTGATTGGGCTGGTTAAGCCCGCCCTCTGAGGTTCCCGGCCAATTAAAAGGAAGTAGGTCTGATGACATCATTTGATGGTGCATCATCAGCCAGTTTCCTTGTCCACATTCATTTTGATAGTTGTTCTGTCAGTGTTCTGCAGCATTGAGATGCAGCCAGGTTCTCCCATGACTCCCTCCACATGCTTATGGAGGGAGTTACAGCATGCAGGGAGGATTTTGTTCTGTCCATTGGGCGGAAGAAACCTCCTCATGACTCCAATGCAGCCTGGTTGCACATTGTACAGGAGGGTACAAGCAGGGATGTCGTCAGGATGACCTAGTTGAAGTGGCACAAACCATTCAATGATCTCAGTGGATCAAGAAATATTACTGCAAAGCCACACTCAATCTCATCCTGCTGTGCCACTCATCACATCCCCATCACTCTGCCTTCCCTACCCTATTCCTGTAGATCCTTACTCACACCAACTTACCCTGCACCTCCACCCATCCCTCTCTTATCTACATCATCACATCCCCATCTCACTAGCGACCCCTCCCACTTACCCTCATCCTTGTCCAATCATACCAACTGACAACACACAAGGGTAGGCACTTGGGCCTTACATAGAAACATAGAAAATAGGTGCAGGAGTAGGCCATTCGGACCTTCGAGCCTGCACCACCATTCAGTGAGATCACGGCTGATCATTCCCTCAGTACTCCTTTCCTGCTTTCTCTCCACACCCCTTGATCCCCTTAGCCGTAAGGGCCATATCTAACTTCCTCTTGAATATATCCAATGAACTGGCATCAACAACTCTCTGTGGCAGGGAATTCCACAGGTTAACAACTCTCTGAGTGAAGAAGTTTCTCCTCATCTCAGTCCTAAATGGCCTACCCCATATCCTAAGACTGTGTCCCCCGGTTCTGGACTTCCTCAACATCGGGAACATTCTTCCCGCATCTAACCTGTCCCGTCCCATCAGAATCTTGTATGTTTCTATGAGATCCCCTCTCATCCTTCTAAACTCCAATGTATAAAGGCCCAGTTGATCCAGTCTCTCCTCATATGTCCGTCCAGCCATCCCGAGAATCAGTCTGGTGAACCTTTGCTGCACTCCCTCAATAGCAAGAATGTCCTTCCTCAGATTCGGAGACCAAAACGGAACACAATATTCCAGGTGAGGCCTCACCAAGGCACTGTACAACTGCAATACGACCTCCCTGCTCCTGTACTTAAATCCCCTAGCTATGAAGGCCAACATATCATTTGCCTTCTTTACTGCCTGCTGTACCTGTATGCCAACTTTCAATGACTGATGAACCATGACACCCAGGTCTCATTGCACCTCCCCCTTTTCCTAATCTGCCACCATTCAGATAATATTCTGTCTTCGCATTTTTTCCCCCAAAGTGGATAACCTCACATTTATCCACATTATACTGCATCTGCCATGCATTTGCCTACTCACCCAACCTGTCTAAATCACCCTGCAGCCTCTCTGCGTCCCCCTCACAGCTCACACCACAACCCAGTTTAGTGTCACCTGCAAACTTGGAGATATTACTCAATTCCTTCATCCAAATCATTGATATATATTGTAAAGAGCTGGGGTCCCAGCACTGAGCCCTGCGGCACTCCACTAGTCACTGCCTGCCATTCTGAAAAGGACCCATTTATCCCGACTCTCTGCTTCCTGTCTGCCAACCAGTTCTCTATCCATGTTAGTACATTACCCCCAATACCATGTGCTTTGATTTTGCACACCACTCTCTTGTGTGGGACCTTGTCAAAAGCCTTTTTAAAGTCCAAATACAACACATCCACTTCCTTGTCCACTCTACTAGTTACATCCTCAAAAAATTCCAGAAGATTTGTCAAGCATGATTACCCCTTCATAAATCCATGCTGACTTGGACCGATCCTGTTACTGCTTTCCAAATGTGCTGCTATTTCATCCTTAATAATTGATTCCAACATTTTCCCCACCACTGATGTCAGGCTAACCAGTCTATAATTACCCGCTTTCTCTCTCCCTCCCTTTTTAAAAAGTGGTGTTACATTAGCTACCCTCCAGTCCATAGGAACTGATCCCAAGTCGATAGACTGTTGGAAAATGATCACCAATGCATCCACTATTTCTAGGGCCACTTCCTTAAGTACTCTGGGATGGAGACTATCAGGCCCCGGGGATTTATCGGCCTTCAATCCCATCAATTTCCCAAACACAATTTCCTGCCTAATAAGGATATCCTTCAGTTCCTCCTTCTTACTAGACCCTCGGTCCCCTAGTACTTCCGGAAGGTTATTTGTGTCTTCCTTCGTGAAGACAGAACCAAAGTATTTGTTCAATTGGTCTGCCATTTCTTTGTTCCCCATTATAAATTCACCTGACTCCAACTTCAAGTGACCTACGTTTGTCTTCACTAATCTTTTTCTCTTCACATATCTATAGAAGCTTTTGCAGTCAGTTTTTATGAGCCCGGCAAGCTTCTTCTCGTACTCTATTTTCACCCTCTTAATTAAACCCTTTGTCCTCCTCTGCTGAATTCTAAATTTCTCCCAGTCCTCAGGTTTGCTGCTTTTTCTGGCCAATTTATATGCCTCTTCCTTGGATTTAACACTATCCTTAATTTCCCTTGTTAGCCACGGTTGAGCCACCTTCCCCATTTTATTTTTACTCTAGACAGGGATGTACAATTGCTGAAGTTCAGCCTTTTAGCCAATGTTCATGTCAAGTTTCTGTTAATGTGTTATCAAACATTTAAATCTTTATTTTCAACACCTTGCATTCTTGGACAGACTGTTGTGTTGTTGTTGGTGTTGCTGATGTGGCTGGTGATGTTGGTGTTGCGGCTGATCGTGGTGGGATTCTGAGGACCAAGGTGAAATTTTTTCAATGGCTCCGATGCTGATGGAATTGATGGCAGCTGAAGTTGAGATGAGTGAAGCGATCTGTCAGTGGTGAGATTGGTTGTTCTAAGGAGGTGACAATGGATAGGGAGTATGCTCCAAACACTTTCAACCTTCCTAAAACTCAAATGCCTATTCAAAATCCTGAAGGTACCAGCTTCTAACTTTGAAAAATGAGCAGCTGTGAAATGACTGGTTTTATACCAGTTTTGCAGCTATCACCTATTTAAAGCAATGGGGAGTCACTGAAAACCCGATAAAACAGACAATAACCTGGTGCATTTATCATCAAAGAAGCCTGCATATAGGCTTAATTCATGTCCCTAAACGTGACGTAAAAGTTGCAGTGTATCATATTGTTTTATCGGTTGTAAAGATGTAAATTCAAAAAAAAGATATGTGGCAGATTTTCAACTTCAGTGCCTGGGTGGTAATCTGGTGGAATGGATTGCCTGTCCTTTATACAACCCGTGTCACCCATTTCAATGGAATGAAAATCAGGCAGGTCCAACAACAGGTGGCCAATTCATGCCGTCAGATTACTGTCCAAGAGGCGAAGACAACATTTTACCACAACTCATTTTGAAATTAGTGAGGCTACTGTTATTGAGTATAAATTAAATGGCAGACATAACTTCAGCTGCATCTGAAGTGTTCAGATTTGATAGCAGCTAGTGACTAGATAGAGACTGTTATATATGCAGACTATAGATATACTCTCTGTGTAGTCACCGTATAGTTGCATAAGATGGAGACTTGTTTACCTGATGTACTATCAATAAGGTTTACACTGTGTATATACTATGCTGGCAACACTAGAGGGTGCAACCGGTGGAGACCAGGG
This sequence comes from Pristiophorus japonicus, assembly GCF_044704955.1. NCBI lineage: Eukaryota > Metazoa > Chordata > Chondrichthyes > Pristiophoridae > Pristiophorus > Pristiophorus japonicus. Next base: position 50,997,621 of record NC_091988.1, read on the forward strand.
TTTCCTGCCTTGGTGGCAGGGGCTGTATAAAAGGGTAGCCACCATGCGGCTGCCTCACTCTGGAATTACGAATAAAGGACCAAGGTCATTACAGTTTGAGTACAACACATTGCCTCGTGGATTCATTCATAGGTACATTGCAGACATAATAACTGGCGACAAGAATACGGACTTTCATGCGATTATGGCTATCTTTGGCACACTAAAAGACTTCGCAGAGGGTGATGATTGGGATGCCTTCACGGAAAGGCTCGAGCTATATTTTATGGCAAATAACCTGGCCGGGGAGACGGACGCATCAGCGGAGAAGCTGACCAGTTGTGGGCCCGAGGTCTACCGCCTCATCAGGGACTTGCTGGCACCCACGAAGTGCAAGGATAAGACATACGATTAGCTGACTGAACTAATTCGCGACCAACTAAAACCAAAAGAGAGCATCCTCACGGCCAGGCACAGATTCTACACTCACTGCAGACCTGAGGGCCAGGAGATTGCAAAATATGCTGCCAACCTCAGGAGACATGCGGCATCCTGTGATTTTGGCACGCACTTCAACGAAGCATTGCGAGACATCTTCATTATAGGAATTGGCCATGAGGGCCTCCTTCACAAGTTATTATCTGCTGACACCACAGTCAACCTGCAGAAGGCCATCAGCATCAGTTAGGTGTTCATGACTTTGACCTGCAGCACCAAGCAAATTATTCATCCTGTGGACTCAAACCGGCAAGTACTGTACACAGAATGGTGCTTTCACAGGCAAGACTGTAGAATGTGGCTCTGCCCAGGGCAGAGAGCACAGACCTCAGGGTTCCAGAACTCAGAGTCCGCCGAGGGGTGCTAATCGAGTAGCACCATTGCAGAGGAAACCATAGGACTCACCAGTTTTGGTTTGCTGAGTATGTATGCAAAGCCTGTAACACGAAAGGCCATCTCCAGCATATGTGTAAAAGAAATGCGACGCACCCTCTAGCAGAGAAGTCAGTAAATGACTTTGAATCCAGCGGGGAATATGTTGATTTGGCCAGAGAGGCAGCTCAGCCCCAAGAAGAAGTGTATGGAGTGTATACCTGCACCACCAATTGTCCTCCAGTGAAGATGGAATTTGAGATAAATGGCGTTTTAGTCTTCATGGAAGTGGACACGGGAGCGAGCCAGTCAGGGATGAGCCAGGATGCCTTTGAGAGGCTATGGAACGATAAACGACCCGAGCTGGTTCCAGTACAGGAAAAGTTACGCACCTACACCAAGGAGCTTATCCCAGTCCTTGGTAGTGCGGATGTAAGTGTAATCCATAATGGCGTGGTGCACAAGTTACCTCTGTGGGTTGTTGCAGGTGATGGTCCAACGCTACTTGGAAGAAAGTAGATGGGGAAGATCCAGTGGAAATGGGAAGACCTCTTCACTCCATCAATCGATGTCCCCGTGCTCAGAGGCAGAGCAAAACCTCACCTTCACTTGGGCCAGGCACCAGAGAACAGACCAGCGCAGCACCTGAGGCACAGACTGTCCATCATGACTGTGTGGCAATGATCCGACCAGAACAACCTCAAAGTACCTTCCCGGCTCCAGTATCTTCCAGATTCCTGGGGAGGAAGATTGAATTCACAGGCACTCTACCAGCTTTTGGCAGAATCGCGGGAGAGAAGGATCAAGGCAGTCGACCGCAAGGACAAAGGCAAGATGGCGTCCCTGCTGCAGCGAGGTGCAGCGTGGCTGAAAGAAAAGATGGCCGCGGCAATACCACGAGGTTCAATGCTGAGGGATCAACACGTGATGTCTAACAAATGATTTGATTGGGGTAAAGGCAGCAGGGTTCTCTTAAAGGAGACCTGCAACCAACTGAACTTAAAGAGACATTGTATGCATGGCAATCAATGTAACAAACCGATTAAGATTGTGAACAAAATGTTGTTGCGAGATGCCAGGAATAGAGTGTCGCCAAAAGTAGCAAGCGAGCGAATTTGGGATGGTAAAGGCGTTGATCCTGACGCCCTGCCCCAGGTGTCCCCACAAGTTATAGGCCAGCGACCTCAGGAGGGTGAAGGCACTGATCCTGATACCCTGCCCCAGGTCTATCCCATGCTGCAGACACCCGATGGCACTATTCGCCACGGACCTAGAAACAAAAACGGCATCAATAAGCGCAATCGGCCGCCGTTGCCCACCACCTGGGTGGAGACGGTGCAGCCCCCTGACCCAGTCACTAACTCTGCCATGTCCGGGAGCGAAAGGTCAGAACCAACGAGTTCCCCAAACGGGACCTGGAACAGCCAGGTCCCAACACCATTAGAGAACAGGCAGAAGATTCTGCAGCCCTCAAAGGAGGACAGGGAGGCTACACACATCTGTGGCTCTGCCCACCACTAGGCAACGGCAAAGGCCCTGAGTCCTGGCATGGTGAGCGAACCAAGCCCATCCGCGAGCAGGGGGTGCAGCGCTGCTATCAGATGACTAGGACCCCGTCCGGTTGCTCTGAATCAGCGTCCTCGCATACCTGTACTGCTACCTCAGTACTGACCATGACTGAACCATGAATGCAATCTACCCAATCCTGGCGCACGACCGTAAAACATACCGAATGTAAGTTACTGAACCAAGGTGCCATGACACAAACTGTTTTTTTTCTTCCTTTCTTTGTACTTGCACGGTGTCTGATCCTGTAGGTTAATGTAATGGGCCAACTACATGATCTCGCTGCGGGGTGGGGGGGGTAGGGAAATGGATGTATGTAGCCATGGACACACACATGGATCACACCCAGAACCCACTGGAACCTCCACTGCATCATCGAACCATCCAAACTGGTAACCACTTCCCAACATTGTGGCAAAAGGACTTGGGAGTTAACAGGGAGAGAGCCAAGCCAAGGCACAGCTAAGGTGCAAGGGCCATTGGCACTTAAGTCTGGAGAGCTAAGCTAGAGCACATAGTGCAAAAGTAATTGGCACAAAGGACTTGGGGGAGAGTGATGTTATATATGCAGACTATAGATATACTCTCTGTGTAATCACTGTATAATTGCATAAGATGGAGACTTGTTTACCTGATGTACTATCTATAAAGTTTACACTGTGTATATACTTTGCTGGCACCACTAGAGGGTGCAACTGATGGAGACCAGGGTTTTCTGCCCTGGTGGCAGGTGCTGTATAAAAGGGTAGCCACCATGCGGCTGCCTCACTCTGAAGTTACGAATAAAGGACACGACATCTTGAGTACAACACATTGCCTCGTGGAGTCATTCATAGTTACATTACAGACATAACAGGGACCATGGCAACTTAGGGCAAGGCAGAGATTGTCGCCTTTATTGAAGAGGTGGGGAATAGAAACCACAGAAGCATTGCTTTGTTGGATGATGATTATACAGCTTGAACAAGAACCAATCTCTGTATTTGCACTTGACGCACTGCTTCATTACAGTTTATGAGAAAGAAAATGATTTTTAATCAATCTAGTGCAAATTCAGTGTACAGATATGGTATGGTAGAAAACAATTGACTTTCTAAAGCTATGAATAATTCTTGCTGGGAGATGACTAATCTCCAATAAACTATCCCTCTGGAATTTATTTGATTTGAACAGATTATTTCATCATAGGCAGTCCTCGGAATCGCGGAAGACTTGCTTCCACTCTTAACATGAGTTCTTAGGTGGCTGTACAGTCAAATACGAGAAACACAGTCTCTGTCACACGTGGGACAAATAGTCGTTGAGGGAAGGGGTGGGAGTGACTGGTTTGCTGCATGCTCTTTCCGCTGCTTGCACTTGATTTCTGCATGCTCTCGCCGACGAGACTCAAGGAACTCAGTGCCCTCCCGGATGCACTTCCTCCACTTAGGCCAGGGACTCCAAGATGTCAGTGGGGATGTTGCACTTTATCAGGGAGGCTTTGAGGGTGTCCTTGTAATGTTTCCGCTGCCCAACTTTGGCTCATTTGCTGTGAAGGAGTTCCGAGTAGAGCCTTTGGTTTGGGCGTCTCGTGTCTGGCATGCGAACTATGTGGCTTGCCCAACGGAGCTGATCAAGCGTGGTCAGTGCTTCAATGCTGGGGATGTTGGCCTGGATGAAGACACTAACGTTGGTGCATCTGTCCTCCCAGGGGATTTGTAGGATCTTGCAGAGACATCATTGGTGTTATTTCTCCAGTGACTTGAGGTGTCTACTGTACATGGTCCATGACTCTGAGCCATACAGGAGGGCTGGTATTACTACAGCCCTGTAGACCATGAGCTTGGTAAAATGTCCTTACTATACAGTACTAATGCACATGAGGCCCATACAAGAGAGAAGGTCACCCTGTGACCAGTAACCTTTATTAGCCAGCACTGAAGTGATGAAGGTGGGTGGAGCTTCCCCTTTTATACCGAAAGTCCAGGTTAGGAGTGTCTCCCACAAGTTCACCATCTACTGGTCAGTGTTCTCACGGTGTACAACTTAGGTCAGTTTATACATGGATTACAATGACAGTTGAATACATGACATCATCTCCCCCCCCAAAGTCTTATTGGGATCACAAGTTAAGTCTTTCTGGTGGTTTACGCTCCCTTGTAGAGCACCTGAGTTGGGGCTCCAGTTGTTGGGCGCTGGCCTGAGTGTCTGCTGTTTGCGGTGCCTCAGGCCTGTCCGGACTGCCCACAGTGACTGGGCTCTCCTCCATTTGGTTCCGGTATTCGGTCACCTGTGGTGGAGTGAGCTCTACATCGTGTTCTTCCTCTGCTTCTTCTATGGGGTTGCTGAACCTCCTTTTTGTTTGATCCACATGTTTGCGGCAGATTTGTCCATTGGTAAGTTTAACGACCAGAATCCTATTCCCCGCTTTGGCAATCACAGTGCCTGCGAGCCATTTGGGCCCTGCAGCATAGTTGAGGACAAAGACAGGGTCATTGACATCAATACATTGCGCGCTCGCATTCCCATCATGGTAGTCACATTGTGACCGGCACCTGCTCTCAACAATTTCTTTCATGGTGGGGTGTATGAGGTATAACCTGGTTTTATGCGTCCTTTTCATTAGCAGCTCTGAGGGTGGAACCCCTGTGAGTGAGTGTGGTCGGGATCTATTGGCCAACAGGAGGCGTGGTAAGCAGCTTTGTAGGGATCCCCCTTGGATTCTGAGCATCCCCTGTTTGATTATCTGCACTGTTCGTTCCACCTGGCCATTTGAGGCTGGCTTGAACGGTGCCGTTCTGACATGGTTGATACCATTTTCTGCCACGAAGTCATGGAACTCAATGATTGTAAAGCACGGGCCATTGTCGCTGACCAAGACGTCCGGTAGACCATGGGCGGCGAACATTGCCCGTAGACTTTCTACCGTGGCAGAGGATGTGCTTGAATTGAGAATGTCACACTCGGTCCATTTTGTGTAAGCATTTACTACAACCAAAAACATTTTTCCCATGAAAGGACCTGCGTAATCCAATTGGATGCATGACCATGGCTTGGCGGGCCAGGACCAGGGGCTAAGGGGGACTTCCCTGGGCGCATTGACCAGCTGGGCACACGTGTTGCACCTGCGAACACAAAGTTCCAGATCTGCATCTATCCCTGGCCACCAAATGTGTGATCTGGCAATTGCCTTCATTATGACAATGCCCGGGTGCTCATTGTGGAGTTCTCGGATGAACGCCTCTCTGCCCATCTGGGGCATGACTACTCGGTTACCCCATAGTAGGCAATCGGCCTGAATCGAGAGTTCATTCTTGTGCCTGTGAAATTGTTTAAATTCCTCAGGGAATGCCCCATATGTGGCCGCCCAGTCCCCATTCAGGACACATTTCTTGACTAAAGCGGGTCTCTATTTGTCCAGACTTTGATCTGACAGGCTGTCACAGATGAGCCTTCACTTTTGAAAGCTTCAACAGCTATGACCATCTCAGCACCATGCTCGGCTGCCCCCTCGGTGGTGGCTAGTGGGAGCCTGCTGAGTGCATCGACGAAGTTTTCAGGGTACCGGTCTGTGCCGAATTGTATCATCATAGGTGGCTAACGTGAGTGCCCACCTCTGTATACGGGACGACGCATTTGCCTTTATGGCCTTATTGTCGGCCAAAAGGGACGTTAGGGGTTTGTGATCTGTCTCCAGCTCAAATTTCCTGCCAAACAGGTACTGGTGCATTTTTTTTACTGCATATACACATGCAAGCGCTTCCTTTTCTACCATCCCGTGGCCCCTTTCTGCCTGGGACAGACTTCTGGAGACATAAGCGACCGGCTGTAACTGACCCTTGGCATTAACATGCTGCAACACACACCCGACCCCATAGAACGATGCATCGCACGTTAAAACAAGTTTCTTACATGGGTCATATAGCGTTAACAGATTGTTGGAGCATAACAAATTGCGTGCTCTATCAAAAGCCCTTTCCTGGCTGTCCCCCCAGACCCATTCGCCACATTTGCGTAGGAGCACATGTAGCGGCTCTAACAGCGTGCTCAATTTGGGAAGAAAGTTACCAAAATAGTTCAGGGGCCCCAGGAACGAACGCAGCTCTGTCGTGTTACGTGGTCTGGGTGTTTTCTGGATCGCTTCCGTTTTGGACGCAGTAGGTCTGATCCCGTCTGCTGCTACCCTCATCCCCAGGAATTCTACCTCTGCAGCTAGGAAGACACACTTCGCCTTTTTCAGTCGCAGACCTACCCGGTCCAGTCTGCGTAGCACCTCCTTCAGGTTGTGGAGGTGTTCTTCAGTATCATCCGTGATGAGGATGTCATCTTGAAAAACCACCGAACTTGGTATCGACTTGAGGAGGCTTTCCATATTTCGTTGGAAGATCGCGGCGGCCGAGCGAATCCCGAACGGACATGTGTTATACTCAAACAACCCCTTGTGTGTCGTGATGGTGGTCAGCTTCTTTGACACACTCGCCAGCTCCTGGGTCATGTAAGCTGAGGTCAGGTCCAATTTTGAAAAATGTTTGCCACCGGATAGCGTCGCAAAGAGGTCTTCGGCTCTCGGTAGCAGGTACTGGTCTTGGAGTGACACCCAATTGATGGTGGCCTTGTAATCAGCACATATCCTGACCGACCCATCCACCTTGAGCACCGGCACAATCGGGTTTGCCCAGTCACTGAATTCGACTGGCGAGATGATGCCTTCCCTCAGCAGGCAGTCCAATTCGCCTTCTATCTTTTCCCGCATCACGTACGGCACCGCTCTGGCCTTGTGGTGTACCGGCCTGGCGTCCAGGGTTATGTGAATCACTACCTTGGCCCCCATGAAAGTGCCAATGCTGGGTTGAAATAGTGAGTCAAATTTGTTCAGGGCCTGTGAGCATGATATTCGCTCCACAGAAGAAATTGCATTGACATCGCCCCATTTCCAGTTCATGACAGCAAGCCAACTCCTCCCCAGCAGTGCGGGACTGTCTCCCGGGACAATCCAGAGTGGCAACCTGTTCTCCGAATCTTTGTGGGTCACGACTACCGTGGCGCTGCCTAGCACCAGAATGATCTCCTTTGTATATGTCCGTAGCTGTGCGTCAATCGGCAATAATTTTGGCCTCCTGGCCTTGGATGCCCACAACTTGTCGAACTGTTTGATACTCATCTGTGACTGGCTGGCCCCTGTGTCTTGCTCCATTGATACTGGGATGCCATTGAGGAGCACTTTCATCATTATCGGTGGCGTCCTGGTGTATGAACTGTATATGTGCTCCACATGAACTCGCTGAACTTCAGCTTCCAGTGATTTCCCCCAGTGTCCATTTGACCTCATCAGGCTTACATCGGGCCCGTCCTCCTCGTACATCAACCTGGCTGCAAGCTTCCTGCACATACGCGCCAAGTGACCGCTGACGTTGCAATTTCTGCAGGTGCATTGCTGATACTGCAAACTCTGGCTGGGTGTGTGCCTGCACACCTCCAACATGAGCCGTTGTTGGAAACAAAAGTTCCATTACCAGTCGATCGTCTTTGACTGTCTCTGTAACTGTCCTTAAGTGCACCATTGACAGGTGTTGATAGCCCCATTGCTGGCCGCATTGTCCCTTGCGATGGCATGAATCGCCGTTCAGCTAGCCATTGTCTCTGTTAAGTTCCCCCTTTGGGTTCGACTACATGCTCGGGCATGTCCGATTGCCCCTGTCTGCCTGGAGAACTGTGTGCCGCGTTAACAATGTTGACTCCCTGTCCATTTGCTGCATTTAAACCAAGATTTTTGTCAAACATCATTCTGGTCTCTTCCTCCCCTGAAATAAATGTCTGGGCCATCAAAGCCGCCATTACCAGGGTCAAGTCTTTAGTCTCAATCAGTTTCCTTAAAACCCCAGCGTGCCCGATGCCCTCAATAAAAAAAGTCTCGCAGCATCTCTGCTCTGCATGCATCTGGGAACTTACATAGGCTCGCCAGTCGCTGGAGGTCCGCCATGAAGTCTGGAATGCTTTGCCCTTCTCACCGCCGGTGCATGTAAAACCGGTGTCTTGCCATGTGCATGCTGCTCGCCGGTTTAAAGTGTTCCCCAATCAACTTACTGAGCTCTTCAAAAGTCTTGTCTGCCGGCTTCTCTGGCGCTGGAAGGTCCTTCATCAGGGAGTACGTCCTGGATCCACAAACCGTCAGGAGATGAGCCCTGCGTTTGTCGGCCGAATCCTGTCCCAGCCATTCCTTAGTGACGAAAGTTTGCTGTAGTCTCTCAATGAAATCGTCCCAATCATCACCAACACAGTACCTCTCATATGTGCTGCTAGTGGCCATGCTCACGTGGTTTAAATCCCAGTTTCTCATCGCCAATAATATGTCCTTACTAGACAGTACAAATGCACATGAGGCCCATACTAGAGAGAAGGTCACCCTGTGACAAGTAACCTTTATTAGCCAGCACTGAAGTAATGAAGGTGGGTGGAGCTTCCCCTTTTATACCTGAAAGTCCAGGTTAGGAGTGTCTCCCACAAGTTCACCACCTAGTGGTTAGTGTTCTCACGGTGTACAACTTAGGTCAGTTTATACATGGATTACAATGACAGTTGAATACATGACACTTGGTGACGGTTTTGTGTGCCTAATCTTCAAACACTCTTTTCCTCAGGCGGCCGAACACTGCACTGGCACACTGGAGGCGGTGTTGGACCTCATCGTCAGTGCCTGCTCTCGTTGAGAGGAGGCTCCCGAATAAAGGAAATGGTCCATGTTGTCCAGGGCCACGCCGTGGATCTTGATGACTGGGGGTCAGTGCTGTTCGGCGAGGACAGGCTGGTGGAAGAACTTTATCTTACTGATGTTTAGTGTAAGGCCCATGCTTTCGTATGCCTTAGTAAATACGTCGACTATGTCCTGGAGTTCAGCCTCTGTGTGTGCGCAGACGCAGGCGTCGTCCGCGTACTGTCGCTTGACGACAGAGGTTGGGGAGGTCTTGGATCTGGCCTGGAGACAGCGAAGATGGAACAGTTTCCCACTGGTTCTGTAGTTTAGTTCCACTCTAGCGTGGAGCTTGTCGACTGTGAGGTGGAGCATGGCAGCGAGGAAGATTGAGAAGAGGGTTGGGGCGATGACGCAGCCCTGCTTGACCCCGGTCCAGATGTGGATTGGGTCTGTGATGGATCCGTTAGTAAGGATCACGACCTGCATGTCGTCATGGAGCAGGCAGAGGATGGTGACGTACTTTTGGGGGCATCCGAAACGGAGGAGGACGCTCCATAGACCTTCGCGGTTGGCAATCAAAGGCCTTTGTAAGGTTGAAGAAGGCCATGTATAAGGGCTGGCGCTGTTCCCTGCATTTTTCCTGCAGCTGTTGCGCTGTAAAAATCATGTCCGTTGTACTCCGTAGGGGATGAAATCCGCACTGCGACTCCGGGAGGAGCTTCTCGACCATGGGGAGAAGATGGTTGAGGAGGACTCTAGCGAGGACTTTCCCAGTGACTGATAGCAGGGAGATTCCTCTGTAGTTGCCGCAGTCGGACTTGTCCCCTTTTTTAAAGATGGTCACGATCACTGCATGCTCTCCTCCCTCCAGATGAGAGAGATGAAGTCATGTATTCGTGCCAGCAGGGCCTCTCCGCCATACTTCAATGCCTCAGCAGGGATTCCATCTGCTCCCGTAGCCTTGTTTTTTAGCTGTCTTATGGCTTTTTCCAGCTCGTGCAGTGTTGGGGCTTCACTGAGGTGGTGGCGGGTAGCATGCTGCGGAATGGAGTCGAGAACACTCGAGTCAAAGGCAGAGTCTCGATTGAGGAGATCTTCAAAGTGCTCCTTCCAGTGTGCCCTGACTGCTTCGGTGTCCTTGATGATTGTTTCCCTGTTCTTGGCCAGCAGTGGGGTCGGGCCTTGGGTGTTTGGACCGAAGGTGGCCTTGACTGCGATGAAGAATCCTCGCACGTCATGGCTATCGGCCAGCTGCTGTATCTCCTGTGCTTTCTCCATTCACCACCTGTTCTTTTAGATTATTTATAGGTTGTATATCAGGACATGGTTTGTCTGTATATCCAGCTGGATAAATTCGCTGCCCTCCTGTGTGCGTTGCAACTATCTTGCATGTGATGGCAGTGGGTATAAAAGTACCATTGAGACACACCTTAAAATCCTACTTGAGCAGTTTATGTTCTCCTGAACCATGAGCACAGAATGGATATAGATTCATGACTCAGTGGCGTAACTAGAGGATGTGGGCCCGAATGCAAACATAGATTAAGGGCTCTATGCCAACTTACATAAAGAAAAAATAAGTACATCCAAAAATAAATTAAATGCCTTTAATACAATGTTCTTGAATATGTGATAAAATAAATATGAATTAAACGGAACTTACTTTAACACACATGCATACATAAAAATAAAATTAAGGAAAAATACTTTAAAATATCTTCTTTCGAGATTTCATTGTGGCGAAGTCATCAATAACTTTTGAAACGTCCATACCTTCCGCTTTTGCTGCTTCTATACAAGAGAACTAGGTGTGACAATCGTTCTTGACCCATAGAATTTTGAAAGTAGTTTTTTGTTATCTTCATCTTCGAAAATGTTTGTTGCGCAGATGCCACCGTAACAGGAATCGTCAAAAAAAGAATCAGTAGCAAACAAACTTCAGAGTAACTCGTGCTCATGTCATAGAAGTTAATTAATGCTAGTTTAGCTAATTCTCTGATGGTGTTGATCTTCTCAATTTCTGGGCTCAGCGTTTTGACAAAAAGCAATAAAGATTCCAATAAATCATTAGAATATTGCTTTTGCACTTTAAGTGCATTTTTCTTCATTTCTTCATCGGGCATGTTCAGTAATATTTTCGGAGTTAGAAATAGAAATAAGTCAGCGATAGTTTTCAATCCTTCAAATCTGTTCTGGAGCTGACTAACTACAATGTCAACTGTTCGGTAGGAGATGTTTATCCTGAAATTTTCTTGTGCATTTTCAAATCGGTAATCTTGTGCAAGCTCATCGTAAAATTTTTAAGATAAGGAAATATTTAGGCGAAATTGAATCGAACAAAAGCGAAATAGGACAAAAAACCCTATAAAATGAAAAGTTTGAAAAAAAACCCCTAATGTTCAAGGGCCCCCTTCAGGTGAGGGCCCCAATGCCACTGCATTGGCTGCATTGATGTAGTTATGCCACTGTCACGATTGAAAAATGGGCCTGGAATTTGCAGTCAGCGTCTAAGCAAAGACGTTTGGCACTGACCCTGAAGTAAGAACATAAGAAATAGGAGCAGGAGAAGGCCATATGGCCCCTCGAGCCTGCTCCGCCATTTGATATAATCATGGCTGATCCAATCATGGACTCGGGTCTACTTCCCTGCCCGCTCCCCATAACCCCTTATCCCCTTATCATTTAAGAAACTGTCTATTTCTGACTTAAATTTATTCAATGTCCCAGCTTCCACAGCTCTCTGAGGCAGCGAATTCCACAGATATACAACCCTCTGAGAGAAGAAATTTCTCCTCATCTCAGTTTTAAATGGGCGGCCCCTTATTCTAAGATTATACCCCCTAATTCTAGTTTCCCCTATCAGTGTAAACATCCTCTCTGCATCCACCTTGTCAAGCCCCCTCATAATTTTATACGTTTCGATAAGATCACCTCTCATTCTTCTGAATTCCAATGAGTAGAGGCCCAACCTCCTCAACCTTTCCTCATAAGTCAACCCCCTCATCTCTGGAATCAACCTAGTGAACCTTCTCTGAACTGCCTCCAAAGCAAGTATATCCTTTCGTAAATATGGAAACCAAAACTGCACGCAGTATTCCAGGTGTGGCCTCACCAATACCCTGTATAACTGTAGCAAGACTTCCCTGCTTTTATATTCTATTCCCTTTGCAATAAAGGCCAAGATTCCATTGGCCTTCCTGATCACTTGCTGTACCTGCATACTATCCTTTTGTGTTTCATGCACAAGTACCCCCAGGTCCCACTGCAGCTCTGCGTACAAAGATCTTGCGATCTCTGTGTCGAAAATTTTGAGTTTTCTGATGTGTATTTTAAATCAACATAGTATAGTGAGATTCCCATAGGACTAGCTGCTGTGACATCAACAAGCTGTCTAAGCAGCCAATCAAAATGCAGAATTCTCACAGTCGATAAGCTCCGAAAATTCTGACTTTTTAAGAATGTTAGAGAGAGCAAAACAAAGATTGGGACTCTCACATGGGGAAAAGGCAAGCCTGAAATAAAGATGGGCAATTAAGAAAAAAAATTACGTTGTTAAGTTTCTGAAAAATTTAAATTTAATTATAATGAATAAAATTGATACTGCACAAAATTAAAATTAGTTTTTCAGTGTCACAACATTTGTTTAGAAAGAAATAAAAACTTGCATTTATATAACATCTTTCATGATCACTGGAATTCTCAAAGCGCTTTACAGCCAATGAAGTATTTTGGAAGTGGAGTCACTGTTGTAATGTGGGAAATGCAGCAGCCAATTTGCGCACGAGCAAGCTCCCACAAACAGCAATGTGATAATGATCCGCTAATCTGTTTTGTTTTGTTATGTTGATTGAGGGATAAACATTAGCTGGGACACCAGGAATAACTACCCTGCTCTTCTTCAAAATAGTGCCATGGGATCTTTCACATCCACCTGAGAGGGTAGACAAGGCCTCGGTTTAACACCTCATTCGAAAGACGGCACCTCCGACAGTACAGCACTCCCTCAGCACTGCACTGGAGAATCAGCCTAGATTTATGTGCTCAAGTCTCTGGAATGGGACTTGAACCCACAACCTTCTGACTCAGAGGCGAGAATGCTACCCACTGAGTCGCAGCTGACCCCACATAATCAATACACTGTTAAAACCCCACTTGTACCTAATCCAAAAGGGCCTAACTTTTAATGGGGAGTTTAAAAGCATAATTACAAAAAGTTTGTCACCATTCTCCGTCTGCTCCATGATGACATGCAAGCCGTGATCCTGACCAACGGATCCACCACAGACCCAATCCACGTCTGGGCCGGGGTCAAGCAGGGCTGTGTCATCGCGCCAACCCTCTTCTCGATCTTCTGCGCTCCAACATTAGCGTCCTTGATCAGGTCGACATCCCCAGCATTGAAGCACTGACCACACTTGATCAGCTCCACTGGGCAGGCCACATTGTCCGCATGCCAGACACGAGACTCCCAAAGCAAGCGCTCTACTCGGAACTCCTTCATGGCAAACGAGCCAAAGGAAACTTTACAAGGACACCCTCAAAGCCTCTCTCATAAATTGAAACATCCCCACTGACACCTAGGAGTCCCTGACCAAAGACCGCCCTTATTGGAGGAAGTGCATCCGGGAGGGCGCTGAGCACCTCGAGTCTCATCGCCGAGAGCATGCAGAAATCAAGCGCGGGCAGCGGAAAGAGCGTGCAGCAAACCTGTCCCACCCTCCTTTACCCTCAACGACTATCTGTCCCACCTGTGACAGGGACTGTGGCTCTCGTATTGGACTATTCAGCCACCTAAGGACTCATTCTATGAGTGGAAGCAAGTCTTCCTCGATTCCAAGGGATTGCCTATGATGATGATGCTCCATCTCATGCTCAACAAGCTCCCTGCTCGAGTGGAACTAAACTATAGAACCAATAGGAACCTGTTCAACCTTGATCGCTTCCAGGCTAGATCCAAGGTCATCCCATCCTCTGTCATTGAACTACCGTACGTGGATGACGCTTGCGTCTGCACACATTCAGAGGCTGAATTCCAAGCCATCGTCAACATCTTCACTGAGGTGTAAGAAAACATGGCCCTTATATTAAACATCCGTAAGACCAACCTGACCCCGCCACACAGCCACTGCCTCCCAGTCAACAAAATCCATGGCGCGGCCTTGGACAACGTGGACCATTTTCATGCTTCGGAAGCCTATTATCAGCAAGGGCAAACACCGACGAAGAGGTCCAACAACCGCCTCCAGTGCACCAGCGCAGCCTTCGGTCGCCTGAGGAAGAGTGTTCAAAGACCAGGACCTCAAATCTGGCTCCAAGTTTATGATCTACAGGGCAGTAGTGATACCCACGCTCCTGTATGGCTCAGAGACGTGGACCATATACAGTAGTCACCTTAAAGCGCTAGAGAAATACTATCAATGCTGCCTCTGCAAGATCCTGCAAATCCACTGGAAGGATAGATGCATGTACCAACGTCAGTGTTCTCAATCAGGCCAACATCCCCAGCATCGAAGCCTTGACCACACTCGACCAGCTCCGTTACGCGGGCCACATCGCCCGCATGCCCGACACAAGACTCCCAAAGCAAGTGCTCTATTTGGAATTCTTCCACAGCAAGCGAGCCCCAGGTGGGCAGAAGAAACGTTTCAAGGACACCCTTAAAGCATCCGTAATAAAGTGCAACATCCCCACCGACACCTGGGAATCCCTGGCCCAAGACCACCATAAGTGGAGGAAGTGCATCCGGGTGCACTGAGCACCTCAAGACTCGTCGCCGAGAGCATGCAGAAATCAAGCGCAGGCAGCGGAAGGAACCTGTGGCAAACCAGTCCCACCCACCCTTTCCTTCAACCACTGTCTGTTCCACCTATGACAGAGACTATGGGCCCAAGTTTCCACATGATTTGCGCCTGATGTTTAGGAGCAACTGGTGGAGAACGGACTATCTTAGAAATCGCAATTCTCCACATTTTCTTTTCTGCAGTTCTAGTCAGTCAGAACAGTTTCACTTTGGAACAGAATTTTTTCTTCAAAAGGGGGCGTGTCCGGCCACTGACACCTGATTTCAAAGTTTCCACAGTAAAAACGTACTCCAAACTAACTTAGAATGGAGCAAGTGAAGATTTTTGTAGAACTGAAAAAACCTTGTCTACACTTTAAAAAATCAGGCGCAGGTTACAAATTAGGCGTCCAGAACGAGGTGGGTGGGGGGAGGGAAACGACTGCCTCAACTTTCTGAGGCTTCCTGCAGCCTTCTCACTGCTGCAGGAAGCCTCAGTGCTGTTGTGCTGATGGCAATGTGCTTTTATTAAAAAATGTTCAAAAATTAAACAGCTACAAAGAACTACAAAAATGGCCGAGTGCCAATGTTTCCTTCACACTGCGTGTGCGCGAACGCTCCAACGCGCACGCGCACGGTTGCCGGCAGGAAAAAACTAATTTAAATGGTACCCGCCCCCTCCCACTTACAAAATCGGTGCGAGTGTAGGCTCCGCCCCCCTGGACGCCGCGCCAAGCAGACATAGAGCTGCAGGGCTCTCCAGAATTGCGCGTTTGTTTTCCGGCGCCGTTTTCGGCGCGAAAAATGGGCACCCAGCTCGGAGGGGCGCCCGTTTTTTATCGTGTGGAAACTTGGGGCCTGTAATTCCCATACTGGATTGTACAATAACCTGAGAACTCACTTTTAGAATAGTAGCAAGTCTTGCTCGATTTCGAGGGACTGCCTATGATGATGATAATGATGCTTGACCCCGGTGCAAATGTGGAATGGGTCTGTGGTGGATCCATTGGTTAGGACCACAGCTTGCATGTCATCGTGGAGCAAGCAGAGGATGGTGACAAGCTTTTTAGGGCAGCCGAATCTGAGGAGGACGCTTCATGATCCCTCATGGTAGACATTGTTAAAAGCTTTTGTAGGGCACAATGGACATGATCTTCACCGCATGGCAGATACAAGAGAAATGCCGGGAAAGGCACCAACCCTTGTATATCGAGACTCTGCCTTTGCCTTGAATGTTCTCAACTCCATCCCGCAGCATGCAATCCGCCACCACCTCAGCGAAACCCCAACACTGCACGAGATAGGCAAAGCCATAAAACAGCTCAAGAATAACAAGGCTACGGAGCGGATGGAATTCCTGCTGAGGCGCTAAAGTGTGGCGGAGAGGCACTGTTGGCGCGGATATATGACCTCATCGCTCTCATTTGGAGGGAGGAGAGCATGCCGGGAGATCTCAGAGATGCAGTGATCGTGTCCATTTTTAAAAAGGGGAACAAATCCGACTGCGGCACTACAGGGGAATCTCCCTGCTATCAGCCACTGGGAAGGTTGTCACTAGAGTTCTCCTCAACCGTCTTCTCCCTATGACCGAGGAGCTCCTCCCGGAGTCGCAGTGCTGATTTCGTCCCCTACAGGGAACAATGGACATGATCTTTGCAGCAGGAAAAATGCATGGGAGCAGCGCCAGCCCTTATACATGAGCTTTTTCGATCTCACAAAGGCCTTTGACACCGTCGACCGCAAGGGTTTATGGAGCGTTCTCCTTCATTTTGGATACCCCCGAAAGTTTGTCAACATCCTTCGCCTGCTCCACGACGACATGTAGGTTGTGATCCTTACCAGCGGATCCATTACAGACCAATTTCACGTCTGGACCGGGTTCAAACAGGGCTGTGTCATCGCTCCAACCCTCTTTTCAACCTTCCTTGCCACCATGCTCCACCTTACTGTCGACAAGCTCCCCGCTGGAGTGGAACTAAACTACAGAACCAGTGGGAAGCTGTTTAAACTATGCCACCTCCAGGCCAGGTCCATGATCACCTCAACCTCTGCCGTTGAGCTGCAGTACGCGGACGGCACCTGAATCTGCGCACATTCTGAGGCTGAACTCCAGGATATAGTCAATGTATTCACCAAGGCATATGAAAGCATGGGTCTTACGCTTAACATCCGTAAGGTCCTCCACCAGTCTACCCTCGCCGCACAGCACTGCAGCCCTGTCATCAAAATTTATGACGCGGCCCTCGAAAACGTAGACCATTTCCCATACCTCAGGAACCTCTTGTCAACAAAGATACGGTGATTCAACATTGCCTCCAGTGCAGCCTTCGGTCGCCTGAGGAAAAGAGTGTTTGAAGACCAGGCCCTCAAACCTACCACCAAGCTTATGCTCTACAGGGCTGTAGTAATTCCCAATCAGAGGCATGGATGATGTACAGAAGACACCTCAAGTCGCTGGAGATATATCACCAACAAGATCTGCAAATTCCCTGGGAGGACAGATGCACCAACGTCAGTGTCCTCGCCCAGGCTAGCATCCCCAGCATTGAAGCACTGACCACACTTGGTCAGCTTCGCTGGGCAGGCCACTTAGTTCTCATGCCAGACACGAGACTCCCCAAGCAATTGCTTTAAGTGGAGCTCCTTCATGGCAACCGAGCCAAAGGTGGACAGCGGAAACGTTACAAGGACGCCCTCAAAGCCTCTCTGGTGAAGTGCAACATCACCACTGACACCTGGGGGACCCTGGCCGAAGACCGCCCTAGGTGGAGAACGTACATCTGGGAGGGCACTGAGCTCTTTGAAACTCAACGCTGTGAGCGTGAAGAGGTTAGGCGCAGGCAGCAGAAGAGCGTGCGGCAAATCAGTCCCACACCCCCCCTTCCCCCGACGAATGTCTGTCCCACCTGTGACAGGGTCTGTGGCTGCCGTGTTGGACTGTTCAGCCACCAAAGGACTCACTTTAGCAGTGGAAGCAAGTCTTCCTCGATTCTGAGGGACTGCCTATGATGATGATGATGTACATAACCTTGTTTGACCTCACAAAAGCCTTCGACGCTGTCAACCGCGAGGGATTGTGATGGAAAAAATAGAAAAGCAAATTATAATTTAAATGGAGAACAATTGCAAAGTGCTGTAGTGCAGAGGGACCTGGGGGTCCTTGTGCATGAAACACAAAAAGTTAGTATGCAGGTGTGGGAACACAAGCCCACATTTCTGAAACGCTTTGCCTCGGCCGCTGTCTGGAGATCGAAAGGGTTAAATGTTGGAAGATTCAAGATTGGATTAAAACAGGCTGCTCGACAATATGATGCCTTTTAGCCATCGAAATGCTGAGTATTTGAGTGTAACTTGTTACTATGCGAATAATAATCTATGCATGGAATCAAAGAAACTCCTCTGCTTATCATCTGAGTTGTGTATAGTAATTCATGACGTTGTCTGTATTTGAGTGTATCTTGTTACTATACGAATTTGATGACATCGTCTGTATGTTAAACGATCTGGTTTGTGTATAGTAATTCAGAAAGCAGTTAGCTGTGCTTTCAGGACAATTCTACATTGTCTGCATGTTAATTGTCTAAATGTACTATGCAAACAAATAAGAGTTCAAAGGCTTTTTTGGTATAAAGATGAGAGTTTGACACTGGACTGTTCAGACACTGGAATCTCGGAAGTTGTGTCACAAGCAGCCACGGAAATTGAAGCAAGTAGAGAGCTGCCTTTGCAAGCAGAAAGTTGGCTTGTGAAGTCTTTGTGGCTCAATAACTTTCATACTTGGTTTGTATAGTTTGAATGTCTGAATAAAAGACCAGATCCTGCATTTACTACAACTGAGCGTGTGTGTAATTCGACGTTTAAAGCAACAAAGCGAAAAGAGCAAGACAGCCTTACAATAGCAGGTACAGCAAGTAATCAGGAAGGCAAATGGAATGTTGGCCTTTATTGCAAGGGGAATAAAGTATAAAAGCAGAGAAGTCCTGCGACAAATATACAGGGTATTGGTGAGGCCACACCTAGAGTACTGCGTACAATTTTGGTCTCCATATTTAGGGAAGGATATACTTGCATTGGATGCAGTTCAGAGAAGGTTCACTAGGTTGATTCCGGAGATGAGGGGGTTGACTTATGAAGATAGGTTGAGTAGGTTGGGTCTATATACATTGGCGTTTAGAAGAATAAGAAGTGATCTTATTGAAACATATAAGATAATGAGGGAGCTCAACAAGGTAGATGCAGAGAGGATATTTCCACTCAAAGGGGAAACTAAAACTAGGGGGGCATAGTCTCAGAATAAGGGGTCGCCCATTTAAAACTGAGATGTGGAGGAATTTCTTCTCTCATGGTGTTATAAATCTGTGGAATTCTCTGTCCCATAGAGCTGTGGAGGCTGGGTAACTGAATATATTTAAGGCGGAGATAGACAAGATTTTTGAGCGATAAGAAAGTAAAGGGTTATGTGGAGCGGGCAGGGAAGTGGAACTGAATCCATGATCAAATCAGCCATTATCTTATTATGGGGGAGCAGGCTCGAGGGGTCAAATGGCCTACTCCTGCTCCTAGTTCTTATGTTCTTATAATTTTATACACCTCAATCAGGTCTCCCCTCAGCCTCCTCTGTTCCAAAGAAAACAGACCCAGCATCTCCAATCTTTCCTCATAGCCAAAATTCTCCAGTCCAGGCAACATTCTTGTAAATCTCCTCTGCACCCTTTCCAATCCAATCACATCTTTCCTGTAATGTGGTGACCTGAACTGCACACAGTACTCCAGTGTTTTATACAGTTCAAGCATAACCTCTTTGCTCTTGGATTGCATGCCACGATGAATAAAGGCAAGTAATGTATTACATATGCCGTCTTAACCACCTTATCGACCTGGCCTGCTACCTTTAGGGATCTGTGGATCTGCACTCCAAGGTCCCTATTTTCCTCTACACTTTCCAGTGTCGTACCATTTAATGTGTATTCCCTTGCTTTGTTAGACCTCCTCAAATGCATTACCTCACACTTATCCCTATTGAATTACATTTGCCACTGTTCCGCCCACCTGACTGTCCTTGATTAATCCATGTCTTTCCAAATTAAGATTTATCCTGTTCCTCAGGATTTTTTCCAATAATTTTCCCACCACCGAGGTTAGGCTGACTGGCCTGTAATGACTCATTCTATCCCTTTCTCCTTTTTTAAACAAAGGTACAACATTAGCAGTCCTCCAGTCCTCTGACACCACAACTGTAGCCAGAGAGGACTGGACATGATGGTCAGAGCCTCTGCTATTTCCTCTTTTGCTTCTTTTAACAGCTTCGGATACATTTCTTCCGGGCTTGGGGATTTATCCACTTTCAAAGCCTCTAAGCCCCTTAATACTTCCTCTCTCATTATGTTTATCTCGTATAGTATTTCATACTCCTCTTCCCTCATTGCAATGTCTGCATCGCCCCTCTCTTTTGTCAAAACAGAGGGAAAGTATTTATTAAAAATCATGCTCACATCTTCTGCCTCTACACACAGATTTCCTTTGTGGTCTCTAAAAGGCCCCACTCTTTCTCTAGTTATCCTCTTGCTCTTAATGTATTTATAAAACATCTTTGGGTTTTGCCTGATTTTACTTGCCAACATTCTTTCATGCTCTCTCTTTGCTTTCCTGATATCTTTTTTAATTGCACCCCTGCACTTCTTATACTCCTCCAGAGTCTCTGCAGTGTTGAGTTCTTGGAATCTGTCATAAGCTTCCCTTTTTTTCTTTATCTTACCCTGTATGTCCCTTGACATCCAGGGGGCTCTAGATTTGTTAGCCCCACATTTTTTCTTTACAGGAACATACTTGCTCTGTACCCTCAGGATCTCCTCCTTGAATGTCTCCCAACTGCTCTGACACTGATTTACCGTCAAGTAGCCATTTCCAGTCCACCTTGGCCAAATCCCAACTCAGCTCAACAAAATTGGCTTTACCCCAATTGAGAACTTTTTTTGTTGATCCACATTGGTCCTTTTCCGTAACAACCCTAAATCTTACTAAATTATGATCATTAGCACCAAAATGCTCTCCCCACTAATTACCCCTTCCACCTACCCCTCTTTATTCCTCAAAAACCAAGTCCAAATTGCCCCCTCCTTTGTTGGGCTTGTTACATACTGGCTAAAGAAGTTCTCCTGAATGCATTTTAGGAATTTTGCACCCTCTGTACCATTCACATTGCTTTTTCTCCCAGTTAATATTAGGGTAGTTGAAATCCCTCACTATTACAGCTCTATAATTTGTGCACTTCGCAGAATTTTCCCACATATTTGCTTTTCTATCTCCCTCTGACTGTTTGTGGGTCTATAGTACACTCCTGTTTACATATTACCCTCAGCTCATGCTAGTGATGCCATCTCCTGATGGGCAGACCTCATGATGCCAGCTGCAATGTGAAAGTAAACTTGATGTTGATAAGGCCCATTTTCACTGTTTATAAAAGCAACTAATAATGGACTCAATGAAGGACATGATCTCCAGATACACAATGTCATTGCACCATCCAAGTTCTTGTGGCTCTTATGGGTTGCCTTCTATACTGGAATACTAAGAGTAGAGTCAATTCTGTGCATCTTTGTATTTGCATTGTAGCAAACAAGCTTGTGGCACAAAGCAACTTGAAACATGAGCCAGGGGTTGGCGCACGTCATGGCAGCCGGTGTGGTTCGAAGCAGCGGCAGCAAATAAAAGAGAGGAGCTCAGTGGCAGGGGTGGGGAGGGGGTGTACATGGTGTGTGAAATGGTGCACAAAAGAGTGAGCACAGGTCCAGCGTAATCTAGAGAGGGAGCACAGAGACAGAGATAGTACAACTATAGAGATAGTACAAGTATAGAGATAGTACAGAGAACAGAGCAGCCAGTGCAATATTCCCTCTAATTTCTTTTTAGGTTACGTGGCCCATTCAAATTTCCGCGCAAGAGCGGTTCTTCCATTGTGAAGCTTGCGAGCAGCCTGCGCGGGACCTCCAGAGCGCTGTGCAGCAGCGCAGCTTAACGGGAACATTGATCCAGTGTAATCCAGAGAGAGAGAATGGAGCAGCAATGGAAAATGTACTCATTGTCACGGGCTTATGAATATTGTTATATAGGGCTCAATTTTGTCCAAGACCATTTTTTAGCGCACTTACCCAAGTTGTGCCACTTAAGTACGTCCGGAGATGCTCCAGAAAAAAATGTTCCAACTTTGGCCGCTGTCTGGCCTCTTCACTGCAGCCGTGCAGTGTGGCCAGTCGCCTCGGGGGGTGGAGGATGCGTTCTGCGCTGGAAAATGTGCCGGGACGTTTGCACATGCGCAGTGGAGAATAGTGATGGCTGTGCATGCACAGTAGCGCTGCAAGCTGGCAATCGGCCATTTGCAAATTGATCTATTGTAAGCGGGGTTTCCACTGCACTTTCAGTGAAGTTACAGGTGTGAAGCGGGAGCAGCTCCAAGGTAACTCCTGCCTTACAGCTCTTTATAAAAGTCTTTTTCTTAAAGTTTCCTCTCACTTATAAAAAAGCTGGTCACCAGTGTAATCTTTCTTTAATTTAACTTGCAAGACAAATCAATGGAGTGGGTTTAAGTGCTTCCTATTTTTACTTCCAATGTGCATTTGTCCTCATTGAACTTTATTTGCCACAATGAGCCCAACTACAAACACCATCAAGCTTTCTTTGTAAGATCCTGGCTGCCTCCTCAAAGCCCACAGCCCTGTTAGTTTGGTGTCATCTTTGAATTTAATTACCTTGGACTGAGACTGCAATTTTACATATACCAGGAACAGGGACGGTGTGAACCACCGATCACCCACCCTAACCCTGCCCTATTTCAACCTTGCTTCCATTTGTACCCTGATGCGGGCCAGTTCGATCACTCCCGTCCCTAGCCTAGGCCGAGTGGCCTCCCTGTTCGTTCTCCCACCCTTAGTCCAGGCCGAGTGGCCTCCCGCACCGACCCACTGCCTTCTCGGGCCGAGTGCAGAAAGGTGAATTGCAGTTTGATGCTGAAGGTAGGACTTTAATTTTTTATTTCTTCTTATTTTAATTGTGCGAAGGAAGGATGGTTTTGCAAGTCTGTTCCCTAAGGCTTGGTTGGTTCAGGTCCAGGTCCTCTCCGCTTCTCGCCCCTATCCCAGAACGAATGGCCTCCGATGTATTTACCTGCACCGATTTCTTTAACTCTCCACAAGGGTTTTCTTGAGTGGCCACATACGCTGGCCTAAGTAGAAACGGAGTAACTATTAGCTGGCCAAAGTTGCCTAAATGGCCAGAACTGGCGAGAGTGGCTGGTAATGCCCCCTTTTGAGAAAGAAAAAACTAATCTAAAAAAAACATAACTAAGTGAGTTACACTGGTGCAAATTTCTTGGGGAAACTGGGGATTTTTAAGTTAGGCCAGAAAAAGCAGCCTACTCCAAAAAAACGGAGCAACCCCTGGGGAAAATTGAGCCCTATATATGCTGCAATTCTGTGTCTTGTAATAACCACATTTGATTGACTATCTAAAATTGTGTAGAAAATAATGCATAATTGTTAAAGTATGAGATAAATAAAAAGGATTTGAGACCAATGAAGAATAAAGTCCAGTAATTACTCAGGTCCCAGTAAAAATGACCCAGTTTCCTTAAGGGAGAAAGATTCTTACCGACTGACTATGAAAATACAACAAGGCCCAGTTAATTAGTAAATCTATTGTTTGAGAGAAGACATCCAGGTGGTAGCCAGACCCACTTAAAGAAGGGTAAATATGAATATGATAACAGAAATATTTGTTACATATATGAACATAAGAAATAGGAGCAGATTTCCTTCCCTAATGGATATTGTTAATGAGTGTAATGTAGCCAAGTTTACAAAGATGAGTGGGAAAGCAAATTGTGAGGAGGACACAAAAAAATCTGGAAAGGGATATAGACAGGCTAAGTGAGTGGGCAAAAATTTGGCAGATGGAATATAATGTGGGAAAATATGAGATTATCCACTTTGTCAGAAAAAAATAGAAAAGCAAATTATAATTTAAATGGAGAAAAATTGCAAAGTGTTGCAGTACAGAGAGACGTGGGGGCCCTTGTGCATGAAATACAAAAAGTTAGTATGCAGCTACAGAAAGTAATCAGGAAGGCAAATGGAATGTTGGCCTTTATTGCAAGGGGGATAGAGTATAAAAGCAGCGAAGTCCTGCTACAACTATACAGGGTATTGGTGAGGCCACACCTGGAGTACTGCGCACAGTTTTGGTCTCCGTATTTAAGGAAGGATATACTTGCATTGGAGGCTGTTCAGAGAAGGTTCACTAGGTTGATTCCAGAGATGAGGGGTTGACTTGTGAAGGTAGGTTGAGTAGATTGGGCCGACACACATTGAAGTTTAGAAGAATGAGAGGTGATCTTATTGAAACATATAAGATAATGAGGGGGCTCAACAAGGTGGATGCAGAGAGGATATTTCCACTCACAGGGAAAACTAAAACTGGGGGACATGGGGCTAGGTTTCACACTTTTGTGCAGATCGTCCAAAAATGAACAATATTTCCGGTGTGGGTGATAAAAATTAATTTTCAGATATCTGGCTTCTCGCCCATTCTCAAAGCCCCTAGTCTCCATTTTTGAAATTGGGCGTTACCGCAAGTGATATGAAATGGGCGGTAGTGTTAAATCTCTCTGACCTTCTGCCGTAAAGTGTCGCCGTCCTTAGCAATGGCAAGGCAATGCTCGATTCCCGCCATTCAGGAGGTCAAGGGTCATCATGACATGCGCAGAAGAGGGGACAGAGAGAGAGGGAGCTGGGAGGGACTGAAAGCGTGTGTGGGTGTGGTGTGGCTGTTTTGGGAGGAGGAATCGAGAGTTTAGAGCTTTAGAGCAAATAGGGAAACAAAAATTAGCTATTATCAGCCACATATTTGCCCGAATTTGACCTATAATGGAGGGCGAGGAGGAGCCGTCACAGCACGCTGTGGAGACTGATGCTGGTTAGAGCAGTGAGCTGGGAGAGGAGCACATTGGAGGGCGCAAAAGAGCGAGCAGGTTCTCGGACGAGGCAAATGCCTCCCTCCTGCAGGAGGTCGCGTTACGCTGGGATGATTTGACACAGGGAGGGTGTAGGAAGCCCTCCCCAAAGGCCTTCCAGAAGATATGGGCTGAGATAGCAGAGGTGGTCTCGTCGGCGCCCAACGAGCTGCGTGAGGGCAACCAATGCCGCAAACAATGGAACGACCTTGTGGGATCTGCAGGAGTAAGTATTACATTTATTTACATGCACTTATGTATTAATATAATTTGCCTTATAACAGTCATGAGTGACTATCAGCAGATGTGAGGTCTTTCACTTTTACCGGGAATGTTGTACTCAAAGCCTGCGGTCACGGTGTACGTCTTTAGGTAAAGAATGATAATTATCATAATAATCATGATTACATCTGTCAGTTATGTTTTATCAGTGTCTGTGACAGTACCTAGCAATGATATCACGCAATGATCTCCTGCCATGTCGTCCTGTCACCTTTCACAGAAGAGGCTATCGATGATGAGGTCTGTACAGAGGCGAACGGGTGGGGGGCCACCGGTTCCCAGCGACATCACTGAGATGGAGGAGCAGGTGCTCACACTCATGGGGAAGCAGCCCCCAGACAGCCAGGCAAGCATCTGCAGACTTTGAAGTGAATCGACATGAGTAAGGTTTACACCATTGCATGATGTAAAGTCAATAGATGCCACACCCATTCATATCCGAACAATCATATATGATAGATGATTTCGAAAATTGTCCTATAAATAATGCTGGCCGACTGAAAAACATTGCAATGCACCATGTGTTGATGGTCATGAAATGTGATGTCTGTGATGATTTTGAGAGCGCTGGTGCTTTTGTAGTGCTTATGCTGTGTGTAGCACTGGACTCACCTTGTGACCCTAGCACTCCTTTCTCCTCTAATAATCTCATTTGTGTTTTGCAACTCAGCCAGCAGCGCGGCCCCAGGCAAGACCACAGAGGCCAGAAGGTGGGGGTGTGGGGCCCGACTCGCCGGATGATCCTCCATCTGCTGAGGAGCTCCAATTCTCGCCCGTCAATCTGCTGGATCTGTTCTCTACGGATGAGAGCGCCGACTTTGAGGAACCTGCAGCGTCACACTCCAGAAGCCATTCCACCCCAAGTCCATCTAGTGCTCTTCCGGTCATTCCTGCCTCCACTCTGGAGATACCGGCTCCAAGCACCTCACCACAGGGCACCCCATTTGTCCCCAGGACGGCGCTGACCTTGCGGAGGTTTCGTGGCGCGACATGAGAGCGGAGAGGTGGTAACGTTGTCCAGGAGGACTGTAGACATTGGTGACCAGCTCCTCGAAGCATTGGGTGGGCCACTAGCTGGCCACCATGACTGAGTATGTTCCGCGGATGGCGGAGGCCCTGGAGGCGATAGCCAGGAACACTGCAGGCACAGGCCTCCCAGTGGTCCTGGAGCACTGCACTCCTCCCCTAGGTGCCGCACCACCACTGCGAACGACAGATGAGAGGCAGCACCAAGATCCTGCTTCTGGATCAGAAAATGTTGCCCCCTCAGCACCACCCGCTCCCGTACCCGTGCATCACCGCGTCTGCCTTCATCCCCCCCAATGAGGCACTGCCTGAGGAGCTCCTCGGCCAGGCACCATGGAGCGAGGAGGGGAAGGGGTAGAGGTGGGGTGAAGAAGGGGAGGGGAAAGGAAAGTGAGGTGCATGTCCACAGGTGGTGGCTGTGTTATATCTCCATCTGGGTGTATGCAATTTGTTGTAATGTATGGGGGGAGGGGTCCACCCTCCTGCTTTGCCTTTGTATTCTGTGTTGCTGGACATGTTGAACATTTGATTGATGTCAATGGTGGAAAAAGTCGGGTGTGGCGGATTTTGGGTGTTTTTGCCTGTGATACTTATGATTTCAGACCAATGTTGGTATAAATTTTTTTTAATTGAACATAACCTTGTTGCCCATTGTCTCAGATAGCTGGACTGTTACACACTGGTGATTCCTTAACATGAAAGGGTTAAATAAAACTTAACTTCGATCAACGTAAACTTTAACTGACACCAAGGTGATGGCCACCATTGATGTCTGAGCTGCACACACACAGCAGTGTGTCAGCCTTGCCACTCACAGCAACGTTCTTTCAGGCAAATCGTTCGGATATCAGCTCCTCACATAAGAGTCTTGCAGCTACGTAGTCACCACGGGCCCTTTCCTGCGGTCTGGAGGGGGGAACGGGCATGGTTGCATAGCTAGCCTGATTGTCTGGCTCTAGGTCAGCATCCAGCCCCTCGTCATCCTCTTCCCCTCTCTCCTGAGGTGGAGCATCAGTCCCTTCTGGTAATTCTTGTCTCCTCCTGATAGCCAGGTTGTGCAGCATGGAGCACACGACCACGAGTTTACCTATTTGCTCAGGGTTGTATTGTAGCTCCGTTCCTGCGTGGTCCAGACATCTGAAGCGCTGCTTAAGCACAGTTATTGTTTTCTGGATCAAATTGCGTTTGTTACTGTGGCTCTGGTTGTATCGCTTCTCGGCCTCGGTGTGGGTGTCACGCAGGGGGGTCATCAGCCAGGTGGCTAGGCCATATCAGTTATCACCAAGCATTCAGCATTGTTTTAGTGGCTGACTCTTAAACCTGTCAGAGACAATGCTCTCATGCAGGATGTGAACCTCATTGAAGCTGCCCGGACATTTGGCATTGACTGCCATTATGATCTGGTTATGGTCGAAAACTAGTTGGACCTTCAGGGAGTGAAATCCTTTTCTGTTACAAAAAAGCTCTGAGTCCTGAGAAGGTGCCTGCATGGCGATGTGAGTGCACTATTGCTCCCTGCACCCTGGGGAACTTAGCAATGCGGTAGAATGCTCCAGCCCTGTCAGTCTGAGCCTCTGTGGTCATGGGGAAGCTGAAAAAGTCCATCCTTCGCACGTACAGGGCCTCCGTTGCCTAATGCAGCGATGGGTGGCATGGTGAGACAGAGGGCAAATCTCGACTGCGGAGGCCCGAAAGGAGACAGTGCCGCGGTGACCTTGACCTTGACCGACACTGATGTGCTGATGGCAGGCTGCATATGTGGCCTGATGAGCTCACATATTTCATTGATCACCGCCTTGTGGAAGTGCAGTCTCCGAAGGCAGGTGTGCTCGGACATGTCGAGGTAAGACCTCTTTTTCCTGTACATACGGGGTATGTATGGTCTGGCCCTCTTCCTCATTCTTGCACGTCTTAAATTGGGCACATAATGATGTGCATCACATATTGAGCCATCTACACTCTGCAGCGTCTGCATATTAATTGATGCAGGCTGAGAAATGGCTGGCCCCATTGGAATGAAAGTATAATAGCGATTGATCAGAAGCAATAATTTCCTCACTAAAATACACCTACAGTAAACTCCCAATAGTCCAGAGACTGAAAATATGTCTGGTGAGATGGTCACTTCATCTGAGAAGAACTCCAGAGTCAATCCAAACTCCCCCGAAGTTGAAGCAGCCTTTTAAATGAAGCGAACAGCGATTTTAAAAATGGCACCCACACCGCTGGGATTAGTTCAGAGCAGTTCCACTTTTTCCGGGCGTTTTTTTGGGTGAGCGATATTGGGGGCGATATTTGTGCAAGGTGCGGAAAGTGACGCTGGCCGATCTCCTGGGCGCTAGTTTCAGCAAATGTGATCTTTACGACCAAAAAAAAGTGGGCGGTCGGTATTATTGCATCTCAGCGTTAATTCCATGCGGAAACTAACGCTGGCCGATATTATGGGCGTTGCTTTCGCCCATTCTGATGGTTCCGCACAAAAAAAGGTGGCGGGCGGTATTATTTTTTTCCTGGCGTTCCGCACATGGGGAAAGTAACACTTGGTGATAAGTGTCCGAAAAATACCTGTCAGTTTCCATTTTGTGGTAAATGGGTGCCATATGGGCGTTATATGTCATTTCAGCGGTAAAATGGACGTTAAGTGGGCGTTTAGCATGCAAAAAAAAATGGAAAATCTAGCCCATGGTCTCAGAATAAGGGGCCTCCCATTTAAAACTGAGATGAGGAGGAATTTCTTCTCTCAGAGGCTTGTAAATCTATGGAATTCTCTGCCCTAGAGTGCTGTGGAGGCTGGGTCATTGAATATATTTAAGGCAGAGATAGACAGATTTTTGAGCGATAAGGGAGTAAAGGGTTATGGGAAGCGGCCAGGGAAGTCGAGCTGAGTCCATGATCAGATCAGCCATGATCTTATTGAATGGCGGAGCAGGCTCGAGGGGCCAAATGGCCTACTCCTGCTGCTATTTCTTATGTTCTTATGTTAACCATAGAATCATAGAATGGTTACAGCACAGAAGGAGGTCATTCGGTCTTTTGAGCCTGTTCCGTCATTCAATAAGATCATGGCTGATCTTCTATCGCAACACTTTCCTGCACTATCCCCATATACATTAATTCCCTTAATATCCAAAAATCTATTTATCTCTGTCTTGAATATATTCAACGACTGAGCATCCAAAGCCCCCTGGGGTAGAGAATGCTAAAGATTCACCACCCTCTGAGTGAAGAAGTTAGTCCTCATCTCAGTCCTAAATGGCTGACCCCTTATTCTGCGACTGTGACCCCTGGTTCTAGACTCCCCAGCCAGAGGAAGTCTAGAACCCTGCATCTACCCTGTGAAGCCCTGTAAGAATTTTGTATGTTTCATGGAGTCCATTGTGGGGCCCAAGTCATTAAAAAAGTAACAATCTGCAAAAAAAACCCCCAAAGAACCTAGGATTAGATAAGTAACAAAAGAAAAGGGAATCGGTATTAAAATATGAGGGAGAGCTAATAAATCACTTCACTAAGATGGATAAATAGGGGACCAGTACTACCACCCGGGAAAACTATAAGCGTGTGAATTACTTAATGACTCTCCGAGGGAGAACCCCAAGGAGATATGGTGTGTTTCCAAACAACAACTAAATGCTGCGCAGTGGCTTTCTGCGCAATATTTTCCAGCATATCCCGAGCTTTGCTGAAATTTATGTTTTATACGATCCAGCACCGTACCTTTAGATTCTAGGATCCCTTTCTGCTGGTTATTCCAATTAATCGGTATATCGGGTGACTCTCCTCTTCTATTTCGATATTGTCGCCATTTGTCTCATCTTTTACTCACCTCTCATTATCTGTTTCATAGTCTGTTTCAGCATAATTATCTGCACTTGAATTAAATTTGCGCATGGTCCTTTTAAGGAAACTGGCTAATGTTGCAATATCGAATGACGTCATCAGACCCACATCCTTCAATTGGCTGGGATGAAATCATCTGCCGCTGGTCCTCGTGACCACAATCCCAATTTCCCAATTCCTCTTTCAACATTAGTCCCACACCTTACCTTCCATCTGTTACTGACCATCACAATGTCCTCTTGGCCATGATACTGAAATAAAAGTCATCACAAACTTTTGAATTTACCTATATATGTCTATCCATCCAATGTGACATCAAAAAAATCAACTTATCACCTGTATGCATTCTGTTAGTGACTGTCTTGTGTGTGCCTTTGCCTATCCTACTGATGTCATGCAATGCTACCTCTGTGGCTGCAGCATAGCTTGTGGAAGGCTGCTGACTTTCAGTGGGGGACACTGCCCTTGCTGGTTGACTTTGAGGAGCTGGTGGCTAGTAGTGTCAAATCAATCTTCTGTTTTTGTTATATTTTCACTCTCCTCTCCCTCTTCTTGGTCACCCACTAGCTGGGCAGGCTGCATTTCTTGGGTGGAAGCACAAGGGTGGAGTTGTGGAGACGGGAGGGTATGAAAGCATGAGGTGCATGCCAGAAGAAGGATAATGTATGAGGATACCAGCATCTTGTGTCCTTGTAGCCCTGCCGCTGGCTAAGGGCTCAACCATGCTCCTGCCAAGAATGGCCTGCATCATCTCCTCCAAGAGGGTGAGGTGAGGCTCGGAATGGAAGATGTGCCTTATGATTGGTGCAGATTGTTAGTTGGTGAGGATTGAGGGTGTGGGTCATGCATTGAGCAGTGTTTAATGGTAGTGATGCAGTTGGTAGGAGACATCTTTTGAAGATGCATTCACTGACCTTGACCAGTGGTCTGAGATCAAGAAGCTTCTTTGGACACTGAAGCCAAATGGAGAGGGCGATACTGCTGGCAATGATGGCCTTGGTGATGTGGTCCAACATTCTTCTTTCTGGAGGGCTTCCTTTCCTTTGTAGGTAGAGGGCCTTCCTTGCTTGACCTTCTGCACAAAGCTGGAGTGCTGCATGCGAGACTCTGGGTGCCCCTTCTCTGGTTTGCTGAGCCATTTGTGTTACTGTTGAGGCAGTTTTCCCATTTGTTGAGATTCGGAAGGTAACTGAATATTCACATTTGGGACTTCTTTTTAATGTTAAATATTTTTTAAAAGGCAGAAAGGCCTGAAAACTGCATTGTTTCACTTAATTTTGATTTATATTGCTTCAGTGTGCATGGCCCCATTAATTCTCAGATCTCTTCATTGCTCCCAATTCCTTGTGAGATCCACAGCCTCGATTCCAGATGCTATGGTAAGCTCCAAAGCCACACCTGGACAGGAACTTCGTCTCAGATGCCTCCAGCAATGCCACCAGGACGGCATTACATGGAAGGCAAGTGCTGCACCACCAAACTCCAGACCACCAGACCAATTTTGCTCCTTTAGCGTTGCAGCCATTTTCAGCGGCCGTTACTTTACTTTGCTGGCAAACATGAATTTCTCTCTCACAGTGTTACAATTAATAGGTTTGGTGTGATTCTCAGCCATGATTTCATCAATATCTATATATCCATGCATGTGCCCTTCCAATGGATTCTGAGAACCCTTTTCACGAGTTAATCCAACAATCACAAATACCTGAAACTTATAATAGGAGAACTAGAGAGAGTATTTAGAAGATCTGCTTGGGACAAAAATTATTGTGGATATGCACCAGATGAGGAAGCTGACATTTCAAGATGGACTCACAATGCAGTAAGACAATACCTGATTAATCCTGAAGCTAAGAGATCACTAAAAAAGATGGTGAATGAGTTAGAAAATCAAGGAATACTTGAAAAATGTAGATCAAATACTAATTCACCCGTCCTAGCGGTGCCCAAACCATATGGGAGTTGGAGAATGGTAATAAATTATAGGGAACGCAACAAATACACTATACCTCACAAAACAATGAAAACTCATGGGGCCGAACTTGGTGGACTCACCGCCCGCTGCCGACGAGTTTTCTGGGTGTTCTCCCCTCCGAGCGAGTTTGGTGGAAGCCTCCCACCGGTGGGGAGGTAAGACCGCTGGGGATCGCCCGCTGACGTTTGCTAGCACACAACGTGCGTAACAGTACTCCCACCCGCTGAGCCAGTTTGGTCTGGGCGGGAGTCCGCTGCAGACAGGGAAAAGGACCACCGTGTGGAGGCAGGTCTAACCTCAACGGTAAGTATGAAGACCTGCAAAAAAAGGTTAGTAAACTTCTTTTCGTTATTTTTTTTCCAGCGATTCAGGTGGATGAGGTCCCTGAAAGTTTGTCAGTGTTTTTTTTATTTTCTGGAAATGTTAATTTTTATCTGTTCCCCTCTCCCTGGGCCTGACTCAATCCTCGGTGGTACTTTGTCGAGGATTGCATCTGCTGCCGAGATTGGGATCTCCCGCCTGCTGCCACCCAGATTCATGGTGTAAGTCCTATTTTTGCCGTCGGGTGGTCTTTCCAGGACTTTTTCATGAAAGTTCCGCCCAAAGTATCGTCAGGATCTCAGCGGTCCTTTGGGTGGCACTTTGGCGGAACTTAGCTGCCACCAAATTTGGTGTAATGGGGAAACATGATAGAAAACTTACCCCGTGGGAAATATAAAACTGCCCTGCACCTGGTGAATGGATTTTGGTCCACACTTTTAGCCCTAAAAGATAGAGATAAAACTGCTTTTATCTTTTGGGGATGAGAATATAGGTGGACCAGATTACCTCAAGGATTTAAAAATTCTCCCGCTCTATTCTTTGAAATAGTACAAAGTGCACTGGAGGATAATGGCCAATGGTCAACGTGTGAGGAGGACACAAAAAATCTGCAAAGGGTTAAGTGAGTGACTGGCTAAGTGTGAGGTCATGCACTTTGGCAGAAAAAAATCAAAGAGCAAGTTATTGTTTAAATGGAGGAAGATTGCAAAGTGCCGCAGTACAGCGGGACCTGGCGGTACTTGTGCATGAAACACAAAAGGATAGTATGCAGGTACAGCAAGTGATCAGGAAGGCCAATGGTATCTTGGCCTTTATTGCAAAAAGGGTGGAGTATAAAAGCAGGGAAGTCTTGCTACAGCTATACAATGTATTGATGAGGCCACACCTGGAATACTGCGTGCAGTTTTGGTTTCCATATTTACGAAAGGATATACTTGCTTTGGAGGCAGTTCAGAGAAGGTTCATTAGGTTGATTCCGGGGATGAGGGGGTTGACTTATGAGAAAGGTTGAGTAGGTTGGGCCTCTACTCATTGGAATTCGGAAAAATGCGAAGTGATCTTATCGAAACGTATAAGATTATGAAGGGGCTTGACAAGGTGGATGCAGAGAGGATGTTTCCGCTATGGGGGAGACTAGAACTAGAGGGCATGACCTTAGAATAAGGGGCTGCCCATTTAAAACAGAGATGAGGTGAAATTTCTTCTCTCAGAGGGTTGTAAATCTGTGGAATTCGCTGCCTCAGAGAGCTGTGGAAGCAGGAATAATGAATACATTTAAGACAGAAATAGACAATTTCTTAAACGATAAGGGGATAAGGGGTTATGGGTAGCGGGCAGGGAAGTGGAGCTGAGACCATGATCAGATCAGTCATGATCTTATTGAATGGCGGAGCAGGCTCGAGGGGCCGTATGGCCTACTCCTGTTCCTATTTCTTATGTTCTTGTGTTCTTATGAGAAAACATTTTGCCCTTATGTAGATGATGTGTATTTTTCAAATGATGAGGTAGAAGAACATCAGTTGACTCTTCGAAGATTACTTACTAAACACATAGACAAAGGATTGAAGATAAATATACAAAAGAGTGCAATTTTGTTGGGAAGAAAGTACATTTTTGGGTCATGATATCGAAGACACAGGAATGGGCATAGTCAAATATGTGAAACAAAAACTATCAGATAGAAACAAAAGTATTAAATAACTACAAAGTATATTGGGATTGTTAAACTTTTGCTGGAAGAAAATACCAGGATACACTATCCTGTCTAAGGGAAACCCTAATCATTAGAATGAGACAGATCAAAGAAATTTAGAAAAAATCCTTAGTATAGCACAATAAGCTCAGCAGGGAAAGGAATCCAGGTAAGGACTCATAAATCGTAATAGAAACATAGAAATTTACAGCGCAGAAGGAGGCCATTCCAGCCCTTTGTGTTCGCACCAGCCGACAATGGGCCACACGGCCCTTGGCCAGCAGCCCTAAAAGTTACATATAAACAGTCAGTCGAGGAGGCGGGAGCTCGGAGCAGCGCGAGTCCGGGGTCGGCGAGAGGCCTATAAAGGCCAGCGGGAGTCGAGCAGTTCGAGCAGTCAGTCGAGGAGGCGGGAGCTCGGAGCAGCGCGAGTCCGGGGTCGGCGAGAGGCCTATAAAGGCCAGCGGGAGTCGAGCAGTTCGAGCAGTCAGTCGAGGAGGCGGGAGCTCGGAGCAGCGCGAGTCCGGGGTCGGCGAGAGGCCTATAAAGGCCAGCGGGAGTCGAGCAGTTCGAGCAGTCAGTCGAGGAGGCGGGAGCTCGGAGCAGCGCGAGTCCGGGGTCGGCGAGAGGCGTACCGGTGCAGCTACAGGGAGAAGGCAAAGATACAAAGGTGACGTCACAGCCTAGGGGGTAAGTGATTGGCTGGTGATTGGTGAGTAGTTTTTCTTTTTCTTCTTATATTGGTCAGTAACTTTAGCACTGTTATTACCAGTTTAAGTGTATCTAAGGGTTAAGACATGGCAGGAGAGCTCGGTCGGGTGTTATGGTCCTCCTGTACCATGTGGGAACTCAGGGACACTTCCGATGTCCCTGACGACTACGTGTGCGGGAAGTGTGTCCACCTCCGGCTCCTGACGGTCCGCGTTACGGAATTGGAGCTGAGGGTGGATTTACTCTGGAGCATCCACGATGCTGAGAATGACGTGCGTATCACGTGTAGTGAGTTGGTCTTACCGCAGGGAAAGGGTCCACAGCCAGATAGGGAATGGAAGACCAGCAGGAAGAGTAGTGCAAGGAAGGTAGTGCAGGGGTCCCCTGTGGTCATCCCCCTGCAAAACAGATACACCGCTTTGGGTACTGTTGAGGGGAATGACTCATCAGGGGAGGGCAGCAGCAGCCAAGTTCATGTCACCGTGGCTGGCTCTGCTGCACAGGAGGGCAAGAAAAAGAGTGGGAGAGCGATAGTGATAGGGGATTCGATTGTGAGGGGAATAGATAGGCGTTTCTGCGGCCGCAACCGAGACTCCAGGATGGTATGTTGCCTCCCTGGTGCAAGGGTCAAGGATGTCTCGGAGCGGGTGCAGGACATTCTGAAATGGGAGGGAGAACAGCCAGTTGTCGTGGTGCACATTGGTACCAACGACATAGGTAAAAAAAGGGATGAGGTCCTACGAAATGAATTTAAGGAGCTAGGAGCTAAATTAAAAAGTAGGACCTCAAAAGTAGTAATCTCGGGATTGCTACCAGTGCCACGTGATAGTCAGAGTAGGAATCGCAGGATAGCGCAGATGAATACGTGGCTTGAGCAGTGGTGCAGCAGGGAGGGATTCAAATTCCTGGGGCATTGGGACCGGTTCTGGGGGAGGTGGGACCAGTACAAACCGGACGGTCTGCACCTGGGCAGGACCGGAACCAATGTCCTAGGGGGAGTGTTTGCTAGTGCTGTTGGGGAGGATTTAAACTAATATGGCAGGGGGATGGGAACCAACGCAGGGAGACAGAGGGAAACAAAAAGGAGACAAAAGCAAAAGACAGAAAGGAGATGAGGAAAAGTGGAGGGCAGAGAAACCCAAGGCAAAGAACAAAAAGGGCCACTGTACAGCAAAATTCTAAAAGGACAAAGGGTGTTAATAAAACAAGCCTGAAGGCTTTGTGTCTTAATGCAAGGAGTATCCGCAATAAGGTGGATGAATTAATTGTGCAAATAGATGTTAACAAATATGATGTGATTGGGATTACGGAGACGTGGCTCCAGGATGATCAGGGCTGGGAACTCAACATTCAGGGGTATTCAACATTCAGGAAGGATAGAATAAAAGGAAAAGGAGGTGGGGTAGCATTGCTGGTTAAAGAGGAGATTAATGCAATAGTTAGGAAAGACAGTAGCTTGGATGATGTGGAATCTATATGGGTAGAGCTGCAGAATACCAAAGGGCAAAAAACGTTAGTAGGAGTTGTGTACAGACCTCCAAACAGTAATAGGGATGTTGGGGAGGGCATCAAACAGGAAATTAGGGGTGCATGCAATAAAGGTGTAGCAGTTATAATGGGTGACTTTAATATGCACATAGATTGGGCTAGCCAAACTGGAAGCAATACGGTGGAGGAGGATTTCCTGGAGTGCATAAGGGATGGTTTTCTAGACCAATATGTTGAGGAACCAACTAGGGGGGAGGCCATCTTAGACTGGGTGTTGTGTAATGAGAGAGGATTAATTAGCAATCTCATTGTGCGAGGCCCCTTGGGGAAGAGTGACCATAATATGGTGGAATTCTGCATTAGGATGGAGAATGAAACAGTAATTTCAGAGACCATGGTCCAGAACTTAAAGAAGGGTAACTTTGAAGGTATGAGGCGTGAATTGGCTAGGATAGATTGGCGAATGATACTTAGGGGGTTGACTGTGGATGGGCAATGGCAGACATTTAGAGACCGCATGGATGAATTACAACAATTGTACATTCCTGTCTGGCGTAAAAAAAAAAAAGGGAAGGTGGCTCAACCATGGCTATCTAGGGAAATCAGGGATAGTATTAAAGCCAAGGAAGTGGCATACAAATTGGCCAGAAATAGCAGCGAACCTGGGGACTGGGAGAAATTTAGAACTCAGCAGAGGAGGACAAAGGGTTTGATTAGGGCAGGGAAAATGGAGTACGAGAAGAAGCTTGCAGGGAACATTAAGACGGATTGCAAAAGTTTCTATAGATGTGTAAAGAGAAAAAGGTTAGTAAAGACAAACGTAGGTCCCCTGCAGTCAGAATCAGGGGAAGTCATAACGGGGAACAAAGAAATGGCGGACCAATTGAACAAGTACTTTGGTTCGGTATTCACTAAGGAGGATACAAACAACCTTCCGGATATAAAAGGGGTCAGAGGGTCTAGTAAGGAGGGGGAACTGAGGGAAATCTTTATTAGTCGGGAAATTGTGTTGGGGAAATTGATGGGATTGAAGGCCGATAAATCCCCAGGGCCTGATGGACTGCATCCTAGAGTACTTAAGGAGGTGGCCTTGGAAATAGCGGATGCATTGACAGTCATTTTCCAACATTCCATTGACTCTGGATCAGTTCCTATGGAGTGGAGGGTAGCCAATGTAACCCCACTTTTTAAAAAAGGAGGGAGAGAGAAAACAGGGAATTATAGACCGGTCAGCCTGACCTCAGTAGTGGGCAAAATGATGGAATCAATTATTAAGGATGTCATAGCAGTGCATCTGGAAAATGGTGACATGATAGGTCCAAGTCAGCATGGATTTGTGAAAGGGAAATCATGCTTGACAAATCTTCTGGAATTTTTTGAGGATGTTTCCAGTAAAGTGGACAAAGGAGAACCAGTTGATGTGGTATATTTGGACTTTCAGAAGGCTTTCGACAAGGTCCCACACAAGAGATTAATGTGCAAAGTTAAAGCACATGGGATTGGGGGTAGTGTGCTGACGTGGATTG
Organism: Pristiophorus japonicus; assembly: GCF_044704955.1. Classification (NCBI taxonomy): domain Eukaryota; kingdom Metazoa; phylum Chordata; class Chondrichthyes; family Pristiophoridae; genus Pristiophorus; species Pristiophorus japonicus. Next base: position 51,035,347 of record NC_091988.1, read on the forward strand.
AGAACTGGTTGTCAGACAGGAAGCAAAGAGTAGGAGTAAACGGGTACTTTTCAGAATGGCAGGCAGTGACTAGTGGAGTGCCGCAAGGTTCTGTGCTGTGGCCCCAGCTGTTTACATTGTACATTAATGATTTAGACGAGGGGATTAAATGCAGTATCTCCAAATTTGCGGATGATACTAAGTTGGGTGGCAGTGTGAGCTGCGAGGAGGATGCTATTAGGCTGCAGAGTGACTTGGATAGGTTAGGTGAGTGGGCAAATGCATGGCAGATGAAGTATAATGTGGATAAATGTGAGGTTATCCACTTTGGTGGTAAAAACAGAGAGACAGATTATTATCTGAATGGTGACAGATTAGGAAAAGGGAAGGTGCAACGAGACCTGGGTGTCATGGTACATCAGTCATTGAAGGTTAGCATGCAGGTACAGCAGGCGGTTAAGAAAGCAAATGGCATGTTGGCCTTCATAGCGAGGGGATTTGAATACAGGGGCAGGGAGGTGTTGCTACAGTTGTACAGGGCCTTGGTGAGGCCACACCTGGAGTATTGTGTACAGTTTTGGTCTCCTAACTTGAGGAAGGACATTCTTGCTATTGAGGGAGTGCAGCGAAGGTTCACCAGACTGATTCCCGGGATGGCGGGACTGACCTATCAAGAAAGATTGGATCAACTGGGCTTGTATTCACTGGAGTTCAGAAGAATGAGAGGGGACCTCATAGAAACGTTTAAAATTCTGACGGGTTTAGACAGGTTAGATGCAGAAAGAATGTTCCCAATGTTGGGGAAGTCCAGAACCAGGGGTCACAGTCTGAGGATAAGGGGTAAGCCATTTAGGACCGAGATGAGGAGAAACTTCTTCACCCAGAGAGTGGTGAACCTGTGGAATTCTCTACCACAGAAAGTAGTTGAGGCCAATTCACTAAATATATTCAAAAGGGAGTTAGATGAAGTCCTTACTACTCGGGGGATCAAGGGTTATGGCGAGAAAGCAGGAAGGGGGTACTGAAGTTTCATGTTCAGCCATGAACTCATTGAATGGCGGTGCAGGCTAGAAGGGCTGAATGGCCTGCTCCTGCACCTATTTTCTATGTTTCTATGTTTCTATGTAAACCTATGAACAATGATGGAAAGGCAAAGCGCACCCAGCCCAACCAATCCTCCTCATCACAACTGTGTTACCCCTTATACCAAAATATTCTACACTCCACCCCAACCGGAGCTACGTGATTTCCTGGGAGAGACAAAAAACAGATAAAAACCCAGGCCAATTTAGGGAGAGAAAATCTGGGAAAATTACTCTCCGACCCATCCAGGTGATCGAAACAAGTCCAAGAGATCACCCTGGCTGTATTCTATTCCCTGCAGTACTTACCATTATATCTGCTCCGTCCAACAAAAGGTCATCCAGTTTAATCCCAATTACCAGCTCTAGGTTCGTAACCATGCAGGCTGCTGCACTTCAAATACCCATTCAACCATCTCTTAAAAGTGGTGAGGGTTTCTGCATCCACCAATTTTCCAGGCAGCAAGTTCCAGATCCCTACAACCCTCTGCGTAAAGAAGCCCCCCCCCCTTAAATCCTCTTTAGACCTTCCACCAACCACCTTAAACCTATGCCCCCTTGTAATAGACTGCTCCACCAATGGAAATAGACCCTGACTATCCACTATGTCCAGGCCCCTCAATATTTTGTATACCTCAATGAGGTCTCTTCTCAACCTCCGCTGTTCCAATGAGAACAAACCCAGCTTATCCAATCTGTCCTCATAACTAAGATTCTCTATTCCAGGCAGCATCCTTGTAAATCTCCTCTGCACCCTCTCTAGTGCAATCACGTCCTTCCAATAATACGGCGACCAGAACTGCACGCAATACTCCATCTGTGGCCTAACCAAAGTATTATACAATTTAAGCATAACCTCCCTGCTCTTATATTCTATGCCTCGGCGAATAAAGGCAAGCCTTCCGTATGCCTTCTTAACCACCTTATGCACCTGGCCTGCTACTTTCAGGGATCTGTGGACAAGCACTCCAAGGTCCCTTTGTTCATCTACACTATTAAGTGGCCTACCGTTTAATGTGTATACCCTTTCCTTATTAGCCCTGCCAAAGTGCACCTCCCCCCCGCACTTCTCTGAATTAAATTCCATTTGCCACTGCTCTGCCCACCTGACCAGTAGATTGATATCATCCTGCAGCCCAGGACTTTCCTCTTCATTATTAACCATACAGCCAATTTTAGTGTTGTCTGCAAACTTCTTAATCATACTCCCTATATTCAAATCTAAATCGTTGATATATACCACAAAAAGCAAGGGTCCCAGTACTGAGCCCTGCGGAACCTCACTGGAAACATTCTTCCAGTCAAAAAACATCCATCAATCATTACCTTTTCCTTCCTACCTCCAAGCCAATTTTGGATCCAACTTGACACTTTCCCCTGCATTCCATGGGCTTTAATCTTCATGACCAGTCTGCCATGTGGGACCTTATCAAAAGCTTTGCTAAAGTCCATATATACTACATCATACACACTACCCTCATCGACCCTCTTGGTTACCTCCTCAAAAAATTCAATCAGGTTAGTCAGAAACAATCTTCCCTTAACAAATCCGTGCTGACTGTCCCTAATTAATCCTTGCCTTTCAAAATGCTGATTTATCCTGTCTTTCAGGATTTTTTCCAATAATTTTTCCACCACTGAGGTTAGGCTGACAGCCCTGTAATTACTCGGCCTATCCCTTTCTCCCTTCTTAAACAAAGGGTACTACATTAGCAGTCCTCCAATCCTCCGGCACCATGCCCAGATCCAAAGAGGACTGGAAAATGATGGTCAAAGCCTCTGCTATTTCCTCTTTTACTTCGCTCAACAGCCTGGGATGCATTTCATCCGGGCCTAGGGACTTATCTACTTTCAAAGCTGCTACCCCCCTTAATACTTCCTCTCTCACTATATTTATTTCATTCAGAATATCACACACTTCCTCGATAGCAGTATCTTCATTGCCCCTTTTCTAAGTGAAAACAGATGCAAAGTATTCATTAAGAACCCTCCCAACATCTTCCACCTCCACACAAAGATTACCCTCATGGTCTCTAATAGGCCCTACCCTTTCTTTAGTTACCCTCTTACACTTAATATATTTAAAGAACATCTTAGGGTTTTCCTTAATTTTACTGGCCAAGAATTTTTCATGCTCTCTTAGCATTCCTAATATCCTTTTTAATTTTGCCTCTTAACTTTCTATATTCCTCTAAAGATTCTATAGTATTTAGTCATTGATCGAAAACATAGGCGTCCCTTTTTTTCTTAATCCTCCCCTGTAAGTCCCTAGACGTCCAAGGGGCTCTAGAATTATTTTTCCCAGTCTTTTTCTTTAAGGGCACATGTTTGGCCTGAGCCTTTCGGATCTCCTCCTTAAATGCCTCCCACTGTTCCGACACTGATTTATCCAGTGAACCATGGCCAAATCACTCCTTAACTTAGCAAAATTAGCTTTTCCCCAATTCGGAACTTTTATTCTCTTCAAAACTAGATTGGATCAGGAAAATAAGCAATCAGGTTAATAAAGTACCCATAGCCTAGATGGGAGGCAGATTTACCAATGCTGAGAAGAGATATGAATCAGAAGAAAAATTGTTGGCTGTCATAACTAGAATAAAAAGGTTAGTCATTAGCACAGGGGAGAAATATCCACCTGTATACTAGAATGCCTGAACTAGGAATTAGTCAAGCCTCGGTGTTCAATAAAAAAGCATTACAGTGTAGATGTGATATTTGGATGGGACTGATAAGCAAACCAAAAATTAAGTTCCATGTGCTTATGGATTAAGAAAAGAACTGGGATTTACCAGCATGCAAGGAAATAGTAATACAAAATTCCAAACCGCTAGAAGATGTATATGCAGTGTTCTGTGATGATTAGGAACAAATAAAGAGGCAGGGCTTGGGGAAAAGTAACTGAGAAAGAATACACAGAGCTCCAGAAAGGTTCAGAATCTTTAGGGAATCATACCACGCAGTACGTGGAAACAAAAGGAATTTTAGACTTATGAAAATGATTTTGTAAGAATCCTACGGATAGTAAATTTGCAGCAGAAATGTGAAGATGGATTCATAAGATACAGCCAGAACAATTGACTCAACAAGAGCAAAATACTGCGGATGCTGGAATCTGGAATAAAAACCGAAAATGCTGGAAATCATAGTGGGTCGGGCAGCATCTGTGGAGAAAAAGCAGAGTTCACGTTTCATCAGAACTGGAGAGTGTTCAGAAAGAACACATTCTTAACAAGCACTGAAAGGGGGAGGGGAAGAAAGAACAAAAGGGAAGGTCTGTGATAGGGTGGAAGGCAGGAGAGATTAGAGAGACAAAAGGGGTGATGGGCCAAATTGAAATGGTAATGCCAGGAGTTAGAAAAACATTAGTCAAGATAGGGCGTGAATGGTGGGATAATGACCAGCTGCCTTTAGAGACAAGGAGAAAAATTCGGTGGTGGGGGCGGGGGGTGGGAAGGGAGCCAAAGATTGGCAGCGGTTATACTCTGAAATTGTTGAACTCGATGTTGAGTCCAGAAGGCTGTAAAGTGCCTAAACAAAAGATGAAGTGCTGTTCCTCGAGCTTCGTTAGAACACTGTAGGAGACCGAGGACAGAGAGATCAGAGTGGGAGTGGAGTGGAGAATTAAAGTGACAGGCGACCTTCTGGACTCAACTGAGTTCACCAATTTCAGAACATAACTGCTGCCAATCTTTGGCTCCCTTTCCCTCCACCCCCCGAGCATGTTTCTTTTTTTCTCCTTGTCTCTAAAGGCAGCTGGTCATTATTCCGCCATTCACACCCTCTCTTGGCTAATGTTTTTCTAACTCCTGGCATTACCATTTCAATTCGGCTCATCATTCCTTTTGTCTCTCTAATCTCTCCTGCCTTCCACCCTATCACAGACCTTCCCTTTTGTTCTTTCTTCCCCTCCCCCTTTCAGTGCTTGTTAAGAATGTGTTCTTTCTGAACACTCTCCAGTTCTGACGAAGGGTCATCGACCTGAACCATTAACTCTGCTTCCTCTCCACAGATGCTGCCTGACTCATTGAGACTTCAAGCATTTTCAGAACAATTGACTAATGACAAAGGGAAACTTGTAAAATCCAGGGGAATAGAATCCATGATCATGACACAATCAGGGAAAGATACTAGGCCTGTGACAAATTCTGACCCACCGGAACCAATTCCGTGTCAAGAAGACACAGAATTACAGCAACTTTGGCACCAAATTCAAAGCAGCAGCATTGACAAATTGGAACCTTGTTGGAGGGGAAATTCCAATGAATTAAACACCAACAAACAGTTATATATAGTCAATCTAAAACAGATTATCCTTGCCAAAATAAGGCACAAAGAGCTACTAAAGGAAATCCAAGAAGGAATGGGTGGATTAACTTTATCTCTGAAGATTATGTGATGTAAACTTAAGACCTATTGATGACCCGGGATAGTAAATGATATAAAAATATATATCAGAAACTGCATAAGATGAAGTTGGAATTCTCTGCCCCAAAGGGCTGTGGATGCTGAGTCAGTGAGTATATTCAAGGCTAAGATTAGTAGATCTTTGGACACTAAAAGAATCAAGGGATATGGGGATAAGGTGGGAAAGTGGAGTTGAGGTCGAAGATCAGCCATGATCTTACTGAAGCCCCATTGACCACTTTAATGCTATTTTAGTTTTAATATCTATATTGGTTCATGCATGTCCTCTTCTGTTACTCCTGCAGTCCTTCTACCACCTTTACCTCACATTACAAAGACAAAATACCTGTTAAATTTCTCTACCATTCCTTTGACACTTTATTGGATCTACTCTTTCTTTATCTATTCTCTTCATTTCGATGAGATTTTTTAAAAAAGGCACACTTTAACAGAACCTTTCAGAAAAGAACAAAAGATTTTTTAAAAAAGTTTTATGGAATCAGTACACAAAGAATGCACTAGACAGAAGAGAATAGAATCATTAAGAGAGCATTAAACAAAAAAAGAGAGCACAGTATCAAAAATTAAATTGGTGAGGATGACCTGAGGAGCGGTCCATAGAAAATGAGATTGACAAGCGGACATAAGAACATAAGAATTAGGAGCAGGAGTAGGACATTCGGCCCCTCAAGTTTGCTCTGTGATTCAGAAGATCATGGCTGATCCCCCAGCTAAACTAGTGGATGTGGTGTATTTGGATTTCCAGAAGGCATTCGATAAGCCACATAAGAGGTTACTGCACAAGATAAAAGCTCACGGGGTTGGGAGTAATATATTAGCATGGATAAAGGTTTGGCTAACTAACAGAAAACAGATAAATGAGTAATTTTCCGGTTGGCAAACAGTGACTAGTGGGATGCCGCAGGGATCGGTGCTGGATCCTCAACTATTTACAATCTATATTAATGACTTGGATGAAAGGATCGAATGTAATGTAACCAAGTTTGCTGATGATACAAAGATGGTTGGGAAAGCAAATTGTGAGGAGGACACAACAAATTTGCAAAGGGATATAGACAGGCTAAGTGAGTGGGCAAAAATTTGGCAGATGGAGTATAATGTGAGAAAATGTGAGGTTATCCACTTTGGCAGAAATAATAAAAAAGCAAATTATAATTTAAATGGGGAAAAATTGTAAAGTGCTGCAGTACAGAGAGACCTGGGGGTCCTTGTGCGTGAAACACAAAAAGTTAGTATGCAGGTACAGCAAGTAATCAGGAAGGCAAATGGAATGTTGGCCTTTATTGCAAGGGGGATAGAGTATAAAAGCAGAGAAGTCCTGCTACAACTGTACAGGGTATTGGTGAGGTCACACCTAGAGTACTGCATACAGTTTTGGTCTCCGTATTTAAGGAAGGATATACTTGCATTGGAGGTTGTTCAGATGAGGTTCACTAGGTTGATTCCAGAGAAGAGAGGGTTGACTTATGAGGATAGGTTGAGTAGGTTGGGCCTATACAATTAGGGTTCAGAAGAATGAGAGGTGATCTTATTGAAATTTATAAGACAACAAGGGGGCTTGACAATGTGCATGCAGAGAGGATATTTCCACTCATAGGGAAACTAAAACTAGTTTTCTTTGCATGCTTAACGCCCACTTAACACCCATTTTACCACTGAAATGACATATAAAGTCCATATATCGCCCACTTTGGCACAAAATGGAAACTGACGGGCATTTTTAGGAAACTTATCACCGAGCGTTATTTTCCCCATGTGCTTAACGCCGGGAAAAATATTACCGCCCGCCCACTTTTTTGGGGCGGGATCATCAGAATGGGTGAAATCAACACCCATAATATCGCCCAGCGTTACTTTCCACACTGATTTAACGCCGAGATTCAATATTAGTGCCCGCCCACTTTTTTTTGTCGTAAAGAGCATATTTACCGAAACTAGCGGCCATGAGATCTCCCAGCGTCAATTTCACCACCTCACACACATATCACCCACAATATCATTCACCCAAAAAAACGCCCAGAAAAAGTGGAACTAACTGGAACTAATCACAGCGTTAGGGACGCCATGTTCTAGATCACATGTCGCATCATTTAAAAGGCTGCTGTGCTTCAACCTCGGTGGAGTTCGGATGTACTCTGCAGGTCATTAGAGTTGATGTGAACATCTCTAAAGACATCTTGACCATACAGTGACCGATTGGAATTGAATAGGTGTCTTCGTCAGGACATTCCTTGTTTGTGACCAGTCAGTGGAAAAGAGAGCTACTGCAATGGGTCCTGTCCTTTCTTACCCTCTCTTAGTGACCAATTACATGCAGCAGACACGACATCACTGAAGGAATGCTCCATTGCATTACGTGCCCAATGTAAGATGTGACAGACTGATGAGGAGGACCAGACGTTACACCCCCCGCCAGTACAAGGAGAAGCATTCTTCCCTCGACTTGCCCGACACCACCTGCCTTCAGAGACTGCGCTTCCACAAAGAGGTTATCACTGAAGTATGCCAGCTGCTAAGGACAGATCTGCAGCCTGCCAGCACCATCAGTTCTGCACTGTCCGTCAAGGTCAAAGTCACTGCGGTACTGTCGTTCTACGCCTCGGGTTCTTTTCAGGCCACAGCTGGAGACATTTGCGGACTTTCTCAGCATGCCACACATTGCTGCATTAGACTGGTCAATGAAGCCCTGTACGCACACAGGAGGGACTTGATCAGCTTCCCTCTGACCAGGGAGGCACAGAATGAGAGGGCTCTAGGATTCTCCAGAATTCCAAACTTCCCCAAGGTGCAGGGAGCAATAGACATCGCGATGTGGGCGCCTTTTCAGTATGCAGAGGTTTTCAGGAACCACAAGGGATTCCACACCCTGAATGTCCAACTGGTTGTCGACCACCAGCAAATTATACTGGCAGTGAATGATCAATTTCCAGGCAACATCCATGATGCTTACATCCTGCGTGAGAGCACTGTATCTGACTTGTTCAACAATGAGGCACAAGGTCAATGTTGGATGCTTGGTGACAAAGGATATGGCCTCGTCACCTGGCTGATGACCCCCCTGCGTAACACCCACACTGAAGCTGAGAGGCGATACAACGAGAGCCACAGAGCAATTCGCAATATCGTGGAGAAAATCATTGGAGTGCTGAAGCAGCGCCTTAGATGCTGGACCACTCAGGAGGCGAGCTCCAATACCACCCTGAGCAGGTAGTTCAATTCGTGGTGGTGTACTCAATGCTACACATCTTGGCTATCAGGAGGGGACAAGAATTACCTGATGAGCCTGACAGTCCACCTCACCAGAGAGAGGAAGAGGAAGACGAGGAGGCAGACGCTGACATCGACCCAGACAATCAGGCTGACGCTGAAGCCATGCCCCCGCCTCCCTGTAGACTGCATGAAAGGGCCAGTGGTGGCATGATAGCTTTAAGAGCCTTACATCAGGAGCTCATCAATGATCGCTTTGCCTGAAAGACCGTTGGTGTTATTTACAAGGCTGACACACTGGGCATCACCTTGGTGACAGTTAAAGTTTAAGTTGATTGAAGTTCAGTTGATTGATGTAAAGGAATCACCAGCGTGTAACGGTGCAGCTATCTGACCCAATACGCTATAAGGTTTTGTTAAATAAAAAACATTTAAACCGAACATTTGTCTGAAATCATTGGTATTTTTGTACAAACCTACCCTTCCCCCCCCTCCCCCCCGCTGCTTCTCCTCCCTATCTCTACCCCTTCCCCTCCTGACTCCAAGCTGCCTGGCCGAGGGGCTCCTCAGGCGATGCTTCATTGCGGGGGCGGGGGGGTTGTGGCGGGGGGGTTTGGTGGTGGCAGCTGAAAAGCTGCGTGGACGGATATGGGAGAGGATGGTCCCGAGGTGGGAACGTGCTCCCAGCCAGAAGCAAGATGTTGCTGCTGGCTCTCATGTGTGGTTGGCAATGGGGGTGTGGCACCTTGGGGTGCAGTGCCGCGCTCCGGGACCACTGGGGCCCGCTGCCACCAGTGTTCCTGGCTACCAGCTCCAGGGCCTCTTCCATCCTTTCCATGTTATATCTTATTTGTTGGACAAAAACTCGGTGCCAATTATGTTCTTGTTGCTTAGTAGGCTTTTTGCTGCTGGTGAATCTCCCTTGTGCCTCCCACAACAGCCAGACAAGCACACACCACAGCCACACAGGCTTTCAGTGCCCCTGAGCTCCCCTTCTCTCCGTCTCCTCTTCTGCGCATGTCACAATGACCCTTGACCTCATGAATCGTGGGAATCGAGCGTTGCCATGCTGTTGCTAAGGACGGCCACACTTTACGGCAGAAGTTGAAAAAAATTTAATGCTACCGCTCATTTCATATCGCTTGCGGTAACACCCATTTTCAAAAATGGAGACTTGGTGCTTTGAGAATGGGCGATAAGCCAGCGATCTGAAAACCCTTTTTACTGCCCACGCCAGAACTAACGCCCATTTTTGGGCGATAAGCACAAAAGTGGAGGTTCCAGCCCGTAGTCTTAGAATAAGGGACTGCCCATTTAAAACTGAGGTCAGGAGAAATTTCTTCTCGCAGAGGGTTGTAAATCTATGGAATTCTCTGCCCCAGAGAGCTGTGGAGGCTGGGTCATTGAATATATTTAAGGTGAAGATAGACAGATATTTGAGAGATAAGTGAGTAAAGGGTTATGGGGAGCGGGCAGGGAAGTGGAGCTGAGTCAATGATCAGATCAGCCATGATCTTACTGAATGGCGGAGCAGGCTAAAGGGGCCAAATGGTCTACTCCTGCTCCTATTTTTTATGTTCTTATGTTCTAACTCCACTTTTCCGCACTGTTCCCATATCCCTTGATTCCCTTAATATCCAAAAATCTATCGATCTCTGTCTTGAATATACTCAAAGACTGAGCCTCCACAGCCCTATAGGGTAGAGAATTCCAAAGATTCACCATCCTCTGAGTGAAGAAGTTACTCCTCATCTCAATCCTAAATGGCCAACCCTTTATTCTGAGACTGTGACCCTTGGTGCTAGACTCACCAGCCAGAGGAAATATCCTCCCTGCATCTACCATGTCAAGCCCTGTGAGAATTGTGTATGTTTCAATGAGATCACCTCTCATTCTTCAAAACTCTAGAGAATATAAGTCTAGTCTACTCAAACTCTCCTCATAGTACAATCCCCCCCCTCTCAGTGATCAGTCTGGTGAACCTTCATTGCACTCCCTCAATGGCGTATATCCTTTCTTAGCTAAGGAGACCAAAACTGTACACAATACTCCAGGTGCGGTCTCACCAGACCCCTATATAATTGCAGTAAATGTCTTTATTCTTATACTCAGATCCTTTTGTAATAAAGGACAAATTACCATTTACTTTCTTAATTGCTTACTGTACCCGCATGTTAACTTTCAGTAATTCGTGTACAAATTTGTGTACGAGAACACCTAGGTCCCTCTGAACACCAACATTTCCCAATATCTCACCATTTAAAGAATACTCTGCTTTTCCATTTTTCCTACCAAAGTGGATTACGCATTTCTCCATGTTATATTCCATTTGCCATGTTCTTGGCCATTCACTTGGCTTGTCTATATCCCCTCGAAACCTCTTTACATCCTCTTCACAACTTACAATCCCACCTAGCTTTGTATCATCAGAAAATTTGGATAAATTACATTTGGTCACCTCATCCTAATCATTAATATAGATTGTGAATAGATGGGGCCCAAGCACCGATCCTTACAGCACTCCATTAGTTACAGCCTGCCAACCCGAAAATGACCTGTTTATATGCCTACTCTCTGTTTTCTGTCCGTTAACCAATCCTCAATCCATGTTAGTATATTACCCCCAATCCCATGAGCCTTAATTTTGTTTAATAACCTCTTATGTGGCACCTGATAGAATGCCTTCTGAAAATCCAAATACACCACATCCACTGGTTGCCCCTTTTCTAATCTACTAGTTACAACCTCAAAAAACTCTACCAGGTTTGTCAAACATGATTTCCCTTTCATAAATCTGACTCTGTATTGACTCTGCCCAATCCTCTTATTTTCTAAAGGAGTTCAAGTAAATAGAACATGAAACCAGTGCATCAAAGAACATTTAAAAGGAAAAGCTATATAACTAAAATTAATGTAAAGATGTAAATCTAATTGTCTCGAGAAATTTTGGGATATTAGTCTATTTAATGGAAGATCAGAAACCATAGGAAAAAGAGCAGCAATAACAACAGTACACATGGACTGAAAATAATTTAAAATAAAATTGATTTGATTATTTGTCTACATGTGTAAGAATGCCTATTGCATGTATAACATATTTTACGTGATTGTACACAGAATCTTTAATCAGTCACTTAATTTGTACAGTCATTAGAGCCCATGTAAAGCCTTATATCAGAGCCTGCCCTCTCCTGGAAAATACACACATTTCCTTGATATTAGCCCCGGAGACAATGTTTAGTATTGTCATTGGACCTCAACAAATAAAAATTGAGTAGCAAAAATTAAGTATGTCCTGCCATCAAAAATACTTTTGGAACCAACTTGGTATTGCTAAATTACTAAATAACTCTCTTAAGACGGATCATATTTCCAAATGCATATTCATATTAGAGCTGCCCAACTCCATTTTTCCACAATGGGCATCTTGTGCAATGATTGAGTCCACCCAAAGTCAGTGCAATGTTCTTTTGGCCCATTGTTCCTTCATCATAATGAGCAGTACGGAAGCCAATCCAGTACCAGGGCAATTTGTCCTGTATTCTTTATCAATGCTGGAGCTGTACTCGTGCCTGTGCCAGTGTCACTGCCTCTGGAATCAACAGTATTGTGTCAAAGTGGCTCTTTAGTTAATTCAGGAAACTTCCCTGATGCTGTCCCTTAAATGTCCTCCATCTCAGTTAGTACTGGAACCCAGCTTTCTCTACCTTATGATGCCTAGGGCAAATATGTAATTGCTTCTGTTGGGAGAATGGATACCAGAAATGCTGCTTTTTACTTTACTGGATCAGCATCGGAGCTCACCTGACATCAACCATTCTTGATACATACAAGCTAAATCTGGTCAGTTTTCATAGGAATTTATAATTGAAAAGACAGGAAGTGCGTGCAGATGTACGATTTTTAATCTATACTGATTAAACAATAAATTCGTGCAAGGGTTACTAAAGGGATAGACTTTCATCATCTGGTCTCAGGTTATTGATACAGCGAGTTAAATAAAGAAGAAACAATGTAGTCAGTGGGAGTTCCATCAATAAATCCTTTCCCATCGTAGTGAACAAACCAGCATGGGATATTGGTCCCTCGCTTTGGATCGAATCTGTAATCTTTCTGGTACCCCCTAAAATTAAAGTCATCAATAAAATGCATGTAAGAAATGTACAGAAAAATTACAACTATTAAATAGAATAAATCAAAAGCATTACTCCATCTTGGATATATTACCTTGTTACTCTGAGTTTGTGACCTTTTACAATCATTGTTGCATCAGGTTTGCCTTGATCTAAGCCGGGGCGAATGTTATATATCTCAGCATTTACTTCATGGTAAAACTGGCCTGCATCAAAGTAAAGGTGAATTAATTTGACTGGAAAGTCACAAATACACAGTACAGTGTAGTAACTGCAGGATGCCCATGGGGAATAATGGACCACCTAGTTTATTCTACCAGTGAGGGACACCTAATGATTCACTGTGGTGAAAGAGTTAGGAAATTGTTGCTCAATTTTGTGATAAACCAAGAATTTCACTTCTCTCCATTGTGTAATGCTTTTACATAAGAACGTAAGAAATAGGAACAGGAGTAGGCCATACGGCCCCTCGTGCCTGCTCTGCCACTCAATAAGATCATGGCTGATCTGATCATCGACTCAGCTCCACTTCCCTGCCCGCTCCCCATAACCCCGTATCATTTAAGAAATTGTCTATTTCTGTCTTAAATTTATTCAATGTCGCAGCTTCCACAGCTCTGTGAGGCAGCGAATTCCACAGATTTACAACCCTCTGAGAGAAGAAATATCTCCTCATCTCAGTTTTAAATGGGCGGCCCCTTATTCTAAGATCTAGTTCTAGTCTCCCCCATCAGTGGAAACATCCTCTCTGCATCCACCTTGTCAAGTCCCTTCATAATCTTATACATTTTGATAAGATCACCTCTCATTCTTCTGAATTCCAATGAGTAGAGGCCCAACCTACTCAACCTTTCCTCATAAGTCAACCCCCTCATCTCCAGAATCAACTTAGTGAACCTTCCCTGAATTGCCTCCAAAGCAAGTATATCCTTTCATAAATATGGAAACCAAAACTGCACACAGTATTCCAGGTGTCGCCTCACCAATACCCTGTATAGCTATAGCAAGACTTCCCTGCTTTTATACTCCATCCCCTTTGCAATAAAGGCTAAGATTCCATTGCCCTTCCTGATCACTTGCTGTACCTGCATATTATCCTTTTGTGTTTCATTCACAAGTACCCCCAGGTCCCACTGTACTGCGGCACTTTGCAATCTTTCTCCATTTAAATAATAACATGCTCTTTGATTTTTTTCTGCCAAAGTGCATGACCTCACACTTTCCAACATTATACTCTATCTGCCAAATTTTTGTCCACTCACTTAGCCTGTCTATGTCCTTTTGCTTGTGCAAGAGCTTTGGTGATAATTTGGTTCAGTATAAAATTATTTAATTGTAGGTCACTTCATTAAAATTGATTTTAAATAAAGTTTGGAATGGGTATGGTCCAATCGTGGCAGCAGAATAATAATCCCCATTATTTATGAGTTCTGGGAGTGAAATCCCTTTATTAAGTGGTGAACTATTCCTTTCACTATTTATTTCAGGAATAAGTGATCAAACTGATTTGGACATTTAGTTTTATGACTCTATCCAGTCACACAAAATTGAATACATGGTGCCATATTTTACTGTCACCTTCAGTGAAGGATGGAAATTACTGCTCTTGGAAAATATCCTGCACAGTCATCAATAAATATGGTACTGGAGTATAATAGCTTTTGATGTAAAACGACTTCACCATTGTACAAGAGCTATATTCCCTTTTATTGGTGTTCAGTGTTTAACTATGACAGGGTAGATAGTGAAGCAGATATTCTACATACCGAGTAATCCATGGGTAATATTTGAGAGCCTGTGGCTGTCAAGTGTATAAAATCCCAGAAAGTCTCTGTGTAGAGGGTGATTTTTCCAGACCCGATGCAGCACAATAACAAATGTTGCATCATCTCCTATCGTTAATGTGAGATTCTTTTCTTTCAGGATCGAGATTGAGAAACTAGGAAATAAATGTTGGAGATGATAAATTATGCAGTGTCTCAACTCATATCCTGGATGCCGAATGATGCACAAATAAAGATCTCAAAATGGTCCATTTTAATAATCCATTTTTTAATAACCTTTATATATTAATAAGAATACAATCCAAGGAGCCATGATCAACGCGTCTGTGGTGACTATAAATCTGATTGGTCCTTCCTATCAAGATGGAACAATCAGATACCATTTGTGAACCTGACTCTAAGCACAGTGGTAGGATCAAAGCGCTCCTCAGCCTTAGACCTCATCCTATGTTCCTGCTTCTCAGTCTCACCCTTTCTTACCGCAATCTAATGGGCATCCTCCATCCGACCTCTTCTTGCATCCTCCGTGCACACGCTCTAAGCTCCACTGACTCTGAAGCCCAAGTTCGAACTATTCCTTTTACTTTTTTTTTAAACAAAGCACACTTTGTGTCAGACTTCAGATGTGACTGGGAAAGGGATCTGATAGTGTAACTGGTAAAGAGAGAAGATGCATGGAGGGAATGGGAAGATGCTAATGAGAGGGAGCCTGGCAGCCTCAAAGCAGGGAGAAAGAGCGAGATCGTTGGGAAAGGAGGAAATTAGTCAGAAATAAACCCAGAACAGATATGAGAAGCAAGAAAATCAGGAAAGACATTACATATAAAATGAAAAATGAGGAGGGTGGGAAGGAAGGAATGAAGGGGAAGGTGAGAAAAGAGATGAGGACTGTAGTGTATGGAGAAAGAGTCAGACTGAACACTGTGAGCTTAAAGTAAAGTGTGACCTCAGTCTCTTATTGCAGGTCTCCAGAGTGCCTCTCCAACCTGTGAAGCCTCCTTAAATACCTGTGCTCCCAAGGGATTATGAGATCCCTTGGGACTCTAGGGGATGAGCCCTCTGGTGGCTGTACAGAGTAAATACAAGTATACATATATAACAACACTCCCCCCCCCAAAGTCAATAGTGTAACTATTTACAATGTGAGTCGATCTGGTGCCCTTCTTGCCCCTGGTTGATCATCTCGATGTGAAGGCTGGTGTTGTTGAATCATTTGTTGGGCTCTCGCTGGGCTGCTGTGCAGCTGGCCTTGTTGGGCTGCCTGGTGTGTTGGGCCCTGCTGGGCTGCTGTGGATGATGGGTTCTGCTTCATGGTCAACCGTGGTGCCGGTTGCCTCTGGGGGATCAAAAAAGGTAGGGTCCAAGGTGGGTTGCTCAGGATAGTCTGTGAATCTGAGTTTGATTTGGTTCCAGTGTTTCCAGTGAATGAGTCATTTGAAAGTTTGACCCGAAACACCCTGCTCCCCTCTTTGGCCACGACAGTACCATAAGCCACTTGGGACCTTGTCCATAATTTAATACAATTACCGGATCATTGATTTCAATCTCATGTGACACATTTGCGCTATCATGGTATGCACTTTGTTGAAGCCACCTGCTCTCTACCTGTTCATGTAGATCAGGGTAAACTAACAAGAGCCTTGTCTTAAGTGCTTTTTTCATGAGCAGTTCAGCAGGTGGGATCCCAGTGAGTGGGGTCTCGTGCGGTAGCTAAGCAGGACTCGGGATAGGCGAGTTTGCAGTGAGCCTTCAGTTATCCTCTTCATGCCTTGCTTGATGGTTTGCACTGCTTTCTCTGCCTGACCATTGGACGCTAGTTTAAATGGAGCAGATGTGACATGTTTGATCCTGTTACGGGTCATGAATTCTTTGAACTCAGCACTGGTAAAACATGGCTCGTTGTCGCTCACCAGGACATCGGGTAGGCCGTGTGTGGCAAACATGGCCCGCAGGCTTTCAGTAGTGACAGCGGACGTGCTAGCCAACATTATTTCACATTCAATCCACTTGGAGTACACATTTACAACCACAAGGAACATTTTACCCAAGAACGAGCCTGCATAGTCGACGTGTACCCCAGACCACGGTTTGGAGGGCCAAGACCATAAACTTAGCGGCGCCTCCCCTGGGTACATTGCTTAACTGCGAGCATGTATTACATCTGTGAATGCAGGACTCCAAGTCCGCATCGATACCGAGCCACCACACGTGGGATCTGGCTATCGCTGTTATCATTACTGGGTGGGTACTGTGGAGGTCATTGATGAAGGTGTCTCTGGCCTTCTTACCCCACAGAAGGCAGTCTGCCTGCATAGATATTTCAGCTTTGCGCCGCTGGAATGGCTTTATCTCTTCCTGCATTTCCACTGGTACACTGGACCAGCTCCCGTGAAGCACACAGCTTTTGACTAGAGATAATAAAAGGTCCTGGCTTGTCCAGGTTTTGATCTGTCGGGCAGTGACAGGTGATTGCTCACTCTCAAATGCTTCCATAACCATGGCTAGATCTGCGGTCTGTGCCATTTCCACCCCCGTGGTGGGCAATGGCAGCCTACTGAGAGCATCGGCGCAGTTTTCTGTGCCTGACCTGTGGTGGATGGCGTAGTTGTATGTGGACAACGTGAGCGCCCATCTCTGGATGTGGGCCGATGCATTGGTATTTATCTCTTTACTCTCAGAGAACAGGGATATAAATGGTTTATGGTCAGATTCTAATTTGAATTTTAGCCCAATCAGGTACTGATGCATTTTCTTTATCCCTTAGACATATGCTAACACTTCTTTCTGAATCATGCTTTGGGCTCTCTCAGCCTTAGACAGACGCCTAGATGCATAAGCAACCGGTTGCAGTTTCCTGAAATCATTAGCTTGTTGCAATACATACCCGACGCCATATGATGGTGCATCACATGCGAGTACCAAACGCTTACATGGATCATACAACACAAGCAATTTGTTTGACAATAACAATTTTCCCGCTTTTACAAAGGCATTTTCTTGGCTTTCGCCCCAAACCCATTCATCCCCTTTTGGTAGTAAGACATGTAGTGGTTCTAACAGTGTGCTGAGACCCAGTAAGAAGTTACCAAAGTAGTTCAGGAGTCCCAGAAACGACTGCAGCTCCATCACATTCTGTGGCCTTGGTGAGTTCTCGATTGCCTCCATCTTTGCGTTGGTGGGCCTGATGCCGTCCGCCGCAATCCTCCTTCCCAGGAACTCCACTTCAGGCGCCAGGAAAACACACTTCGAGTGTTTTAACCTGAGACCCATGCGGTTGAGTCGACTAAGAATCTCCTCCAGGTTCTGCAGGTGATCGACTGTGTTCCAACCTGTGACCAAGATGTCGTCCTGGAAGACCACGGTGTGCGGGACTGATTTCAGTAAGCTTTCCATGTTTCTCTGCAATATCCAAACAGGCCTCCGATGATTCCTCCAGTTCCTGCGTCATGTAGGCTGAAGTCAGATTGGCTTTGTGAACGTCTTTCCTCCTGCAGCATTGCAAAGAGGTCGTCGGCCTTTGGTAGTGGGTATTGGTCCTGCAGGGAGAAACGATTGATAGTTACTTTGTAATCCCCACAGATTCTGACGGTGCTGTCTCCCTTGAGGACTGGGATGATAGGACTGGCCCACTCATTGAATTTGATCGGGGAAATGATGCCCTCTCTTTGCAGCTGGTCTAGCTTGATCTCTACCCTTTCTCTCATCATGTACCGTATTGCTCTCGCCTTGTGATGGATGGGCCATGCCCCCGGAATTAGGTGCATCTGCACTTTTGCTCCTTGGAATTTCCCGCTGCCTGGTTCAAACAGCGAAGGAAATTTGTTTAAGACCTGGGCACATGAAGTGTTATCAGCGGGCGATAGCGCTCGGACGTCGTTCCAGTTCCAGCGTATCTTTCTCAGCAAGCTCCTGCCGAGCAGTGTGGGACCATTGCCTGGTACCACCCAGAATGGTAGCTTGTGCACCGCTCCATTGTAGGAGACCTTTACGGTAGCACTGCCAATTACAGGAATCAGTTCTTTAGTGTAAGTTCTTAGTTTCGTGTGAAGACTGGCCTTGAGGCCTTTTTGCACCACAACCTTTCAAAAGTCTTTTTGCCCATGATGGACTGGCTCGCGCCCGTGTCCAGCTCCATTGACACCAGGAGTCCATTTAGTTCAACATTCAGCATTATCGGGGGACAATTCGTGGTGAATGTGTGCACCCCATGTACCTCTGCCTCCTTGATCTGAGGCTCAGGTTCATCGTGATCCTCCGTGGATCTGCCCTCCTCTCCAACATGGTGGTTTACAGGTTTAACAGGCTTTGCAGCTCACCTGCACACTCGTTGGAGGTGTCCCATTGTTCCACAGCCCTTGCAAACATACTCTTTGAATCGGCATGAATGGAAACGATGATCACCCCCACAGTGCCAACAAGGTGTTAATGGCCTTGCATTCATCACTCTTGATGGTGGACTCTGAATCATTTGCGGATGTGCAGCTGCAGGTATGTGTGACCTGCCCTGTACATTACGATTTGAAAACAACATCACTTTGTTCACATTACTTGTAGCAGCACTTGTGTGCTGAGAGATTTGCTTCATTTTGTCACTGGTGGCAATGAATGCCTGGGCTATCGCTATGGCCTTATTGAAGATTGGGGTCTCTACAGTCAAAATTTTGCGAAGTATGCTTTCGTGGCCAATGCCAAGTATGAAAAAGTCTCTGAGCATGTGCTCCAAATGTCTTTCAAATTCGCAATATCCTGCAAGGCATCTTAGCTCGGCAACATAACTCGCCACTTCCTGGCATTCAGACCTTTTGTAGGTGTAGAACCGGTACCTTGCCATCAGAATGCTTTCCTTCAGGTTCAAATGCTCTCGGACCAGTGTGCACAAATCGTCATACGATTTCTCCGTGGGTTTTGCTGGAGTGAGCAGATTCTTCATGAGGCCATACGTTGGTGCCCCACAGATGGTGAGGAGGATCGCCCTTCATTTGGCAGCGCTCTCTTCCCCATCTAACTCGTTGGCCATGAAGTATTGGTTGAGTTGCTCCACAAAAGTTTCCCAATCATCTTCCTCCGAGAATTTCTCCAGGATGCCCACTGTTCTCTGCATCTTTGGGTTCGCTATGTGTATCTTGTCGCCAGTTGAAGTGTATGGAGAAAGAGTCAGACTGAACACTGTGAACTCAAAGTAAAGTGTGACCTTAGTCTTTTATTGCAGGTCTCCCAGGTGTCGGTGGGGACGTTGCACTTTATCAGGGAGGCTTTGAGGGTGTCCTTGTAACATTTCCTCTGTTCACCTTTGGCTCGTTTGCCATGATGGAGTTCCGAGTAGAGCGCTTGCTTTGGGAGTCTCTTGTCTGGCATGTGGACAATGTGGCCTGCCCAGCAGAGCTGATCAAGTGTGGTCAGTGCTTCAATGCTGGGGATGTTGGCCTGGACGAGGACACTGATGTCAGTGCGTCTGTCCTCCCAGGGGATTTGTAGGATCTTGCGGAGGCATCGTTGGTGGTATTTCTCCAGCGACTTGAGGTGTCTTCTGTACATGGTCCATGTCTCTGAGCCATACAGGAGGGCAGGTATTACTACAGCCCTGTAGACCATGAATTGGTGGTAGATTTGAGGGCCTGGTCATCGAACACTCTTTTCCTCAGGTGACCGAAGGCTGTGCTGGCACCCTGGAGGCGCTGTTGAATCTCCTCATTAATGTCTGCTTTTGTTGATAAAAGACTCCCGAGGTATGGGAAATGGTCCACGTTGTCCAGGGCCACGCTGTGGATCTTGATGACTGGGGGGCAGTGCTTTGTGGCGAGGACAAGCTGGTGGAGGACCTTTATCTTACTGATGTTTAGCATAAGGCCCATGCTTTCGTACGCCTCAGGAAATATGTCGACTATGTCCTGGAGTTCAGCCTCTGTTTGAGCGCAGACGCAGGCGCCGTCCGTGTACTGTAGCTCGACGACAGAGGTTGAGGTGGTCTTGGACCTGGCCTGGAGGCAGCGAAGTTTGAACAACTTCCCACTGGTTCTGTAATTTTGTTCCACTCCAGCGGGGAGCTTGTTGACTGTGAGGTGGAGCATGGCAGCGAGGAAGATTGAGAAGGTGGTTGGGGCGATGACGCAGTCCTGTTTGACCCCGGTCCGGACATGGATTGGGTCTGTAATGGATCCGTTGGTAAGGATCATGGCCTGCATGTCGTCATGGAGCAGGCGGAGGATGTTGACGAATTTTTGGGGGCATCCGAAATAGAGGGGGACGCTCCATAGACCCTCGCGGTTGACAGTGTCAAAGGCCTTTGTAAGGTCGAAGAAGGCCATGTATAAGGGCTCCCTGCATTTTCCTGCAGCTGTCATGCTGCAAAGATCATGTCCATTGTGCCCCTGTAGGGGACGAAATCTGCACTGTGACTCCGGGAGGAGCTCCTCTGCCACAGAGAGAAGACAATTGAGGAGGACTCTAGCGATAACTTTCCCAGTGGCTGATAGCAGGGAGATTCCTCTGTAGTTGCCGTAGTCGGACTTGTCCCCTTTTTAAAAGATGTCACGATCACAGTATCTCTGAGATCTCCCGGCATGCTCTCCTCCCTCCAGATGAGAGAAACGAGGTCAGGTATCCATGCCAACAGTGTCTCTCCACCATACTTTAGTGCCTCAGCAGAGATTCCATTCGCTCCCGTAAATTTGTTGTTCTTGAGCAGTCTTATGGCTTTTCCTACCTCGTGCGGCATTGGGGTGTCATTGAAATCGTGGCGGGTCTCATGCTGCGGGTTGGAGTTGAAAACACTCGGGTCAAAGGCAGATTCTCGATTGAGGAGATCTTCGAAGTGCTCCTTCCTGTGGGCCCTGACTGCCTCGGTGTCCTTGATGACTGTTTTCCGTTCTTGGCTAGCAGCGGGGTGGGGCCTTGGGAGTTTGGACCGTAGGTGGCCTTGACTGCGATGAAGAATCCTCGCACATCATGTGAATAATGAATATCCCGGTTGGAGGTGGTAAACAGGCTATTACAAATGTTTAGCCCTAGATCTTTCGAATGCACAGCCACATGTGAAGCCAGGACAGGTAGTTTATTTTCCTGTTCCTCATTCATATTTGCCCTGCTGTGGTTAAGGTACAATCCATTTTGCAGATTGCTTAACTCCTACTCACGTTCTTTTAGATTTGTCCCTTAGTCCAGTCCTACTGGATTAGCACCTACCCTGTCAATCCCCTTCAGGATCTTGCATATTTCAATGAGATTACCTCTCATTCTTCTAAACTCCAGAGAGTATAGGTCCATTCTCATCTCTCATCATAGTAAAGCCATTCCAAGAATCAATCTAGTCAACCTCCATGGCAAGTATATCCTTCCTTAGATAAGGATAACAAAACTGTGCACAGTACCCAGGTATGGTCTCACCAAGGCCCTGTACAATTTTAGCAAGACTTCCTTACTCTTATACTCCAACCCCCTTGCAATAAAGGCCAACATGCCATTTGCCTTCCTTATTTCTTGCTGTACCTGCATGCCAGCTTTCTGTGTTTCTTGCACGAGGACGCCCATTTAAAAGTTTCTCACCATTTAAAAAATAATTCTGTTGTTCTATTCTTCCTACCAAAGTGAATAACCTCACATTTCCCTACATTCTATTCCATCTGCCAATTTACTGGTCACTCAGTCTAACTATATCCCTTTGCAGACTGTTTGGGCTGGATTTTCGGTTGTCTAATGCCTCAGTTAGCGGCCAGACAGGACGTTAATGGGAGCGCAAGAGGTTACCGACCGGGAGCGCAGCTTTTAGCTGACGTCAGTCCTAGTGCCACGCCCACGCTTGCACCCCGGTCGGTAAATTAGGTGCGGTCGCCTCATTTAGTGACCATGAAGAACAACGTCTGGAAAAACAGTCGGTACAGGCTTGCAGAGCCGTTAACTGGTCGCTACTTAAAGGGATGAGGCAGCGCTTCCCTCGGAGGTCACAGTCAGTGCAATGTTTAAACAGAACACGGTGTGTGAGCCTCCCAGTTTGCAGCGGCAGACAGAAATAAGAGTTCAGCTTGAGAAAAAGTGATTTTGAAAACTTTAATGGGTGCATTACTATGCAGCACCTTTAAGACCTGGCTTTTCCCAGAATCTGAATCGGAGTTCGGCGCATGCGCAATGGGTCAGCCAAATTTACCGACCAAACTTTCGTGATGGCCCCCCCCAGCTGTAGTGGGTAATGGCTGAATTAGCGCCCCTGTCAGCTCTTTCACTGATTCTGACGAATTTCGGGTGGGAGGGCGCAAAGGTGCTAAACTTACTACTCTGCCTGGGTTACTGCCCCAAATGAGGCCCGACCGAATTTCTCCCCCTTTGTGTTCTCCTCACAGCTTACTGTCCCACCTAGCTTTGTATCATCAGCAAACTTGGATACATTACGCTCGGTCCCTTCATTTAGGTCATTAATATAGATTGTAAATAGCTGAGGCCCAAGTACTGATCCTTGTGGCATCCCACTAGATACAGCCTGCCAACCTGAAAAAGACCCGTTTATGCCTGCTCTCTATTTTTTGTCTATTAAACAATCCACTATCCATATTACCTCCAACCCCATGAGCCCTTATCTTATGTAATAATCTTTTGTGTGGCACCTTATCGAATGCCTTTTGGAAACCCAAATATATTACATCCACTGGTTCCCCTTTATCTACCCTGCTAGTTACATCCTCAAAAATTTGTCAAACACCATTTCCTTTTCATAAATCCATGTTTACTCAGCCTAATCATCTTATGATTTTCTAAGTGCTCTGATACCACTTCCTTAACAATGCATTCCAGCATTTTCCTGATGACTGAGGTCAGGCTAACTGATCTGTAGTTCCCCGTTTTCCTCCCAATCCTTTCTTGAATAGCGGTGTTACATTTGTCACCTGCCAATCTAGAATCTAGAGAATTTTGGAAGATCAAAACCAATGCATCCACTATCTCTGTAGCCATCTCTTTTATAACCCTAGAATGTAGTCCGTCAGGTCCAGGGGATTTGTTGGTATTTAGTACCATTAGTTTCTTTAGTACTTTTTCTTTACTTATAGTAATTACATTAAGTTCCTCACTCTCATTAGACTCTTGCTTTCCCAACATTTTTGGTATGCTTTTTGTGCCTTCTACTGTGAAGTCAGATACAAAATATTTGTTTTAACGTTTCTGCCATTTCCTTATTCCCCATTATAATTTCTCCTGTCACAGCCTTTAAGGGACTAACAGTTCCTTTTGCTACTCTCTTCCTTTTTACATACTTTTAGAAGCTCTTACAATCTGTTTTTATATTTCTTGCTAGTTTTCTCTTATATTCTATTTTTTCCCTTTTATCTATTTTTTGGTCACCCTTTGCTGGTTTCTGAAACTCTCCCAATTTCCAGGCTTAATATTATTCTTCACAACATTATAAGCTTCTTCATTCAATATAATGCTATCCATAATTTCTTTAGTTAGCCATGGATGGATCACTTTCCCCGTGGTGTTTTTGTTTCTCAATGGAATGTATTTTTGTTGAAAATTATGTGTGTGTGATGGGACAGTGTAGAGGGAGCTTTCCTCTGGCACTAATCCTGGGCCGAAGGGACCCCGCACCGGCTCGCACCTACCCCAGGCCGAAGGGTCCCCGCACCGGCTCGCACCGATCCCGGGCCGAAGGGACCCCGCACCGGCTCGCACCTACCCCAGGCCGAAGGGACCCCGCACCGGCTCGCACCTATCCCGGGCCGAAGGGACCCCGCACCGGCTCGCACCTATCCCGGGCCGAAGGGACCCCGCACCGGCTCGCACCTATCCCGGGCCGAAGGGACCCCGCACCGGCTCGCACCTATCCCGGGCCGAAGGGACCCCGCACCGGCTCGTATCTACCCTGGGCCGAAAGGACCCTGCACCAGCTCGCACCTACCCCAGGCCGAAGGGTCCCCGCACCGGCTCGCACCGATCCCGGGCCGAAGGGACCCCGCACCGGTTCGCAACTATCCCGGGCCGAAGGGACCCCGCACTGGCTCACACCTATCCGGGGCTGAAAGGACCCCGCACTGGCTCGCACCTACTCTGGGCTGGCGTCTAACCGGCTGAAGGGACTCTGGGGCCGGTCCAGGACAAGAGAGAGCTGGCCGCACCCATGGAGCAGTGCCAGGGAAGTAACCTGACTTACACCTCAGAGTTTTAATCAATTCTTTCATCAACTTTTAATCTTTTTTTTTAACTTTTAATCAACCTGAGTAACTTTTTAAACAATTTGGAAAACTTTTGAACATTTAAACTTTCAAACAACTTGGAAACCTTGGAGAAACCTTTAATAACTTTGGAAACTTTGGAAAAACTTTTTAAGATATTCCTCGGACTCTTAATCAATCTGAAAGGGCCACATTACAGCAAAATCCTAAAGGGGCAAAGGGTGTTAAAAAGATAAGCATGAAGGCTCTGTGCCTCAATGCGAGGAATATTCGGAATAAGGTGGACGAATTAACTGCGCAAATAGCAGTTAATGGATATGATGTAATTGGCATCACGGAGACATGGCTCCAGGGTGACCAAGGCTGGGAACTCAACATCCAGGGGTATTCAACATTTAGGAAGGATAGACAGAAAGGAAAAGGAGGTGGGGTAGCATTGCTGGTTAAAGAGGAAATTAATGCAAAAGTAAGGAAGTACATTAGCTTGGATGATGTGGAATCTGTATGGGTGGAGCTACGGAATACCAAAAGGCAGAAAACGCTAGTGGGAGTTGTGTACAGACCACCAAACAGTAGTGATGAGGATGGGGACAGCATCAAACAAGAAATTAGGGATGCGTGTAAAAAAGGTACAGCAGTTATCATGGGCTACTTTAATCTACATATTGACTGGGCTAACCAAACTGGTAGCAACCCTAACCCTAACCCTAACCCTAAGGATTTCCTGGAGTGTATTAGGGATAGTTTTCTCGACCAATATGTCGAGGAACCAACTAGAGAGCTGGCCATCCTAGACTGGGTGATGTGTAATGAGAAAGGACTAATTAACAATCTTGTTAATTAGTCCTTTGCGAAGAGTGTCCATAATATGGTAGAATTTTTTATTAAGATGGAGAGTGACACAGTTAATTCAGTGACTAGTGTCCTGAACTTGGGGAAAGGCAACTTCGATGGTATGAGACGTGAATTGGCTAGAATAGATTGCCGAGTGATACTTAAAGGGTTAACGGTGGATAGGCAATGGGAAACATTTAAAGATCACATGGATGAACTTCAACAATTGTACACCCCTGCCTGGAATAAAAATAAAATGGGGAAGGTGGCTCAACCGTGGCTAACAAGGGAAATTAAGGATAGTGTTAAATCCAAGGAAGAGGCATGTAAATTGGCCAGAAAAAGCAGCAAACCTGAGGACTGGGAGAATTTTGTAATACAGCAGAGGAGGACAAAGGGTTTAATTAGGAGGGGGAAAATAGAGTATGAGAGGAAGCTTGCTGGGAACATAAAAACTGACTGCAAAAGCTTCTATAAATATGTGAAGAGAAAAAGATTAGCGAAAACAAACGTAGGTCCCTTGAAGTCAGATTCAGGTGAATTTATAATGGGGAACAAAGAAATGGTGGACCAGTTAAACAAATACTTTGGTTCTATTCTCACGAAGGAAGATACAAATAACCTTCCGGAAATACTAGGGGACCGAGGGTCTAGTGAGAAGGAGGAACTGAAGGAAATCCTTATAAATTGGAAAATTGTGTTAGGGAAATTGATGGGATTGAAGGCCGATAAATCCCTGAGGCCTGATAGTCTGCATCCCAGAGTACTTAAGGAAGTTGCCCTAGAAATAGCGGATGCATTGGTGATCATTTTCCAACAGTTATCGACTCTGGATCAGTTCCTATCGACTGGGGAGTAGCTAATGTAACACCACTGTTTAACAAAGGAGGGAGAGAGAAAACAGGTAATTATAGGCCGGATAGCCTGACATCAGTAGTGGGGAAAATGTTGGAATCAATTATTAAAGATGAAATAGCAGCGCATTTGGAAAGCAATGACAGGATCGGTCCAAGTCAGCATGGATTTACGAAAGGGAAATCATGCTTGATAAATCTTAGAACATAAGAACATAAGAACATAAGAATTAGGAACAGGAGTAGGCCATCTAGCCCCTCGAGCCTGCTCCGCCATTCAACAAGATCATGGCTGATCTGGCCGTGGACTCAGCTCCACTTACCTGCCCACTCCTCGTAACCCTTAATTCCCTTATTGGTTAAAAATCTATCTATCTGTGACTTGAATACATTCAATGAGCTAGCCTCAACTGCTTCCTTGGGCAGAGAATTCCACAGATTCACAGCCCTCTGGGAGAAGAAATTCCTTCTCAACTCGGTTTTAAATTGGCTCCCCCGTATTTTGAGGCTGTGCCCCCTAGTTCTAGTCTCCCCGGCCAGTGGAAACAACCTCTCTGCCTCTATCTTGTCTATCCCTTTCATTATTTTAAATGTTTCTGTAAGATCACCCCTCATTCTTCTGAACTCCAACGAGTAAAGACCCAGTCTACTCAATCTATCATCATAAGGTAACCCCCTCATCTCCGGAATCAGCCGAGTGAATCGTCTCTGTAACCCCTCCAAAGCTAGTATATCCTTCCTTAAGTAACGTGACCAAAACTGCACGCAGTACTCCAGGTGCGGCCTCACCAATACCCTATACACTTGCAGCAGGACCTCCCTGCTTTTGTACTCCATCCCTCTCGCAATGAAGGCCAACATTCCATTCGCCTTCCTGATTACCTGCTGCACCTGGGATTCATGCACAAGGACCCCCAGGTCCCTCTGCACCGCAGCATGTTGTAATTTCTCCCCATTCAAATAATATTCCCTTTTACTGTTTTTTTTCCCAAGGTGGATGACCTCACACTTTCCGACATTGTATTCCATCTGCCAAACCTTAGCCCATTCGCTTAACCTATCTAAATCTCTTTGCAGCCTCTCTGTGTCCTCTACACAACCCGCTTTCCCACTAATCTTTGTGTCATCTGCAAATTTTGTTACATTACACTCTGTCCCCTCTTCCAGGTCATCTATGTATACTGTAAACAATTGTGGTCCCAGCACCGATCCCTGTGGCACACCACTAACCACCGATTTCCGACCCGAAAAGGACCCATTTATCCCGACTCTCTGCTTTCTCTTCGCCAGCCAATTCTTTATCCATGCTAATACATTTCCTCTGACTCCGCGTACCTTTATCTTCTGCAGTAACCTTTTGTGTGGCATCTTATCGAATGCCGTTTGGAAATCTAAATACACATCCATCGGTACACCTCTATCCACCATGCTCGTTATATCCTCAAAGAATTCCAGTAAATTAGTTAAACATGATTTCCCCTTCATGAATCCATGTTGCGTCTGCTTGATTGCTCTATTCCTATCTAGATGTCCTGCTATTTCTTCCTTAATGATAGTTTCAAGCATTTTCCCCACTACATATGTTAAACTAACCGACCTGTAGTTACCTGCCTTTTGTCTGCCCCATTTTTTAAACAGAGGCGTTACATTAGCTGCTTTCCAATCCGCTGGTACCTCCCCAGAGTCCAGAGAATTTTGGTAGATTATAACGAATGCGTCTGCTATAACTTCCGCCATCTCTTTTAATACCCTGGGATGCATTTCATCAGGACCAGGGGACTTGTCTACCTTGAGTCCCATTAGCCTGTCCAGCACTACCCCACTAGTGATAGTGATTATCTCAAGGTCCTCCCTTCCCACATTCCCGTGACCAGCAATTTTTAGCATGGTTTTTGTGTCTTCCATTGTGAAGACCGAAGCAAAATAATTGTTTAAGGTCTCAGCCATTTCCACATTTCACATTATTAAATCCCCCTTCTCATCTTCTAAGGGACCAATATTTACTTTAGTCACTCTTTTCCGTTTTATATATCTGTAAAAGCTTTTACTATCTGTTTTTATGTTTTGCGCAAGTTTACCTTCGTAATCTATCTTTCCTTTCTTTATTGCTTTCTTAGTTATTCTTTACTGTTGTTTAAAATTTTCCCAATCTTCTAGTTTCCCACTAACCTTGGCCACCTTATACGCATTGGTTTTTAATTTGATACTCTCCTTTATTTCCTTGGTTATCCACGGCTGGTTATCCCTTCTCTTACCGCCCTTCTTTTTCACTGGAATATATTTTTGTTGAGCACTATGAAAGAGCTCCTTAAAAGTCCTCCGCTGTTCCTCAATTGTTCCACCGTTTAGTCTATGTTTCCAGTCTACTTTAGCCAACTCTGCCCTCATCTCACTGTAGTCCCCTTTGTTTAAGCATAGTACGCTTGTTTGAGACACTACTTCCTCACCCTCAATCTGTATTACAAATTCAACCATACTGTGATAGCTCATTCCGAGAGGATCTTTTACTAGGAGATCGTTTATTATTCCTGTCTCATTACACAGGACCAGATCTAAGATGGCTTGCTCCCTTGTAGGTTCTGTAACATACTGTTCTAAGAAACAATCCCATATGCATTCTATGAATTCCTCCTCAAGGCTACCCCGTGCGATTTGATTTGACCAATCGATATGTAGGTTAAAATCCCCCATGATTACTGCCGTTCCTTTTTCACATGCCTCCATTATTCCCTTGATTATTGCCCGCCCCACCGTGAAGTTATTATTTGGGGGCCTATAAACTACGCCCACCAGTGACTTTTTCCCCTTACTATCTCTAATCTCCACCCACAATGATTCAACATTTTGTTCATTAGAGCCAATATCGTCTCTCACAACTGCCCTGATATCATCCTTTATTTACCCCACCTCCTTTCCCTTCTTGTCTATCTTTCCGAATCGTCAGATACCCCTGTATGTTTAATTCCCAGTCTTGGCCACCCTGCAACCACGTTTCTGTAAGGGCCACCAAATCATACCCATTTGTAATGATTTGTGCCGTCAACTCATTTACTTTATTTCGAATGCTGCGTGCGTTTAGGTAGAGTGTTTTAATACTAGTTTTTAAACCATGATTTTTAGTTTTGACCCCTCCTACAGCCCCTATACATTCAGTGGCCCTTTTTGTTTTTTGCCTTGGGTTTCTCTGCCCTCCACTTTTACTCATCTCCTTTCTGTCTTTTGCTTTTGTCTCCTTTTTGTTTCCCTCTGTCTCCCTGCATTGGTTCCCATTCCCCTGCCATATTAGTTTAACTCCTCCCCAACAACACTAGCAAACACTCCCCCTGGGACATTGGCTTCCGGTTTGTACTGGTCCCACCTCCCCCAGAACCAGTTCCAATGCCCCAGGAATTTGAATCCCTCCCTGCTGCACCACTGCTCAAGCCACGTATTCATCTGAGCTATCCTGCGATTCCTACTCTGACTAGCATGTGGCACTGGTAGCAATCCCGAGATTACTACTTTTGAGGTCCTACGTTTTAATTTAGCTCCTAGCTCCTTAAATTTGTCTCGTAGGACCTCATCCCTTTTTTTACCTATATCATTGGTACCAATGTGCACCACGACAACTGGCTGTTCGCCCTCCCTTTTCAGAATATCCTGCACCCGCTCCGAGACATCCTTGACCCTTGCACCAGGGAGGCAACATACCATCCTGGAGTCTTGGTTGCGGCCGCAGAAACGCCTATCTATTCCCCTTACAATCGAATCCCCTATCACTATTGTTCTCCCACTCTTTTTCCTGTCCTCCTGTGCAGCAGAGCCAGCCACGGTGCCATGAACTTGGCTGCTGCTGCCCTCCCCTGATGAGTCATCCCCCTCAACAGTACTCAAAACGGTGTATCTGTTTTGCAGGAGGATGACCGCAGGGGACCCATGCACTACCTTCCTTGCACTGCTCTTGCTGCTGGTCTTCCATTCCCTAGCTATCTTCTGGAATTTTTTGACGATGTAACTAGCAGAGTGGACAAGGGAGAACCAGTGGATGTGGTGTATTTCGACTTTCAAAATGCTTTGACAAGGTCCCACACAAGAGATTGGTATACAAAATCAAAGCACATGGTATTGGGGATAATGTACTGATGTGGATAGAGAACTGGTCGGCAGACAGGAAGCAGAGTGTCGAGATAAACGGATACTTTTCAGAATGGCAGGCAGTGACTAGTGGAGTGCCGCAGGACTCAGTGCTGGGACCCCAGCTCTTTACAATATACATTAATGATTTAGATGAAGGAATTGAGTGTAATATCTCCAAGTTTGCAGATGACACTAAACTGGGTGGCGGGAGAGTTGTGAGGAAATGCTAAAAGGCTGCAGGGTGACTTGGACAGGTTAGGTGAGTGGGCAAATGCATGCCAGGTGCAGTATAATGTGGCTAGGTGTGAGATTATCCTCTTTGGGGGCAAAAACACGAAGGCAGAATATTATCTGAATGGTGGCAGATTGGCAAAGGGGGAGGTGCAACGAGACCTGGGTGTCATGGTTCATCAGTCATTGAAAGTTGGCATGCAGGTGCAGCAGGCGGTGAAGAAGGCAAATGGGATGTTGGCCTTCATAGCTAGGGGTTTGAATATAGAAGCAGGGAGTTCTTGCTGCAGTTGTACAGGGTCTTGGTGAGGCCTCACCTGGAATATTGTGTTCAGTTTTCGTCTCCTAATCTGAGGAAGGACGTTCTTGCTTTTGAGGGAGTGCAGCGAAGGTGCACCAGAGTGATTCCCGGGATGGCGGGACTGACATATGAGGAGAGACTGGATCAATTGGGCCTTTATACACTGGAGTTTAGAAGGATGAGAGGGGATCTCAAAGAAACTTATAAGATTCTGAACGGACGAGACAGGTTAGATGCGGGAAGAATGTTCCCGATGATGGGGAAGTCCAGAACCAGGGGACACAGTCTAAGGATAAGGGGTAGGCCATTTAGGACTGAGATTTGAGAAACTTCTTCACTCAGAGAGTTGTTTACCTATTATTGATCTACATCTTAGACTTTTTAACAACTCTTAGAAACTTTTTAAACAATTTGGGAATTTTTTATCAACTTTTAATTCTTAAAAAAACTTTGGAAGTGACCATCCTAATGCCTGCCCCCCAACCAAGCCTCAGCCCATCTATCATCAATGGCGCTACCCGGTGCCGAGCTTGCGGCCAACACTTCGCCGTAGGCAATTAGGCTTATACAGCAGTGCCTGTTCTCCAATTGTCTTGGACCCCCTTGCCACTGGACCAAGACCTTGCTCAGCTCAGCCCGTGTGGTTGTCGGTGTGCAGCGGCCACTCCACGTTCAAAAGAACTCATGCACAGGCATCTTCCATTTCGTCAGTATGAAGTTCGGGACCTGGAACATCAGGACCCTCAAGGACAATTCCAATAGCAACAGGCCGGAACGCCGCACCACCATAGTTGCCCGGGAACTCAGACATTTTGACATTGACATCGTCGCCCTAAGGGAGACCCAGTGGGCAGGGGAAGGCCAGTTGAAGAAACATGGTGGAGGTTACACCTTCTTCTGGAAAGGAAAACCAGAGGAAGAACGCTGCCTTCATGGAACCGGCTTTGCCTCAAGAATGAGCTGGTCGCCGCCTCAAAGACTCCCTCTGTGGGGTTAACAAACTCCTCATGACTCTTCGTCTCACCCTATCCCGGAACCAATGCGCCACAGTCATCAGTGCGTACGCCCCTACACTCGATGCAATGGATGAGGCTAAAGAGGGTTTTTATTCCAACTTCGAGACATCCTTGTCCCGCATCCCAACAGGTGACAAATTGATCCTCCTGGTTGACTTTAATGCCAGGGTTGGCAAAAACACAGCCCTCTGGGGAGACATGATTGGCAAGCCAACTCCAGTGGTACCCTACTCCTGACAAAATGTCTAGAACATGAACTCCTCATCACCAACACCCTGTTCCACCAGAAGTACAAATACAAGGCATCGTGGCAACATCCTCGCTCAAAACACTGGCATCTGCTTGACTATGTCATCATCCGAGCCAGGGATCCCAAGGATGTGCGCATCACCCGTGCCATGACAGGAGCTGACGACTGCTGGACGGACCACCGTATAATCCAATCCATCATCAACATTAACATAACCCCAAAGCAGAGGGGACAGCAGAAGCAATGCCACAAAAAGTTAATGCCAGGGCACTGAGAGACCCAGCTAAGAGAGCCCTATACAGCCAGCGCCTCACAGCTAATCTGACATGCCTTAATGACCCTGAGATGCTGAATGCCCACAGCGCTTGGTCTGCCCTCCAGGCCTCTATAACCAGTGCCTGTGAAGAGACACTTGGTCACTCAACCAGAAAACATCAGGACTGGTTTGATGAAAATGATCAGGAGATCGAAGAACTAATAGATTGCAAGCGCAAAGCATTTCTGAGCCTCAAGGAAGAACCCAACTCGGGAGCTGCAAAACAACATTATAGACGGCTCAAAGCTCAGGTCCAACAAAAAGCCTGGGATCTATAGAATAGGTGGTGGATGGAGAAAATACAACAACTGGCCGACAGCCACGATATGCGAGGATTCTTCATTGCAGTCAAGGCCACTTACGGTCCAAACTCCCAAGGCCCCACCCCACCCCTGGCCAAGAATGGGGAAACACTCACCAACGACACCGAGGCTGTCAGGGCCCGATGGAAAGAGCACTTTGAAGATCTCCTCAATCGAGACTCTGTCTTTGACTCGAGTGTTCTCGACTCCATCCTGCAGCATGCGACCCGCCACCAACTAAGTGAAACTCCAATGTTGCACGAGGTAGGCAAAGCCATAAAACAGCTCAAGAATACAAGGCTACGGATGCGGATGGAATCGCTGCTGAGGCGCTAAAGTATGGCGGAGAGGCGCTGTAGGCGCAGATACATGACCTCATCTCTCTCATCTGCAAGGAGGAGCGCATACCGGGAGATCTCAGAGAGGCAGTGATTGTGACCATTTTTTAAAAAGGGAACAAGTCCGACTGCGGCAACTACAGGGGAATCTCCCTGCTATCAGCCACTGGGAAAGTTGTCACTATAGTTCTCCTCAACCGTCTTCTTCCTGTGGCCGAGGAGCTCCTCCCGGAATCACAGTGCGGATTTCGTCCCCTGCAGGGCACAATGGACATGATCTTTGCAGCACGACAGCTGCAGGAAAGATGCAGGGAGCAGTGCCAGCCCTTATATATGGCCGCCTTCGATCTTACAAAGGCCTTTGACACTGTCAACCATGAGGGTTTATGAAGCGTCCTCCTCCATTTCGGATGCCCCCAAAAGTTCGTCAACATCCTTCGCCTGCTTCACGATGACATGCAGGCTGTGATCCTTACCAACGGATCCATTACAGACCCAATTCACCTCCGGACCGGGGTCAAACAGGGCTGCATCATCGCTCCAACCTTCTTCTCAATCTTCCTCGCCGCCATGCTCCACCTCACACTCAACAAGCTCCCCGCTGGAATGGAACTGAACTACAGAACCAGTGGGAAGCTGTTTAACCTACACCGCCTCCAGGCCAGGTCCAAGATCACCCCAACCTCTGTCGTTGAGCTGCAGTACGCAGCCGATGCCTGCGTCTGCGCACATTCTGAGGCTGAACTCCAGGATATAGTCAATGTATTCACTGAGGCATATGAAAGCATGGGCCTAACATCCGTAAGACAAAGGTCCTCCACCAGCCTGTCCCCGTCGCACAGCACTGCCCTCCAATCATCAAGATTCACGACGCGGCCCTCGACAACGTGGACCATTTCCCATATCTTGGGAGCCTCTTATCAACAAAGGCAGACATTGATGCGGAGATTCAACATCGTCTCCAGTGCGCTAGTGCAGCCTTTGGCCATCTGAGGAAAAGAGTCTTTGAAAACCTGACCCTCAAATCTACCACCAAGCTCATGGTCTACAGGGCTGTAGTAATACCCGCCCTCCTGTATGGATCTGAGGCATGGACAATGTATAGAAGGCACCTCAAGTCGCTGGAGATATATCACCAATGATGTTTCCGCAAGATCCTGCAAATCCCCTGGGAGGACAGGTGCACCAACATCAGTGTCCTCGTCCAGGCTAACATCCCAAGTATTGAAACACTGACCACACTTGATCAGCTTTGCTGGGCAGGCCACGTAGTTTGCATGCCAGATACGAGACTCCCTAAGCAAATGCTTTATGTGGAGCTCCTTCATGGTAAACGAACCAAAGGTGGGCAGCGGAAACGTTACAAGGACACCTTAAAGCCTCCCTGGTAAAGTGTGACAACACCACTGACATCTGGGAGACCCTTGCCGAAGACTGCCCGAGGTGGAGAAAGTGCATCTGGGAGGGCGTTGAGCTCTTCGAGTATTAATGCAAAGAGCGTGAAGTGGTCAAGCACAGACAGTGGAAGGAGCACGCGGCAAACCAGCCCCACCCACCCCTTCCCTCGACGAATGTCTGTCCCACCTGTGACAGGATCTGTGACTCTCATATTGAACTGTTCAGCCACCAGAGAACTTACTTTGGGAGTGGAAGCAAATCTTCCTCGATTCCGAGGGACTGCCTTTGATGATGATGATGATTTCTTTAAATGCTTGCCACTGCTTATCTACCGCCATACCTTTTAATCTAATTTTCCAATCTACCTTAGCCAACTTGCCCCTCATACCTATGTAATTGGCTTTGTTTAAATTTAAGACCCTTGTTTCAGACTTAGGCAAGTCACTCTCAAACTTAATGCGCAATTCTATCATATTATGATCACTCTGCCCCAGAGGATCCTTTACTATGGGATTGCTAATTAACCTTGTATCATTATACATAGAAACATAGAAAATAGGTGCAGGAGTAGGCCATTCGGCCCTTCCAGCCTGCACCGCCATTCAATGAGTTCATGGCTGAACATTCAACTTCAGTACCCCATTCCTGCTTTCTCGCCATACCCCTTGATCCCCCTAGTAGTAAGGACCTCATCTAACTCCTTTTTGAATATATTTAGTGAATTGGCCTCAACAACTTTCTGTGGTAGAGAATTCCACAGGTTCACCACTCTCTGGGTGAAGAAGTTCCTCCGCATCTCGGTCCTAAATGGCTTACCCCTTATCCTCAGACTGTGACCTCTGGTTCTGGACTTCCCCAACATTGGGAACATTCTTCCTGCATCTAACCTGTCTAACCCCGTCAGAATTTTAAATGTTTCTATGAGGTCCCCTCTCATTCTTCTGAACTCCAGTGAATACAAGCCCAGTTGATCCAGTCTTTCTTGATAGGTCAGTCCCGCCATCCCGGGAATCAGTCTGGTGAACCTTCGCTGCACTCCCTCAATAGCAAGAATGTCCTTCCTCAGGTTAGGAGACCAAAACTGTACACAATACTCCAGGTGTGGCCTCACCAATGCCCTGTACAACTGTAGCAACACCTCCCTGCCCCTGTACTCAAATCCCCTTGCTATGAAGGCCAACATGCCATTTGCTTTCTTAACCGCCTGCTGCACCTGCATGCCAACCTTCAATGACTGATGTACCATGACACCCAGGTCTCTTTGCACCTCCCCTTTTCCTAATCTGTCACCATTCAGATAATAGTCTGTCTCTCTGTTTTTACCACCAAAGTGGATAACCTCACATTTATCCACATTATACTTCATCTGCCATGCATTTTCCCACTCAGCTAACCTATCCAAGTCACTCTGCAGCCTCACAGCATCCTCCTCGCAGCTCACACTGCCACCCAACTTAGTGTCATCCGCAAATTTGGAGATACTACATTTAATCCCCTCATCTAAATCATTAATGTACAGTGTAAACAGCTGGGGCCCCAGCACAGAACCTTGCGGTACCCCACTAATCACTGCCTGCCATTCTGAAAAGTACCCATTTACTCCTACTCTTTGCTTCCTGTCTGACAACCAGTACAAGATCTAAAATAGCTTGGTCTCTGGTTGGTTCCATGAAAGTATTGTTCTAGGAAACTGTGCCGAATGCATTCCATAAACTTGTCCTCCAGACTACCTTTGCCAATTTGATTTATCCAGTATATATGAAGATTAAAATCCCCCACGATTATTGCATAACCTTTGTTACAAGCTCCTGCTATTTCTTGATTAATATTCTGTCCAACAGTATAGCTATTGTTAGAGGGCCTATATACCACCAGTTTTTTCTGACCCTTGCTGATTCAACTTCCTGATCTTCCGAGCCGAGGTCCTTTCTCTCTACTGTCTTTATGTCATCCTTTATCAGTGCTACCCCCTCCCCCCACCCCTTTTCCATTCTGCCTGTATTTTTGAAATGTGAAGTATCTTGGAACATTTAGTTCCCAACGTTAATCACTTTGCAACCACGTCTCTGTAATGGCTATTAGATCAAACCCATTTATCTCTATTTGTGCCACTAGTTTGTCGATCTTGATACGAATGCTTCATTCATTCAGATAACGAGCCTTTAATTTAAATTGTTTATCATTATTCTCTGCTTTGACTTTATTCTCTGCTGGACTGTTACTGTTAAATTCTCTGGGGTCGAAATTCAGTTTCTACCACCACCCGTTACCACACACAGGAGATGAATAACGGGCGGCAGTGGCCTACTTTTGTCGGTAAGCGCTGTCCACGCCTGCGCAGAAATTCAGTCGGCTTTTTGGCAGAGGCGCCAAGTGCTAACGCTGAACCGGCTAACGCCACCCGCGTCGTGACATCATCCAGCGTGCAATGCCACCTTGGCGCCTCTATCGCGATATTTAGTTTGAACGTTGGCCTTCCCTATAAAAGTGGTGAGTAAACAGTGGAACTCGGGCGGAATCGACCAGAGAGCAAGGTACGTTTTTTTCTTTCT
This sequence comes from Pristiophorus japonicus, assembly GCF_044704955.1. Taxonomy (NCBI): domain Eukaryota; kingdom Metazoa; phylum Chordata; class Chondrichthyes; family Pristiophoridae; genus Pristiophorus; species Pristiophorus japonicus. The sequence continues at coordinate 51,072,622 of NC_091988.1, forward strand.
TTATTTCTTCATTTTTTCATTCGTGTTAATAGTGGGAAAGTTTGAATGTGGGTCAGAGAAGTTTGAAGATTTTTTTCTTTCTTCCCATTTTCCAGCAAGCATGGCGGCGGCTTCCCGATGCAAAATTCAGTAGGCCTCCCCATCTGAGGATGAGTGTGCAACACCATTTTTTGGCGCTGCTTTCTCATCTTTGGGTGCAAAAACTGAATTTCGCTGTCGGAGCCTGCACCTAATGCCTGTTGGTAAAATCAGCACTCAGGCGGTGATACCACCTCAAAAACGGCGGTACCAAATTTTGATCCCCCTGTCCCTTCCTGTCACACTCTGCTTATTTTCACTCAAATTGCTACACTGCTCTATTGTTTTGACCGTTCTCTTTACATTTCTAAATTTCCCCATAGCCAACACCTTCCCCCTTTTTAAAAAAAGTTTAAAGCCCTATCTGCAGCTCTAGTTATTCAATTCGCCAGGACACTGGTCCCAGCCTGGTTTAAGTGGAGCCGGTCCCAACTGAACAGCTCCCTCTTTCCCCAGTAGTGGTGCCAGTGGCCCATGAATTGAAACCCCTTCTTCCCACACCACTCTTTGAGCCATGCATTTAACTACGGGATTCTCTTTCGCGGCTGCAGAGAACAGTATCTATCCTCCTGACTATACTGTCCCCTACCGCTACCACATTCCTTCCTTCTCCTCCCACTTGGATGGTGCCATGATCAGATTGCTCATCCTCCCTGCAGACCTTTTCCTCATCCATACAGGTAGCAAGTACCTCATACCTGTTGCACAAGGTCAAGGACTGAGGCACCTCCATCACTGCATCCTGGGCCCCCATACCTTCCTGACTCACAGTCACACCCTCCAGTCCATGACCATTAACTAACTCTAAAGTACTACTTAACCTAAAGGGTGTGACTGCCTCCTGGAACCAAGTGTCCAGGTAAATCTCCCCCTCCCTGATGCATCGCAATATATGCAACTCGTACTCCAGCTCAACGACTCTGAGCTGAAGTTCCTCGAGTTGCAGGTACTTACCGCAGATGTGGTTGTTCAGGATCACAATGCTCTCCACAAACTCCCACATGCTGCAGTTATGACACAACACCGGCCCTGCCATCTTTAACCTTGTTTTATTTATTAATTACTTGGTTAAGGCATTTATTCAATCGATATTTTAGTTTTATTGATTGAAAACTTTAAACTAGTAGGGGAAGGATCTACAAGAAATATAACCTGCCTAAATATTTTTTTAAAAACATGAAAAGAAAGCATAGGAAAGAATAAAGTAGAGAGGACATTGCTGGCCCTTGACCTTATAGAACAGACATCTAAAAAGATGGCTAAACATAAAGTGATCAGAAGTCCTATTAAAAACGAGTTAACTTGTCTGTACAGCAATGCACAGTGTCTGTAATAAAACAGGAGAGCTAGAGGCAAACATGCGTTGCGCAGAACCAGACATAGTAGGGATTACTGAGACATGGCTACTGAAAAATCAGGACTGGGAATTAACCATTGCAGGGTATAACATATTTAGAAAAGATAAAGAGAGGGAAAAGGAGAGGTGGAGTAGCTGTACTTATTAAGGATAACATAATGGCAACGAAAAAGGGCGCAGCTATCAGCAAGACAAAAATAGAATCCATATGCATAGAGATAAAATATAATAAAGAATCAATCACACTATTAGGTGTAATCTACAGACCACGCAATAGTGGAACGGAGGTGGAGGAAGAAATATGCAGTCAAATTAGTGAAATGAGCAAAAAACATAGAATAATAATCATGGGGGTTTGAAGCACCCTGATATTAATTGGACAGAAGAGGTAGGTAAAAGGGATAAGGGAATGGAGTTCCTACAATGTGTACAGGACTCCTTTCTAATTCAATATGTAAAAGCCCAACAAGGGAGCATTCGCTATTGGGATCTAGTAATGTGCAATCAATCAGAACAGATAAGAGAAGTAAAAGTAGGGGAGCATCTAGGCAATAGTGACCATAATATAATACGCTTTAATATGATAATTGTGAAGGACATAAGTATGACAAAAACCTAGGCAACAGATGGAAGTAAAGCTGATTTTGAGGGGCTGAGAATAGAACTTAGGAAAATAAAATGGGCAACAATATTGGCAAAAAAACAATATATACCATCAATGGGAAACCTTTAAAGCGATGTTCAACAGAGTGCAGGAACAATATATTCCTCTAAAAGGAAAGAACAAACTAAACACTAATGAGATTCCATGGATGAATAAAGCCATAAAGGAACTGTTGAGGGTAAGGATAGAGGCATACATTAAATACATAGAACAGCAGGGGAGTGCATTATAAAGGAGAATATGAAAAGATTAGGAGAGAAGTCAATAAAACAAATAGGAACTATGAAATGGAATTATCAAGGAACATAAATCAAAATTGTAAAATATTTTACAGGCACATCAATAAAAAAGGAAGGTTAGAATGGGAATAAGGCCATTAAGGGATAGACAGGATAATACCACAGATAATGATAGAGAGATGGCAGAACTATTAAATAATTATTTTGCTTCAGTATTTACCTGGGAGATAGAATAGGTGGATGTGCCATTGGACGATGAGATTAGTAATGAGATAAGAGCATCTAAAATAAAAAAGGGAATATATTAAATAAACTAATCAAACTCAAAGAGGATAACCCCCTGGTCCAGATGGATTGCATCCACACATTTTAAAAGAATCTAGGGAAGAGAAAGCAGAGGCATTACTACATATATTTAATAATTCGTTAGAAAAAGGTGTGGTGCCAGAGGACTGGTGGATAGCTAACGTAATACCTATATTTCAGAAGGGTAATAGAACATGTCCAGGGAATTATAGACTAGTCAGCTTAAAATTGGTGGTAGGAAAAATAATGGAATCCTTACTAAAGGAGAAAATAGAACATCTAAAAACCAAAAATATAATAATGAATAGTCAGCATGGATTTCAAAAGGGAAAGTCTTGCTTGACCAACCTCATTGAATTTTTTGAAGAGGTAACAGAGAGAGTAGACAATGGTAATGCAGTAGATGTAATTTATCTAAATTTTCAAATGGCCTTCAATAAGGTACCCCATAATAGACTAATGATCAAGGACAGAGAATGCGGAGTCAGGGGACAAGTAGCAGAATGGATTAGCTGGCTTCAAGACAGAAAGCAGAGAGTAGTGGTAAAAGGTAGCTATTCACAGTGGCAGAATGTGGGTAATAATGTTCCATAAGGATCAATGCTGGGACCACTGTTGTTCACAATTTATATTAATGATTTAAACTTTGGAATCAAAAACGCAATTTCTAAATTTGCGGATGACACCAAATTTGGAGGGGGGGTTAGTCAATACTGAAGAGGGCTATAACAAATTACAGGAGGACAATAATAAACACGCAGAATGAACATGTAATTGCCAAATGAAGTTCAACACAGACAAATGTGAGGTATTACATTTTGGTAGGAAAAATAGGAAGGTCATTAATATTTGGAGGGTGAGAGTATAGGTGGGGTAGAGTAACAAAGGGATCTCGGAGTACAAATACACAAACCACTAAAAATTGCAACACAGATTATCAAGGCCATAAAAAAAGCAAACCAAGCACCAGGGTTTATTTCTAGAGGTATAGAATAGAAAAGTAGGGAAGTTATGCTGAACCTGTATCGAACCTTGGTTAGACCACACTTAGAGTACTGCGTACTGTTCAGGTCGCCATATTATAAAAAGGATATAGAGTTACTGGAGAAGGTGCAGAGAAGATTTGCAAGGATGATACCAGAAATGCGAGGGTATGCACATCAGGAAAGGATGAACAGGCTGGGTCTCTTTTCTCTTGAAAAATGAAGGCTGAGGGGTGACCTAATAGAGGTCTTTAAAATTATGAAATGTTTTGATAGAGTAGATAGAGAGAGAATGTTTCCACTTGTGGGGAAGAGCATAACTAGAGGCCATCAATATAATATAGCCACTAAGAAATCCAATTGGGAATTCAGAATAAACCTCTTTACACAAAGAGTGTTGAGAATGTGGAACTCGCTACCTCAGGGAGTGGTTGAAACAAATAGTATAGATGCATTTAAGGGGAGGCTTGACAAGCATATGAGGATTATGTTGATAGATTTAGATCAGTAAAGATGGGATGAGGCTCAAGTGGAGCATAAACACCGCATGGACGGGTTGGGCCGAATGGCCTGTTTCTGTGTCGTATATCCTATGTTATGTAATCCTATGTAATATCTTTAAGTTATTAATTTAATAAGTACTAGCCAGTTACAGTTTCTCAGCTCTTAATTCAACCCCCTTCCCTAACTTATAGAGCACAAAAAAAGGTGTAATACTCACCAACCAATCTCCTACCTGCTCTCCTGTAACGTCACTCTTGGACTTTTCGTTGTTGTTTTTGAATCGGAGCCTCGCGGCTGACACTGCTTTAGCCCCTCGCTGCTGTTTTAATTCAGGTCCGCTCTCGGGTCGCTCTTTATCCCCTCACCACTGCCGCTGCTTTTGCTGTTGTGTGACGTCACTCCTTGTTTTTTGGAAATCGTCGAAGGTCCCACAGCCGCGAGTTAAGCACCCTTTTAGAGTCCCTACATGTGTTATTGCGCAAAAGTGAGAACTGGGTATGGGGAAAAAAAACAAGTAATTGCTTTTGAGAAAGCCAGAAACATTTTATGCTCCAACAAGCTGCTTGTATTGTATAACCCGTGTAAAAGACTTTTGCTAGCATGTGACACATCGTCGTACGGAGTCGGGTGTGTATTACAACAAGCTAACATTGCGTGGAAGTTGCAACCTATCGCCTATGTTTCCAGGAGCTTGTTTAAGGCCGAGAGGGCCTACAGCATGATTGAGAAAGAGGCATTAACGTGTGTGTTCGGGGTAAAGAAAATGCATCAGTACCTGTTTGACCTCAAATTTGAGCTGGAAACCGATCACAAGCCCCTCACATCCCTGTTCGCTGAAAACAAGGGGATAAATACTAATGCCTCAGCCCGTATACAACTATATCAGCATATAACTATACCATCCGCCACAGGCCAGGCACCGAGAACTGTGCGGATGCTCTCAGTCGGCTACCATTGCCCACCACGGGGATGGAAATGGCGCAGCCTGCAAACTTGTTGATGGTGGCGCAGCCCGCAGACTTGTTGACGGTCATGGAAGCGTTTGAAAATGATAAATCACCTGTCACGACCCGCCAGATTAGAACTTGGACCAGCCAAGATCCTTTGCTGTCCCGAGTAAAAAACTGTGTACTGCATGGGATCTGGGCCAGCATCCCCGTTGAAATACAAGAGCCAATCAAGCCGTTCCAGTGGTGAAAGGACGAGCTGTCCATTCAGGCAGACTGCCTGTTATGGGGTAACCGTGTAGTGCTACCAAAAAAGGGCAGGGAGACGTTCATCTCGGATCTCTACAGCCCACACCGGGTATTGTAATGATGAAAGTGATAGCCAGATCCCACGTGTGGTGGCCTGGTATCGACTCTGACTTGGAGTCCTGTGTACGGCAATGCAGCGTATGTGCTCAGTTGAGCAACGCGCCCAGAGAGGCCCCACTAAGTCTGTGGTCCTGGCCCTCCAGACCATGGTTGAAGATCCATGTCAACTATGCGGGCCGGTGTCTCGGTAAAATGTTCCTGGTGGTGGTGGATGCTTTTTCAAAATGGATTGAATGTAAAATAATGTCGGGAAACACCGCCACTGCCACCATTGAAAGCCTGAGGGCCATGTTTGCCACCCATGGCCTGCCTGACATACTGGTCAGTGACAACGGACCATGTTTCACCAGTGCCGAATTTAAAGCATTCATGACCCGCAATGGGATCAAACATGTCACCTCGGCCCCGTTCAAACCAGCCTCCAATGGGCAGGCAGAGCGGGCAGTACAAACAATCAAACAGAGCCTTAAACGAGTCACAGAAGGCTCACTCCAAACCTGCCTGTCCCGAGTACTGCTCAGCTACCGCACGAGACCCCACTCACTCACAGGGATGCCACTGGCTGAACGACTCATGAAAAGGACACTTAAAACTAGACTCTCGCTGGTTCACCCCAACCTGCATGATCAGGTAGAGAGCAGGCGGCAGCAACAAAATGTAAACGATGGTCACGCCACTGTGTTACGGGAAATTAATCTGAATGACCCTGTGTCTGTGCTAAACTATGGACATGGTCCCAAGTGGATCGCGGGCACGGTGATAGCTAAAGAAGGGAATAGGGTGTTTGTCGTCAAACTAGACAATGGACAAATTTGCAGAAAGCACCTGGACCAAATCGAGGCTGACTGCCCTGAACAACCCACAGCAGACACCACCTTTTTCGAGCGCACAACACACACCCAATGGATCAACGACACCACGCCGGACCAGGAAATCGAACCCATCATGCCCAACAGCCCAGCAAGGCCAGGCTCACCTAGCAGCCCTGCAGGGCCAACAACATGCCAGCCCAGTGAGGGCACAGCCAACACACCAGAACAGACATTTATACAGAGGCGGTCTACCAGGGAAAGAAAGGCTCCTGGCTGCCTCACCTTGTAAATAGTTTTCACTTTGACTTTGGGGGGGGGGGGGGAGTGATGATGTGTATCTGTAAAGCATGCACTCCCATGTTCCGCCACCAGGGAGCTTACCCCCTGAAGTCCCAAGGGATCCCAGCATCCCTTGGGAGCACTGTATATAAGCCGGCCCCTAAGGCCTCTTCCTCACTCTGGAGTGTCTTATTAAAGACTGAGGTCACTGTTACTTTAACCTCCCTGTGTGCAGCCTCATCTGTGTTAGGAACAGAATAGTATCAATTTCTGTAGTCCAAATATTTGATCGGTTTACTTGGACTCATGTCTAAAAATTATGCCAAAATCCTTTGCTAGTACAGATTCCAACATTTAATGTTTCAATGGCGGTGCAGGCTCAAAGGGCCGAATGGCCTACTCCTGCATCTATTTTCTATGTTTCTGTTTCTATGTAATCCCAACCAGCCCTGCTAATATTGGGCCTGACATCTTATGGTTCTCTTTGCCCGAGACAAGACCCTCCGTACAATGCGATTTCATAGCAACAGTGGCACCACTGAAAAATAATTAGTTTTATGCAAAGTGCTTTGGGATATTTCTAAGAGGTATGATAAAGCACTGATAATGTTGATCATCTTAGCTTCTAATATTTTTAAAAATTAATTTTAATCGGCTTAACCTTGCTTCAGTTATGAATCTCCTCTTAGGTTTGTTATTGTAGAAATATTGCTAATCTGCCTTGTATGTGTGATGTTGACTTCTTGATTCTTATTTGTATTTTTGCATCAGATTTTTTTCTTCACATATTGTAACTAATATAATTCAAAAATTCCAAGGATAAACCAAAATAGATGACTACTAAAGGGCATTAGTTGTACAAGTTAGGTCTGACATTACAAGGCATTTTGTGGGAATTGAACCTTTTGCTTCTTGGCTATATTCGTATTTATGTTGCCACCAACTGTTTTCTAAAACACATGTAATGCTGCTGTGTTACTGCATAAACTGTACCTCTCTTTTGTTAAAGATGCTGTTGCTGACCAGGGGAAAATAATCTTGTCTTCTCCATGAAAGACTGTAATCACTTCAGTCGATACTTCCACTTTTACATCCATTTTGTTGTTCACAATTCCAAACTTTCCAAAGTATGTGTTTATTTTCTCGTTATTTTCTATTTTCTTCTCTCCAATTAACTGTCCATTTACCACAAAGCCTGCACATAAATTTAAACACACATTAATTAATGTTAATCAATTGTGACAATGTCAAATTCAAATCTGCGTGATCACTTTTTCATAAAAAGAAATTATGATTGTAAAGAGCCGGTTATATGGAGGAGCCAACAAACTAGTGATCTTATGGATCAGCGGAATTGTTGATATATGTACAATGTCTCAAAGCCGCCAACCTTGGGACCGAGACCGTGCCAATTTTTGGATTTTTCCGGATTTTGGACAAGAAAATCAAGAGCTACCGAGATAGACAAAGTACTATTGATGGCGTGGGTCAGGTCGGGTCGAGGGTCATTCGGCAAAGCTCGGCAAGGCTCGGACCGATTGCATGCCATTTATAACATAACGGTGAAGCCGATAACTAGTCCGGCCCCCGGTTTCTGGACAATAATTCCAAATTTTATTTTACTGATTATCAAATGGGATTTTCTCAAAAATGTTCGGTTTTCGGACAGCCGGATTTGATACCTGTAGCTGAGAAAAAGAATGAAATGCTCGGACTGGGATGCAACAGTTTAGTTATGTTGTTATGGGGAATCCCCCGCCACACCACCTATGTCATTTCTAGAAAAAGCTCCTTTTGATTACATTTATATGTAAATTACATTAAGGAACATTAACTAAGTTGACAAAAATCTTGCTATAAAATAAAAAGAAAATAACTTCAAACGCTGAAAATCTGAAACAAAACATGAAACACTGGAACACGCAGATCAGTCAGTTCGAACCAAGGGTTGCACACCCAAAACATCGCCACCTGTCCTGTCTCTTTTTAGATGCTGATTGATCTGCTGAGCATTTCTAGAGTTTTACGTTTTTATGACAATATTTTCTCTGAAAGGAACAAAGTACAGTGGAAATTTTACCTTACATCTCAACATTGCCCTGTAAATACTAATATTATAGATACGTGACAATCATAGAATCATAGAAATTTACAGCACGGAAGGAGGCCATTTCGGCCCACCGTGTCTGTGCCGGCCTAATCCCACTTTCCAGCTCTTGGTCCGTAGCCGTTTAGATTACGGCACTTCAAGTGCACATCCAAGTACTTTTTAAAAGTGGTGAGGGTTTCTGCCTCTATCACCCTTTCAGGCAGTGAGTCCCAGACCCACACCAACCTCTGAGTGAAAGAATTTCCCCTCTAATCCCCTCTAAACCTCCTACCAATTACTTTAAATCTATGCCCCCTGGTTGTTGATCCCTCTGCTAAGGGATATAGGTCCTTCCTATCCACTGTATCTAGGCCCCTCATAATTTTATACACCTCAATAAGGTCTCCTCTCAGCCTCTTTTTTTTCCAAAGGAAACAAATGCAGCTTTTCCAATCTTTCTTCAGCTAAAATTCTCCAGTCCAAGCAACACCCTCATAAATCTCCTCTGTACCCTCTCTAGTGCAATCACATCTTTCCTGTAATGTAGTGACCAGAACTGCAAGCAGTACTCCAGCTGTGGCCTAACTAGTGTTTTATACAGTTCAAGCATAACCTCCCTGCTATTATATTTTATACCTCGGCTAATAAAGGCAAGTATTCCGTATGCCTTCTTAACCATCTTATGCCAAGAAGGCACCTGGCCTACTACCTTCAGGGATCTGTGGACATGCACTTCAAGGTCCCTTTGTTCCTCTACACTTCTCAGTGTCCTACCATTTAATGTGTATTCACTTGCCTTGTTAGCCCTCCCCAAATGCATTACCTCACACTTCTCCAGATTGAATTCTATTTGCCACTGTTCTGCCCACCTGACCAGTTCATTGATATCTTCTTGCAGTCTACAGCTTTCTTCTTCATTATCAACCACACAGCCAATTTTTGTATCATCTGCAAACTTTTTAATCATACCCCTACATTCAATTCTAAATCATTGATATATACAACAAAAGCAAGGGACCTAGTAGTACTGAGCCCTGCGGAACCCCACTGGAGACAGCCTACCAGTCACAAAAATACCCATCGACCATTACCCTTTGCTTCCTGCCTCTGAGCCAATTTTGGATCCAACTTGCCACTTTGCCTTGGATCCCAAGGGCTTTTACTTTCGTGCCCAGTCTGTCATGTGAGTTTTTATCAAAAGCCTTGCTAAAATCCATATACATTACATCAAATGCACTACCCTCATCGAGCCTCCTTGTTACCGCCTCAAAAAATTCAATCAAGTTAGTCAGACACGACCTTCCCTTAACAAATCCATGCTGATTGTCCTTGATTAATCCGTGTCTTTCTAAATGAAGACTTATCCTATCCCTCCAAATTTTCTTCTATAATTTTCCCACCACCAAGATTAGGCTGACTGCCCTGTAATTACTCGGTCTATCCCTTTCTCCCTTTTTAAAGAACGCTACAATGTTAGCAGTCCTCCAATCCTCCGACACCACACCTGCAGTCAGAGAGGATTGGAAAATGATGGTCAGAGCCTCTGCTATTTCCTCTTGTGCTTCTCTTAACAGCCTGGGCCACTTTGAATACAAAATACTTCTTGTATATAAATTCAACCAAAATATTTTCTATAAAATTGACATTGTGATACTAAGCAGTTGATAAACTGTAAGTAAACAAGGTTTTGAGTCTCTATAAGGACAACAGGGATGGAAGGGATTCAGTGAAGTGGCCATGATGTCAAGGATGGCAAATTACAAGAAAGCCCAACTCAATGTCCTTTATTGTTGCAAGGCTACTTCAAAGAGCCCATGAGTAAAAGTGAGAGACAATAATGAAGAACTTAGTGGAAACATCAAGTGAATTATCCATAACATTTGTATGAAACAGAAGTGCACTTAAAAAGGCCACTTCATATAGTTAGAATCATAGAATCATAGAAATTCACAGCACAGAAGGAGGCCATTTGACCCATTGTGACGGTGCCAGCCGACAAACAGCTAACCAGCCTAATCCCACTTTCCAGCTCTTGGTCTGTAGCCCTGTAGGTTACGGCACTTCAAGTGCATATCCAAATACTTTTTAAATGTGGTGAAGGTTTCTGCCTCTAACAACCTTTCATGCAGTGAGTTCCAGACCTGCACCACTCACTGGGTGAAGAAATTTCCTCTCAAATCCCCTCTAAATCTTGTACCAATTACTTTAAATCCATGCCCCCTGGTTCGTGACCCCTCTGCGAAGGGAAATAGGCCTGTTCTATCCATTCCCTTATAATTTTATACACCTGAATAAGGTCTCCTTTTAGCCTCCTCTGTTCGAAAGAAAACAAAGCCAGCCTATCGAATCTTTCCTCACAGCTAAAATTCTCTTGTAAATCTCCTCTGTACCCTCTCTAGTGCATTACACGGGACTGTCAATTCAAAAGACTGCTTCAAATTTTGGCCCTATCTGACAGTTATGTTGAAATGTGGAAAAGCACAAAATAAATCTAAGGCATTGTTTTTGTACACCTCTCACTACAAATAACACCTGTGCTATTATTTCCTTGTTATTTCTCTTTTTAAATCCATAAATATTTTTCTATCAGATCTTCCTTTATCAACCAGCAATGTGGGTAGGTCAAACAGTATACTGCCAGAATGGGCAGCTTTAATGTCACTGTATGACCTGTTGACTCAAGGTACGTTTCTGTTTGGTAGCAATGCACAGCTATTTTTCCTTTTTTGTTACAGCTTGAGACACAGTATTCACCTACCTGTATATGGATCCGTGACCAGATTTAGAATTGCGCCTGGTTTCCCATCAATGTTGAAACAAATGGCATCATTGCGATTGTTCATTGAAATGATAAAATGAGGATCGCTGTCAACTTGAAAAATATGTCAAAGTTTTACAATATTTAAGTCATTGCCACAACATTTAAATTATTACCACCTTTATGTAAAACACGTTTTGAGTCCAGGACACTTCACGGCAGAAATTCAGCCCCGCGGGAAACCTGATGCACCTACCTTTTTCAAAGTGTTTTTACTGCCATTTCGGATGAGGTCGCCTCTTTCCTGAAATTTCAGCTCTTTTTTTTTTTTTAAATTCGTAGCCAATCGTTCCAATTCTTTGTCAAATCACAAACGCCAGAGGTCACCTTGCACCTGTCAAGGATCACTCTGCGCCAATGCTCTTAGCCAAAAGGCCTAGAGCCACTGCACCGTTCCTGGAAGTACTGCAATACCAGGTTCGTGCCATGGAGGTGGATGGGTCAGGTCCCCCACACACCTCCGTGGAGGTGGATGGGTCAACCCTCCCCACCCACCTCCTGTTTCCAAAAATGCAAGCATATACTTGTCTTTTTTTTTAAGCGGCCAGGAAGCCAATCATAATGTGGGTGGAATTGCGGCAGTAAGTGCTGATGAGGGGCGGAAGTGGAAGCAGGACGGATGCAGCGGAGCGGTGGTGACATCATTGCGTGTCTGCACCTGCAACTCCCCTCGTTTAAAGGGGGGAGAGTCGGCGATTATTTAGGAATGGCCACTGGGCCACCAGGGAGGGTTTCGGCCGGGCCAGTGGCCTGGCACCCAAGAGGGGCTGCCAAGCTGCCTATTGGCATTTGCCTCTCCCAGGAGATTACATAGCTGCGAGGGTGGAGGAAGGGAAGAAGATTTAAGTCATGTTGCTCCATTCATCATGAGTGAGAGGCACACTTGATGGACCAGCTGGTCTTTCCTTTCACATGCTTGTATGTAAATGTACACGGTTGAAAGTTATATTAACACAACTATATGGAACAATAAATGGTCAAGCTGCGTCTTACCAGAAGTGGAAAGTTGTGTGAGACCTGTAGATACAAATATGAGAATTAATGTGTAATCAAGTAACTAATGTAGCTTAAGGAATTGTCACTGAACATCACTGCTGTATCTTCGAGGTTACAGGGAATAAGTATGTTTATCAGGTGTGCCAATTAAAAAGATCATTGCTTTTGCAAATAATTAAAGTAGTTACAAAGGAAAAAAAAACTGCTTACAATTGTTGGGTGATTTGTATTTGACAAAGAAACTCTTGCATTACTATTGTACTTCATCAAATCTCTCAAACATCTCACAATGAGATAAAATGTGTTTCAAAAAAACTTACGTGGGGCAAGATTGTAATTGACCCACGGTCCTGTTGAAAAAGAAATTAAAACTTTTAGCTATTTCTAAAAAATGTGTTTCTAGCATATCTCCATAAAGGCAAATTTAGTGCATTCCGGAAAGAATTATATAATTTTTTTAAAAGTATTTGTTACATTCTAAATCTAATTGTTAGCTGTATATAGTTCGATGACTTGGGAAGAACTGATAAAATTGTTTGATCAATTTGATTGTTTTTTTGTGTGATACCTCTTGGTTCATGGGCACCACACCCGAAAGTGTGGCTCAGAGGCCTAATATCTCAAATTGCTCAAACAATTTTGTTAGTTGCATTTTTTTCTGACCTCACTGCATTACATACAGTTAACAATACAATTTATAACTGAATCGATACATTAAAGCTACATAATGATTTGGAAAAATGATTAAACACAGATAAACATCTCTCCAAATCATTTCTTCCCCTCTTCCACCAACACCATGATGCACCACACTCGTCTCCAAAGATAACCTCATTCCCAATACTTTATCATTTCCAACCAACTTATTCTTTATGTTCCAATTTAAAGTTACAAACGACATAAAACTCCTTCAGGTTTGTAACCAATTACAATTCCTAGGAGTCACCACACAACTAGGACATCTGTGAATGTGTGTAAAGTACTGCACACGTCTTGACATCTCCTGCTAGCATTCTGGTTTCTGCTTCCTCTGGCATTCTCATGCCCACTCCCAGGGCTGGATTTTGGCTTGTTGCCATCTCAGTCTTCACCCCAGAGGGGCGACAATGGTGGCGGTAAGCTCTTCCGGCTGGGCGACCAGCTTCCAGCTCCTGGCCGGCAGAGCTTTACCGCCCGGAAGTGGCGAGCCGGTGTGCAGTGCCCCAGTTGCAAAACCAGCTGGATTTTTGGCTCCCTCTCGATCCGTAGCACTCCGTGGAGCGCCTTGCTGGGACCGCCTGTGAAAGCGGGTGGTGCGACCTGTAGCGGCTGCAGTGAGATAAGTAATGTCGACCCCAGGTAAGTGTGATTGATTTTTATTTAATTTTTTTTTTGCAATTTATGTTGTGGTGGTGGGAGTTATTTATTGGGAATGTTTTTGATGGTTTTTTCCCCGTTTTTTTTCTCCCTAGACTGCTCTTAGAGTGCTCCAAAGCCGGCTGTTTAGCTTGGGAATTTTGCATGCTCAGTCAGCCTAGCGCCCTAAGAGAGGTGTGCAACACCTCCCTTACCGCTCCGCCCCACACTCGGGGCACAGTTGCTGAATTTTGTTGACTGAGGCGCAAACCGCCCCATCGCCATTACAGCCCCGAAATGGGCAAAGCCGATAATCCGGCCCCCAGTGTCCAATTGTTTCTTGTGGCATTCTGGCTCTGGCAGCTGCTCCTTCTCCTGCTCATAGTGCTACCAGACCCAATCCTTCACACCTCGATAAGTGAGGTGACAATCGTCTGAAATCATGGCTTCCTCCACAAATTTGACAGGTGGGGCAGACAGTGTTTGAAGGAAAGGGTGGGTGGGTCTCTTCCTCAGGCGACTGAAGGCTGCGCTGGCATACTGGAGGCGGTGATGGACCTCGTTATCGATGTCTGCACTTGCCGATAGTAGCCTCCCGAGGTATGCAAAATGGTCCATGTTGTCCAAGGCCGAGCCTTGGAGTTTGATGACTCGGGGTGGGCAGTGCTGTGTGGCGAGGTCAGGTTGGTAGAGGACCTTTGTCTTACGGATGTTTAGCATGAGGCTCATGCTTTCGTATGCCTTGGTGAAGGTGTTGACAATGGCTTGGAGTTCGGACTCAGTGTGCGCAGATGCAAGCATCACCCGCGTGGTGTAGTTCAATGACAAAGGATGGGACGACCTTCAAACTGGCCTGGAGGCAACGTAGGTTGAACAGGTTTCCATTGGTTCTATAGTTTAATTCCACTCCAGCGGGGAGCTTGTTAATAGTGAGATGGAGCATTGCAGCAAGGAAGATCGAGAAGAGCATCGGTGTGATGACGCAGCCCTGCTTGACCCAGATCCGGACATGGATGGGTCTGTGGTGGATCCATTGGTCAGGATCACGGCTTGCATGTCGTCGTGGAGCAGGTAGAGAATGGTGACAAACTTTTGGGGGCAGCCGAAATGGAGGAGGACGCTCCATAGTCCCTCGTGGTTAAAAGTGTCAAAGGCCTTTGTGAGGTCAAAGAAGGCAATGTACAAGGGTTGGTGCTGTTCCCTGTGTTCCTCTTGTAATTGTTGTTATATATGCACACTCTCTGTGTAGTCACTGTATAGTTGCATAAGATGGAGACTTGTTACCTGATGTACTATCAATAAGATTTACACTGTGTATATACTATGCTGGCACCACTAGAGGGTGCAACTGATGGAGACCAGGCTGACAGATGAAGAACCTGAACAGTATGGTTCCCATGGCCATGAAGTTAAAATTAAAAAGTAAGTAAAAAAATCCTGCTAAGGGTCTGTTAAGTAGATTACAATGAGTTTAATTGGGTCGCCCTGCCTGTCAGGTCTGCTCTGCGCTGCCTGACGACCATTGGGAAAGGCACATTGCGGCATGTTTCCAACCCGCTGTCAATTAAATACACTTTCCTACCTGGCCCATCACCGATCCCGCCCAATGACACCCTGGAAAATTTGGGTCAGTATCTCCTTGTGTGACTTGATATCAAATTTTTGTTTGATAATGCTCCTGTGAAACACCTTGGGACATTTCACTACATTAAAGGCGCTATATAGATGCAAGCTGTTGTTGTAACTGCGGTGACCTTGACTGGGATTCTTTACCACAGTCAAGACCACATATGGACCAAACTCCCAAGGCCCCACCCCACTCCTGGGCAAGTACAAGGAAACACTCATCAAAGACACCGAGGCAGTCAGGGCCCGTTGGAAGGAACACTTCGAAGATCTCCTCGACCGAGACTCTGCCTTTGACTCGAGTGTTCTCGACTCCATTCCGCAGCATGCTACCCGCCACCACCTCAGTGAGACCCCAACACTGCAGGAGGTAGAAAAGGCCATAAGACAGCTAAAAAACAAGGCTAGGGGAGCAGATGGAATCCCTGCTGAGGCACTGAAGTATGGCGGAGAGGCACCACTGGCACGAATACACAACCTCATCTCTCTCATCTGGAGGGAGGAGAGCATGCCGG
The DNA here is from genome assembly GCF_044704955.1 of Pristiophorus japonicus. Classification (NCBI taxonomy): domain Eukaryota; kingdom Metazoa; phylum Chordata; class Chondrichthyes; family Pristiophoridae; genus Pristiophorus; species Pristiophorus japonicus. The sequence continues at coordinate 51,088,539 of NC_091988.1, forward strand.
GGGATCTTAGAGATGCAGTGATCGTGACCATCTTTAAAAAGGGGGACAAGTCCGACTGCGGCAACTACAGAGGAATCTCCCTGCTATCAACCACTGGGAAAGTCATCGCTAGAGTCCTCCTCAATCGTCTTCTCCCCGTGGCTGAGGAGCTCCTCCCAGAGTCGCAGTGCGGATTTCGTCCCCTCCAGGGCACAATGGACATGGTTTTTGCAGCGCGACAGCTGCATGAAAAATGCAGGGAACAGCACCAGCCCTAATACATGGCCTTCTCCGACCTTACAAAGGCCTTTGACACTGTCAACCACGAGGGTCTATGGAGTGTCCTCCTCCGTTTCGGATGCCCCCAAAAGTACGTCACCATACTCAGCCTGCTCCACGACGACATACAAGCAGTGATCCATACCAACGGATCCATCATAGACCCAATTCATGTCCGGACCGGGGTCAAGCAGGGCTGTGTCATTGCCCAAACCCTCTTCTCAATCTTCCTTGCTGCCATGCTCCACCTCACAGTTGATAAGCTCCCCGCTGGAGTGGAACTAAATGACAGAGCCAGTGGGAAGCTGTTCAACCTTCGCCGTCTCCAGCCAGGTCCAAGGCCACTCCAATGTCTGTCGTCGAGCTACAGTACGCGGACAACCCCTGCATCTGTGCACACACAAAGGCTGAACTCCAGGACATAGTCGATGTATTTACCGAGGTGTATGAAAGCATGGGCCTTACGCTAAACATTAATAAGATAAAGGTCCTCCACCAGCCTGTCCTCGCTGCACAGCACTGCCCCCAAAACATCAAGATCCATGGCGTGGCCCTGGACAACGTGGTCCATTTCCCCTATCTCGGGAGCCTCCTGTCAACAAGGGCGGGCATTCATGATGAGATCCAACACCGCCTCCAGTGCGCCAGTGCAGCCTTCGGTCGCCTGAGGAAAAGATCAGTCCCTCAAAACTGTCACCAAGCTCATGGTCTACAGGGCCATAGTAATATCCGCCCTCCTGTATGGCTCAGAGACGTGGACCAAGTACAGTAGACACCTCAAGTCGCTGGAGAAATACCACCAGCAATGTCTCCGCAAGATCCTGCAAATCCCCCTGGGAGTACAGACGCACAAACATTAGCGTCCTCGTCCAGGCCAACATCCCCAGCATCGAAGCATTGACCACACTTGATCAGCTCCACTGGGCAGGCCACATAGTTCGCATGCCAGACACGAGACTCCCAAAGCAAGCGCTCTACTCAGAACTCGTCCACGACAAACGAGTCAAAGGCGGGCAGAGGAAACGTTACAAGGACACCCTCAAAGCCTCCATGATAAAGTGCGACATCCCCACTGACACCTGGGAGTCCTTGGCCATAGACCGCCCGAAGTGGAGGAAGTGCATTCGGGAGGGCACTGAGCTCCTCGAGTACCGTCGCCGAGAGCATGCAGAAATCAAGCGCAGGCAGCGGAAGAAGCGTATGGCAAACCAGGCTCCCTGCCCACCCTTTCCCTCAATGACTATCTGTCCCACCTGTGACAGAAACTTTGGTTCTCGTATTGGACTGTACAGCCATCTAAGAACTCATGCTAAGAGTAGAAGCAAGTCTTCCTCGATCCCGAGGGACTGCCTATGATGATGTTGTTGTAACTGATTCTCAGGTTATGGCAGACCTGCTAAATAACTATTTGCATCAGTCTATACTCCTGTAGATGCCTACGTTCCAGATCTTGGCGGGATTGAAGGGGGGTGGGTGGACGGATGGGGTACTCTGTATTTGATAGCATTATTATTAAAATGGTCCTACAAGCAGAATTAAGGGAGCTAGGAGCTAAATTAAAAAGTAGGACCTCAAAAGTACTAATCTCAGGATTGCTACCAGTGCCATGTGCTAGTCAGAGTAGGAATCGCAGGATAGCTCAGATGAATACGTGACTCGAGGAGTGGTGCAGAAGGGAGGGATTCAAATTCCTGGGTCATTGGAACCGGTTCTGGGGGAGGTGGGACTAGTACAAATCGGACGGTCTGCACCTGGACAGGACCGGAACCAATGTCCTAGGGGGAGTGTTTGCTAGTGCTGTTGGGGAGTGGTTCAACTAATATGGCAGGGGGATGGGAACCTATGTAAGGAGACAGAGGGAAGTAGATTGCGGGAAGAAGCAAAAGATAGAAAGAAGAAAAATAAAAATGGAGGGCAGAGAAACCCAAGGCAAAAAGCAAAAAGGGCCACATTACAGCAAAATTCTAAAGGGACAAAGTGTGTTAAAAAGACAAACCTGAAGGCTCTGTGCCTCAATGCGAGGAGTATTTGTAATAAGGTGGACGAATTAACTGCGCAGATAGCAGTTTACGGATATGATATAATTGGCATCACGGAGACATGGCTCCAGGGTGAACAAGGCTGGGAACTCAACATCCAGGAAGGATAGACAGAAAGGAAAAGGAGGTGGGTGGCATTGCTGGTTAAAGAGGAAATTAACGCAATAGTAAGGAAGGACATTAGCTTGGATGATGTGGAATCGGTATGGGTGGAGCTATGGAATACCAAAGGACAGAAAACGCTAGTGGGAGTTGTGTACAGACCACGAAACAGTAGTAGTGAGATTAGGGACAACATCAAACAAGAAATTAGGATGCGTGCAATAAAGATACAGTAGTTATCATGGGCGACGTTAATCTACATATTGATTGGGCTAACCAAACTGGTAGCAATGTGGTGGAGGAGGATTTCCTGGAGTGTATTAAGGATGGTTTTCTCGACCAATATGTCGAGGAACCAATTTGAGGGCTGGCCATCCTAGACTGGGTGATGTGTAATGAGAAAGGACTAATTAGCAATCTTGTTGTGCGAGGCCCCTTGGGGAAGAGTGACCATAATATGGTAGAATTCTTTATTAAGCTGGCGAGTGACACAGTTAATTCAGAGACTAGGGTCCTGAACTTAAGGAAAGGTAACTGCGATGGTATGAGACGTGAATTGGCTAGAGTAGACTGACGAGTGATACTTAAAGAGTTGATGGTGGATAGGCAATGGCAAACATTTAAAGATCACATGGAAGAACTTCAACAATTGTACATCCCTGTCTGGAGTTAAAAAAAAAACGAAGAAGGTGGCTCATCCGTGGCTAACAAGGGAAATTAAGAATAGTGTTAAATCCAAGGAAGAGGCATATAAATTGGCCAGAAAAACAGCATACCTGAGGACTGGGAGAATTTTATAATTCAGCAGAGGAGGACAAAGGGTTTAATTAAGAGGGGGAAAATAGAGTATGAGAGGAAGCTTGCTGGGAACATAAAAACTGACTGCAAAACTGACTGACATATAGATATATGAAGAGAAAAAGATTAGTGAAGACAAACAGGTCCATTGCAGTCAGATTCAGGTGAATTTATAATGGGGATCAAAGAAATGGAGGACCAATTGAATGAATACTTTGGTTCTGTCTTCACGAAGGAAGACACAAATAACCTTCCGGAAATACTAGGGGACCGAGGGTCTAGTGAGAAGGAGGCACTGAACGAAATCCTTATTAGGCGGGAAATTGTGTTAGGGAAATTGATGGGATTGAAGGCCGATAAATCCCTGGGGCCTGATAGTCTGCATCCCAGAGTACTTAAGGAAGTGGCCCTAGAAATAGTTGATGCATTGGTGATCATTTTCCAACAGTCTATCGACTCTGGATCAGTCCCTATGTACTGGAGGGTAGCTAATGTAACACCACTTTTAAAAAAAGGAGGGAGAGAGAAAACGGGTCATTATAGACCAGTTAGCCTGACATCAGTAGTGGGGAAAATGTTGGAATCAATTATTAAAGTTGAAATAGCAGTGACAGGATCGGTCCAAGTCAGCATGGATTTATGAAAGGGAAATCATGCTTGACAAGTCTTCTAGAATTTTTTGAGGATGTAACTGGTAGAATGGACAAGGGAGAACCAGTGGGTGTGGTATATTTGGACTTTCAAAAGGCTTTTGACAAGGTCCCACACAAGAGATTGGTGTGCAAAATTAAAACACATGGTATTGGGGGTAATGTACTGACGTGGATTAGAGAACTGGTTGGCAGACAGGAAGCAGAGAGTCGGGATAAACGGGTCCTTTTCAGAATGGCAGGCAGTGATTAGTGGTGTGCCCCAGCTATTTACAATATATATTAATGATTTAGATGAAGGAATTGTATGTAATATCTCCAAATTTGCAGATGACACTAAGCTGGGTGGCGGTTTGAGCTGTGAGGAGGATGCTAAGAGGCTGCAGGGTGACTTGGACAGGTTAGGTGAGTGGGCAAACGCATGGCAGATGCAGTATAATGTGGATAAATGTGAGGTTATCTACTTTGGTGGCAAAAACATGAAGGCAGAATATTATCTGAATGGCAGCAGATTGGGAAAAAGGGAGGTGCAACGAGACCTGGGTGTCATCAGTCATTGAAAGTTGGCATGCAGGTACAGCAGGCGGTGAAGAAGGCAAATGGTATGTTGGCCTCCATAGCTAGGGGATTTGAGTATAGGAGCAGAGAAGTCTTACTGCAGTTGTACAGTGCCTTAGTGAGGCCTCACCTGGAATAGTGTGTTCAGTTTTGGTCTCCTAATCTGAGGAAGGACGTTCTTGCTATTGAGGGAGTGCAGCGAAGGTTCACCAGGCTGCTTCCCGGGATGGCATGACTAACATATGAGGAGAGACTGGATCGACTGGGCCTGTATTCACTGGAGTTTAGAAGGATGAGCGGGGATCTCATCGAAACATATAAAATTCTGACGGGACTTGACAGGTTAGATGCAGGAAGAATGTTCCCGATGTTGGGGAAGTCCAGAACCAGGGGACATAGTCTAAGGATAATGGGTAAGCCATTTAGGACTGAGATGAGGAGAAACTTCTTCACTCAGAGAGTTATTAACCTGTGGAATTCCCTCCCGCAGAGCGTTGTTGATGCCAGTTCGTTGGATATATTCAAGAGGGAGTTAGATATGGCCCTTATGGCTAAAGGGATCATAGAAACATAGAAACATAGAAAATAGGTGCAGGAGTAGGCCATTCGGCCCTTCTAGCCTGTACCGCCATTCAATGAGTTCATGGCTTAACATGCAACTTCAGTACCCCATTCCTGCTTTCTCACCATACCCCTTGATTCCCCTAGTAGTAAGGACTTCATCTAACTCCTTTTTGAATATATTTAGTGAATTGGCCTCAACAACTTTCTGTGGTAGAGAATTCCACAGGTTCACCACTCTCTGGGTGAAGAAATTCCTCCTCATCTCGGTCCTAAATGGCTTCCCCCTTATCCTTAGACTGTGTCCCCTGGTTCTGGACTTCCCCAACATTGGGAACATTCTTCCTGCATCTAACCTGTCTAACCCCGTCAGAATTTTAAACGTTTCTATGAGGTCCCCTCTCATTCTTCTGAACTCCAGTGAATACAAGCCCAGTTGATCCAGTCTTTCTTGATAGGTCAGTCCCGCCATCCCGGGAATCAGTCTGGTGAACCTTCGCTGCACTCCCTCAATAGCAAGAATGTCCTTCCTCAGGTTAGGAGACCAAAACTGTACACAATACTCCAGGTGTGGCCTCACCAAGGCCCTGTACAATTGTAGCAACACCTCCCTGCCCTTGTACTCAAATCCCCTCGCTATGAAGGCCAACATGCCATTTGCTTTCTTAACCGCCTGCTGTACCTGCATGCCAACCTTCAATGACTGATGTACCATGACACCCAGGTCTCTTTGCACCTGCCCTTTTCCTAATCTGTCACCATTCAGATAATAGTCTGTCTCTCTGTTTTTACCACCAAAGTGGATAACCTCACATTTATCCACATTATACTTCATCTGCCATGCATTTGCCCACTCACCTAACCTATCCAAGTCGCTCTGCAGCCTCATAGAATCCTCCTTGCAGCTCACACTGCCAACCAACTTAGTGTCATCCGCAAATTTGGAGATACTACATTTAATCCCCTCGTCTAAATCATTAATGTACAGTGTAAACAGCTGGGGCCCCAGCACAGAACCTTGCGGTACCCCACTAGTCACTGCCTGCCATTCTGAAAAGTCCCCATTTACTCCTACTCTTTGCTTCCTGTCTGACAACCAGTTCTCAATCCATGTCAGCACACTACCCCCAATCCCATGTGCTTTAACTTTGCACATTAATCTCTTGTGTGGGACCTTGTCGAAAGCCTTCTGAAAGTCTAAATATACCACATCAACTGGTTCTCCCTTGTCCACTCTACTGGAAACATCCTCAAAAAATTCCAGAAGATTTGTCAAGCATGATTTCCCTTTCACAAATCCATGCTGACTTGGACCTATCATATTACCTCTTTCCAAATGCACTGCGATGACATCCTTAATAATTGATTCCATCATTTTACCCACTACCGATGTCAGGCTGACCGGTCTGTAATTCCCTGTTTTCTCTCTCCCTCCTTTTTTAAAAAGTGGGGTTACATTGGCTACCCTCCACTCCATAGGAACTGATCCAGAGTCAATGGAATGTTGGAAAATGACTGTCAATGCATCCACTATTTCCAAGGCCACCTCCTTAAGTACTCTGGGATGCAGTCCATCAGGCCCTGGGGATTTATCGGCCTTCAATCCCATCAATTTCCCAAACACAATTTCCCGACTAATAAGGATTTCCCTCAGTTCCTCCTCCTTACTAGACCCTCCGACCCCTTTTATATCCGGAAGGTTGTTTGTGTCCTCCTCAGTGAATACCGAACCAAAGTACTTGTTCAATTGGTCCGCCATTTCTTTGTTCCCCGTTATGACTTCCCCTGATTCTGACTGCAGGGGACCTACGTTTGTCTTTACTAACCTTTTTCTCTTTACATATCTATAGAAACTTTTGCAATCCGTCTTAATGTTCCCTGCAAGCTTCTTCTCGTACTCCATTTTCCCTGCCCTAATCAAACCCTTTGTCCTCCTCTGCTGAGTTCTAAATTTCTCCCAGTCCCCGGGTTCTCTGCTATTTCTGGCCAATTTGTATGCCACTTCCTTGGCTTTAATGCTGTCCCTGATTTCCCTTGATAGCCACGGTTGAGCCACCTTCCCTTTTTTATTTTTACGACAGACAGGAATGTACAATTGTTGTAGTTCATCCATGCGGTCTCTAAATGTCTGCCATTGCCCATCCACAGTCAACCCCTTCAGTATCATTCGCCAATCTATCCTAGCCAATTCACGCCTCATACCTTCAAAGTTACCCTTCTTTAAGTTCTGGACCATGGTCTCTGAATTAACTGTTTCATTCTCCATCCTAATGCAGAATTCCACCATATTATGGTCACTCTTCCCCAAGGGGCCTCGCACAACGAGATTGCTAATTAATCCTCTCTCATTACACAACACCCAGTCTAAGATGGCCTCCCCCCTAGTTGGTTCCTCGACATATTGGTCATGATCTTATTGAATGGTGGTGCAGGCTCGAAGGGCCGATTGGCCTACTCCTGCACCTACTTTCTATGTTTCTATGGAAAATAGGATGTAATGTCATCTTGGATAGATTACCTCTCTCACCATTGACAGATCGCTTCTGTCATCTGTACTTCACCTGCCATCTATTCCATCGACATGGGTGCTGTTTATACTCTCTCAACTTGGTCATCAAATTCGGACTACAATGAGCCACAATACCAGTAGCACCAGGCACACCAAAAGCACCAACAACAACATCAACCTTCTCCGCAATCACCTGATGCTGCACAAGACAGAAGGCATCAGCAGCCAAGCACATTGCTGCACGGGAGGCAAGGGATGGCCTCACCATGGCCAGATTTATTTAACTTTATGCTGTACACCATGGCTGCCGCATGCTGTGCCAGGTTGGCACCACTCCACACTAACACCATAAAGCATCCCTACAATGAACAAGCCATTCCTTTCACACTCATCACCATTGCGGGGGATATCATTATGTTTCACCATGCACTGCAACTCACTAAGCCACTTCCAAAGGTGCATACAAATCTGTCCAAGACCAGAAAGTGTTGAAAATAGAGATTTAAAGGGCTCTAGGTCCAGATAATGTTCATCCAAGGGTGATTAAAGAAATGGGACTGGTATGCCATGAGCTCCTTGCCCATATCTTCAATTGTTCAATAGGGTCATGGATAAAGTTTCCTTCGACTTGAAGCTAGGTCAACTGAAACCTATTTCAAAATCAGGGCCAGGGAACAACAGGCTAGCCTGACATCCATTGTTGGGAAGATGCTGGAAGAGATTGCAGGAAATGTCCTTTATGATCACTGGGAAGGGAAGGGGCAATTCTAAAGTCACAACTTGGCTTCTGAAAAAAATAGGCTGTGCTGTACAAATTTGATATAGTTTTTGAGGAAGTCACTAGGGTAGAGGATGAGGGAAATCCAGTAGATATCGTCTATCTGGACTTTCAGAAAGCCTTTGATAAGTTACCTCACACTAGGGTTCTTCACAAGATAGGGATCTGAAATGCTGAATTAGGAATTGACTCCAATTCCACAGCCAACGTGCTTAACGTGGTTCGTTCTGGAGGCATGTTACATGTGCTGTCCCCGAGGGATTGGCCCGGAGCCCAATACTGTTCACTGGCTGGAATTTTCCTGTTGCCATGCGTGCGAGTTTGGTGGCAGGTCGGCAGCAAAAGTTGCAGAAAATGGGAGCGCATTGGGAAGTCGACGTCATCCTGCCTTTAACTTGGACGCACTTGCCAGCGCGACATGGATCCAAACAGCTGAGGTGGCTGTTCTAATTTAGCTCATTAAATCCTTATTGTGAGACCCTTAACAGTGTTTCTAACCAGACCTTTTGAATGTCACTGGAGGACCACAGGAAGCATGCAGTTCAGGAAACACGTCTGTCAACCTCAGGCGCATGCCCAGTGGCCATTGATCATTAATGGAGAGCATGGAATTCCCAATAAATTACTCCCACATGACACCTCATTACTTACCTAAGGGAAAGGTTCTTGCTGACTCCATTTTGAGCACAGATTTAGGTCTAGAGTTTGCAAGTCTTTTCTGCAACCACGGAAGCCACTCTCACCTCATTGCTACTAGCAATTACAACATTGAAAGATTTCTCCTCTGAACTCCACTTGAGCTGCCATCTATTATATAAGCATGGGTGCTGTTATGTATGGAGAAAGAGTCGGACTGAACACTGTGAGTTCAAAGTAAAGTGTGACCTTAGTCTTTTATTGCAGGTCTTCAGAATGCCTCTCCAATCTGTGAAACCTCCTTAAATACCTGTGCTCCCAAGGGATTATGGAATCCCTTGGGACTCCAGGGGATGAGCCCTCTGGTGGCTGTGCAGATTAAATACAAGTCCACATATATAACAACACTCCCCCCCCCCTCCCCACCCCCCAAAGTTAATAGTGTAACTATTTACAATGTGAGTTGATCTGGGACCCTTCATGCCCTGGTTGATCGTCTTGGTGTGAAAGCTGGTGTTGTTGAATCATTTGTTGGGCCCTTGCTGGGCTGCTGTGCAGCTAGCCTTGCTGGGCTGCCTGGTGTGTTGGGCCCTGCAGGGCTGCTGTGGATGATGGGTTCTGCTTCGTGGTCAACCGTGGTGCTGGTTGCCATTGGTGTGTATGTTGGAGGATCAAAAAGGGTAGGGTCCAAGGTGGGTTGCTCAGGATAGTCCGTGAATCTGAGTTTGATTTGGTCCAAGTGTTTCTGGTGAATGAGTCCATTTGAAAGTTTGACCCGAAACACTCTGCTCCCCTCTTTGGCCACGACAGTGCCGGGAAGCCACTTGGGGCCTTGTCCATAATTTAAAACAAATACAGGATCATTGACTTCAATCTCGCATGACACATTTGAGCTATCATGATATGCACTTTGTTGAAGCCGCCTGCTCTCTACCTGTTCATGTAGATCAGGGTGAACTAACGAGAGCCTTGTCTAAAGTGCTCTTTTCATGAGCAGTTCAGCAGGTGGGATCCCAGTGAGCGAGTGGGAATCTTGTGCGGTAGCTAAGCAGGACTCGGGATAGGTGAGTCTGCAGTGAGCCTTCAGTTACCCTCTTCAAGCCTTGCTTGATGATTTGCACTGCTCGCTCTGCCTGACCATTGGACACTGGTTTAAACGGGGCAGATGTGACATGTTTGATCCCATTACGGGTCATGAATTCTTTGAACTCAGCACTGGCAATACATGGCCCGTTGTCGCTCACTAGAACATCGGGTAAGCCGTGTATGGCAAACATGGCCCGCAGGCTTTCAGTAGTAGCAGCGGACGTGCTAGCCGACATTATCTCACATTCAATCCACTTGGAGTACGCGTCTACAAGGAACATTTTACCCAAGAACAGGCCTGCATTATCGACGTGTACCCTAGACCATGGTTTGGAGGGCCAAGACCATAAACTTAGTGGCGCCTTCCTGTGTATATTGCTTAACTGCGAGCATGTATTGCATCTGTGAACACAGGACAAGTCCGCATCGATACCGGGCCACCACACGTGGAATCTGGCTACCGCTTTCATCATTACGATGCCTGGGTGGGTACTGTGGAGGTCATTAATGAAGGTGTCTCTGGCCTTCTTCGGGACCACTACTCGATTGCCCCACAGAAGGCAGTCTGCCTGTATAGACATTTCATCTTTGCGCTGCTGGTACGGCTTTATCTCTTCCTGCATTTCCACTGGGACATTGGACCAGCTCCCGTGAAGCACACAGCTTTTGACTAGAGATAATAAGGGGTCCTGGCTTGTCCAGGTTTTGATCTGCCAGGCAGTGACAGGTGATTGCTCTCTCTCAAATGCTTCCATAACCGTGGCTAGATCTGCGGGTTGCGCCATTTCTACCCCCATGGTGGGCAGTGGCAGCCTACTGAGAGCATCGGCGCAGTTTTCTGTGCCTAGCCTGTGGCGGATGGCATAGTTGGATGTGGACAACGTGAGCGCCCATCTCTGGATGCAGGCCGATGCGTTGGTATTTTATCCCTTACTCTTGGAAAACAGGCATATAGTGGCTTATGGTCAGTTTCCAATTTGAATTTTAGCCCAAACAGGTATTGATGCATTTTCTTTACCCCATAGACACACGCTAACGCTTCTTTTTCAATCATGCTGTAGGCTCTCTCAGCCTTAGACAGACTCCTGGATGCATAAGCAACCAGTTGCAGTTTCCCAAAATCATTAGTTTGTTGCAATACACACCCGACGCCATATGATGACGCATCACATGCTAGTACCAAACGCTTACATGGATCATACAACACAAGCAATTTGTTTGAGCATAACAATTTTCTCGCTTTTACAAAGGCATTTTCTTGGTTTTGCCCCAAACCCATTCGCCCCCTTTTCGTAGTAAGATATCTAGTGGTTCTAGCAGTGTGCTGAGACCGGTAAGAAGTTACCAAAGTAGTTCAAGACTCTCAGAAACGATCGCAGCTCCTTCACATTCTGTGGCCCGGTGCGTTCTCAATTGCCTCAGTCTTCGCATTGGTGGGCCTGATGCCGTCCGCCGCAATCCTCCTTCCCAAGAACTCCACTTCAAGCGCCAGGAAAACGCACTTTGAGCGTTTTAACCTGAGCCCCACGCGGTTGAGTCGACTAAGAACCTCCTCCAGGTTCTGCAGGTGCTCGACTGTGTTCCAACCTGTGACTAAGATATCATCCTGGAAGACCACGGTGTGCGGGACCGACTTTAGTAAACTTTCCATGTTTCTCTGGAATATCGCAGCCGCTGATCGGATTCCAAATGGGCATCTGTTATAGACAAAAAGACCTTGGTGCGTATTGATGCAGGTGAGGGCCTTTGATGATTCCTCTAGTTCCTGCATCATGTAGGCTGAAGTCAGATCCAGCTTCGTGAACGTCTTTCCTCTCGCCAGCGTTGCAAAGAGGTCGTCGGGCTTTGGAAGCGGGTATTGGTCCTGCAGGGAGAAATGATTGATAGTTACTTTGTAATCGCCACAGATTCTGATGGTGCCGTCTCCCTTGAGGACTGGGACAATAGGCCTGGCCCACTCGCTGAAATGGTCGATCGGTGAAATGATGCCCTCTCGTTGCAGCCGGTCTAGCTCGATCTCTACCCTTTCTCTCATCATGTACTGTACTGCTCTCGCCTTGTGATGGATGGGTCGCGCCCCCAGAATTAGGTGGATCTGCACTTTTGCTCCTTGGAATTTCCCGATGCCTAGTTCGAACAGCAAAGGAAATTTGTTTAAGACCTGGGCACACAAAGTATCGTCAGCGGGCGATATCGTTAGGACGTCGTCCCAGTTCCAGCGTATCTTTCCCAGCCAGCTCCTACCGAGCAGCATGGGACCATTGCCCGGTACCACCCAGAGTGGTAGCTTGTGCACCGCTCCATTGTAGGAGACCTTTACGGTAGCACTGCCGATTACAGGAATCAGTTCTTTCATGTAAGTTCTTAGTTTCGTGCGCACTGGAGTTAAGACTGGCCTTGAGGCCTTGTTGCTCCACAACCTTTCGAAAGTCTTTTTGCCCATGATGGACTGGCTCGTGCCCGTCCAGTTCCATTGACACTGAGAGTCCATTTAGTTCAACATTCAGCATTATCGAGGGACAATTCGTGGTGAATGTGTGCACCCCATGTACCTCTGCCTCCCCTATCTGAGGCTCTGGTTCGTTGTGATCCTCCGTGGATCTGTCCTCCTCTGCAACATGGTGGTTTGCAGGTTTAACAGGCTTAGCAGCTTGCCTGCACACTCATTGGAGATGTCCCATTATTCCACAGCCCTTGCAAATGTACTCTTTGAATCGGCATGAATGGAAACGATGATCACCCCCGCAGCGCCAACAAGGTGTTAATGGCCTTGCATTCATCACCCTTGATGGTGGACTCTGAATCATTTGCGGACGTGCAGCTGCAGGTATGTGTGACCTGTCCTGTACATTACGATTCGAAAACAACATCATTTTATTCACAGTACTTGTAGTAGCACTTGTGTGCTGAGAGATTTGCTTCATATTGTCACTGGTGGCAATGAATGCCTGGGCTATCGCTATGGACTTACTCAAGGTTGGGGTCTCTACAGTCAAAATTTTGCGAAGTATGCTTTCGTGGCCAATGCCAAGTACGAAAAAGTCTCTGAGCATGTGCTCCAAATGTCCTTCAAATTCGCAATGTCCTGCAAGGCGTCTTAGCTCGGCGACATAACTCACCACTTCCTGGCCTTCAGACCTTTTGTAGGTGTAGAACCGGTACCTCGCCATCAGAATGCTTTCCTTCGGGTTCAAATGCTCTCGGACCAGTGTGCACAAATCGCCGTACGATTTCTCCGTGGGTTTCGCTGGAGTGAGCAGATTCTTCATGAGGCCATACGTTGGTGCCCCACGGACGGTGAGGAGGATCGCCCTTCATTTGGCAACGCTCTCTTCTCCATCTAGCTCGTTGGCCACAAAGTATTGGTCGAGTCGCTCCACAAAAGTTTCCCAATCATCTCCCTCTGAAAATTTCTCCAGGATGCCCACTGTTCTCTGCATCTTTGGGTTCGCTATCTGTATCTCATTGCCAGTTGTTGTGTATGGAGAAAGAGTCAGACTGAACACTGTGAGCTTAAAGTAAACTGTGACCTTAGTCTTTTATTGCAGGTCTCCAACCTGTGAAACCTTCTTAAATACCTGTGCTCCCAAGGGATTATGGGATCCCTTGGGACTCCAGGTGATAAGCCCTCTGGTGGCTGTACAGAGTAAATACATATATAACAAGTGCCACTTATACTGTCTCACCTTGGTCCTCTGAAGGATGAGCCCCAACTCCAGCAGAATCAGACACACAAGCAGCAGCAGCAAGAACACCAACAGCCTTCTCCTCAATTACCTGATACACCACAGGACAGAGGGCATCAGTGCAGGGCTGCACCATGCTGGAGGTGATACCCAGGGTAAACAGGCAGAGGATGAGCTTCCTCAACATGACTGAGCAGCAGTGCCCAAGGAGGCTCAGGCTATCGCGCCAGGTATCGCAGACATTTGCACGTTGCTGGAGCAAGACCTGCAGCCCAGAGGAGTGGGTGGAGATGCCTTTGACGGCTGTCAAAGTCACAGCACCCTTAACTTCTTCACCTCAGGCTCTTTCCAGGGATCTGCAGCAGACATTTGCAGCATCTCGCAGTCAGTTTCCCACAGATACATCACACAGGTCACCAATGCTATGTTTGACAAGTCAGCCATTATGTGAACTTTGCCACTGATGAAGCCAGTGTTACTGAGTGGGCGTTTGGCTTTTCACGGGTGCAGGGCATCATTGACTGCTCACATGTGGCATTCGAGGCTCCCCCACATAACCCAGGAGCGTTTGTGAACTGCAAGGGCTTCCACTTCTGCAATATATAGCTCGTCTGCAACCATAAAAAGATCAAGCACGTGTGCATCAGATTCCCTGGCAACTGTCATGACTCGTTCGTCCTGCACCAGTCCACTTCCCTCAGTTCTTCGCACCTCCAAACAGACTTACCGGTTGTCTGCCTGGAGAGCAGGGCTATCCACTGAAGACGTTGCTCAAGACACCCTTGAGGACACTAAGTACTGAGGCCTAGGAGCACTATAATGAAAACCACATGTCCACCAGATGTATCATAGAGCAAACAATAGGCATGCTGAAGATGCACTTCAGATACCTTGACAGATCTAGAGGTGAACAGCAGCAGGGTATCCAGAATCGTCGTCGTCCCTGCCCCTGTGCGCTGCACAGTATAACGCACCAACAAAGGTTAGTTCTGCATGAGGAGCAAAGCACTGAGTGCACAGCCTCTTCAGAGAAAGAGGACGAGGAGGAGGAGGGGGAGGAGCAGGAGGAACTTAAAGTTCAGATGCCAGTGGCACCCGAACACATTGCTATCGGGAGACCTCAGCATGGCCAGATTTACCAAATTACAAGAAACAAGCCATTCCTTTCACACTGACCCATATCATTGGAGCTAACATTATGTCTCACCATTCATTGCAAATCACGAAGCCACTTCCAAAGTAACATACAGAAATGGCCATGACTGGAAAGTGCTGAAAATAATAATTTTTATCTGTGACATTAGACTAACGGAAGTTTAGCACAAACAATTATTAAAACATCCATGTGATTATCCTTGTGCATCTATTGATGGACCTGTGGGAGAGTAAAGAGATGATTTAGAAATGTTATATTAAGAATGGGTAACGATACCATAATGCACATGATGAACATTCACAGACTGCTGACATCAGTCCCTATATGAGTGACTGCTGTATGCCATTTGGCTGTATGAGATGTAATTCTGTCACCAGGTTGCTGAGATGCCCCATCTCCATGTCTCCCACCTCCAGCAACTCCACAACTCTTGAGACCTCCAGGGCGACCTCCTCTGCTGGAGTCAAAGTGGCGAAGGCTGGAGGGCCACCTCTGGTTCTCTCCCTCTCTCTGTTGTTGTGCGCTCATTTCTCCTGAAAAGAGAAGTTTAAGTGAGAATGATGGCATGAGTGTAAGGAACGTGTAGGTCACATCTTTAGAGGGTGTCTATGAGGGAGTGTGGTGCCAATGGAAAAGTGCCAATGCCAAATGGCCTCCTTGTGTGTTGTTAGTTGGTATGATTGCATTAGAATGAGGATGATTGTGAGTGCTGTATTTGTAGGAGCATCAAATTCAAGGTTAGTCAGATGGGAGTCTGAGTATGTAGATAGAGAGAGATGGATGAGTGGACGTGCAAAGTATGTTGGTGTGAGAAATAATGTGCCAGAGCAGGTTTGGGAAGGCAGAAGGATGGGGTTGTGGTGACAGGTACAGTAGGATGAAGGTGAGTGTGGCTTTGCACTCACCTTTCCTGATCTCATGGGATCATTGATGTGCTTTCAGCACTGCACCGAGGTCCTCCTCACCACATCCCTTCTTTTCGCCTCCTCAGCTATTTGGAGCCAGGCTCTTTTTGTCTCTTGGGGAGGTCCCTTCTGTCCATCAGCAGGGAAGAGGACCTCCCTGCTTGCTCAGACTCTCTCCACATGAATATGTAGGGAGTCATCTGAAAACTTGGGTGCAGCCCTCTGTCGTTGTGAAGCCATGTTTTCAAGTCTGAGCAATAAGCAGATTGTGCAATATCCTCCCTGCATACTCCTAGATGAACCTTCTAATGTGATGTGGCCAAGGCTGCTTTAAATATCCCCGTTGAAAATGAGTCACGGATGAAGTCATCAAAGCCGCACCATTTAACAGGCTGGGAAATGCGCAAGTCTTCATTAATAGCCGCCATTAGCTGAAAGTCGCTCTGAGGAGCGGGATGATCAGAACGACATGGTTCCGACCGGACACCCAGCCCGCACAAACGACCCAACTCCGTAAAGACAATTCCAGCCACTGTCTTGATTAGTGACCTGAACAGTGGTGTTGGGAGTAAGGTCAGTAAGTTTGCAGATTACACTAAAATCTGTGCAACTATTAAAGCAGTAGAAGAGTACAATCAAATGTAAAAAGATTTAGATGTGCTAGGAGAGCGGTCCACACAATGACAAGTGACATTTAATCGAGATGAATGTAGTGTTGTGCATATTGGTGGGGCCAATACAGAATACACGTATCATTTGCAGGGAACAATACTGAAAGAGGTTGCACCTCACTGCATTATATACAACTAACAGTTCAACTGATAACAGAATAGATACATTAAATATTACTTAGAATATAAATCACAGAAACAGGCCATTTGGCCCAAATAATTTGTGCTGCTGTTTATACGCAAAACAAGTCTCCTCCCATTCCATTTGCCCCATCTCAGCCTTTTGCCATATTTTTCTATTTCCTTTTCTCTCATGTATTAATTTCTTTTTGAAAGCATTTAAGCTCTTTGTCTCAACCACATCCCGTGGCAGCGAGTTCCACATTCGAACCACTCTCTGAGTAAAGACATTTCTCCTTATTTCCCTATTGGATTTATTAGTAACTATCTTGTATTCATGGCCCCTTGTTTTGGATTCTCCAACAAGTGGAAACACTCTCTCCACATTTGCCCTGTCCAACCCATTCATAATTTTAAAGACCTCTAACAAATCATCCCTAAGTCTTCTCTTTTCTAAAGAAAACAGGCCCAACCTGTTCAATCCTTCCCGATAGCTGTAATCTCTCAGTACTAGTTCCATTCCTTGTAAATCTATTTTACACTTTCTCTAATGCATCTATGTTCTTTTTACAGTATGCAGACCAGAACTGTGCACAGTACTCCAACTGCGGCCTGACCAGGCTCCTATACAAGTTTAAGATAGATTCATTACTTTTGAATTTGATGCCCCTAGAAAAACGACCCAGTTCTTTGTTAGCAGTTTTCATTGCTTTACTGACCTATGATCTTGTTTTTAATAATTTGATCACCTTTATCCCCAGATCCCTCTGCTCTTCTACTCCATTTAGTTTCTTCTTTTCTATGTAAGTTATAATAATGGTGGTCCCAGCATTGATCATTGTGGAACACCGCTTTCTATCTTCCTCCGATCCGAATATCTAACCTTTATCCCATCTCTCTGCTTTTTTTTTGCCAATTATAATAATTCTTCACAAAAATAACTAAACTCAAAGATCCTTATCTCCAAATACTTTTGCCCCCTCTTCCACCATCACTATGATGCACTGCACAAGGCTCCAAGGACTACCTCCTTCCCAATACATTACCATTTCCACCCAATCAACTTATTCTTCATGTTCTCTATTTTAAAGTTACCAGCTACCAACACATAAAACTCCGACAGTCATGTAACCGATTACAATTTAAAGGAGCCAGCACACAACTAGGACTTGTGTGAATGTGTGAAGTAATGCACACCTTTCCATCAAAAGCTTGCATTCTGGTTTCTGCTTCCTCGGACACTCTCATTCCCACGCCCAGTGGCTAATTGCTTCTTGTGTCTTTCTGGCTCTGGCAGCAGCTCCTTCTGCTCTCCCTGCTCACAGAGCTACCAGTCCCAAACTGTTACATAGAAACATAGAAATTTACAGCACAGAAGGAGGCCATTCCGGCCCATCATGTCTGCGCCGGCCTATAAAGAGCCACAAGGCTCTTGGTCAGCAGCCCTAAAGGTTACATATAAATCTATGAACAATGATGGAAAGGCAAAGAGCACCCAGCCCCAACCAATCCGCCTCACCACAACTGCGACACCTCTTATACTAAAACATTCTACACTCCACCCCAACCGGAGCCATGTGATCTCCTGGGAGAGACAAAAACCAAATAAAACCCAGGCCAATTTAGGGAGAAAAAATCTGGGAAAATTCCTCTCCGATCCATTCAGGCGATCAAAACTAGTCCAGGAAATCACCCTGGCAAATGAGGTGACAATGGCTTGAAATCAATGTATTGACAAAGAATCTCTGACATTTGTACAGCAGCTTACCACGTCTCTCAGAAACACTTCTAAGATTAAGATTTGTTTAAAAAAATTGGTGCGTTGGATTTGCTGAAGAAACGTGAAGGGCGCGATCAGTGGCAGATAGGGTGGGAACGTGTTTTCTTTCCCCCCAGCCGGTCGGGACCCCATGTCCGACAGGTCCGACAGTGCTGAGCAGTACCGACACGCAGTGTTGGGGAGGCAATTTTAATCATTCGTGGCTTGTTTCCAGCCACTCCAGCTTTTTGCGTTGGACAGGTTTCTCACCAGTGTCCCACTATGGCTAGACCTCGTCTGTGGAGCTGAGGTGGGAGGTCAGTGGCCATTGAATCAGCTGATGAGTTGACAGCTTCAAATGTCAAGTCAAAGCTCCTAGCTGATTGAGAATGTTCCCTTATCCACTAGTTTCTCTAAACTGCATTTCCACTACAGATTCAGGATACTGCAAGTCTTTATACAAGTCTCCATCCAGACTGACCTCATTACTTCTCTCACCATTGACAGATCGCTTCTGTCATCTCTACTTCACCTGCTATCTATTCCATAAGCATAGGTGCCCTTAAAACTCTCCCACCACGATCAGCCCCAGCACCAGCATCACCAGGCACACCAAAATCTCCAGCAGCAGCAGGCACACCAACAGCGCCACCAAACATATGAGAACATGGGCCTTACACTCAACATCCATAAGACAAAGGTCCTCTACCAACTTGCCCCCGCCACAAAGCACTGCCCCCCCCCCCCCGAATATCAAAATCCATGACATGGCCTTGGACAAAGTGGACCATTTTCCATTCCTCAGGAGCCTTCTGTCAACAAGGGCAGACGTCAACGTCGCAGTCCAACACTGCCAGCGCAGCCTTCAGTCGCCTGAGGAAGAGACTGTTTGAAGACCAGAGCAGTAGTGATACCCGCCCTCCTATATGGATCAGAGACATGACTATGTACAGCAGGCACCTCAAAACACTGGAGAAGTACCACCAATGCTGCCTTCGCAAGATCTTGCAAATCCATTGGCAGGATAGGAGCACCACGTCAGTGTTCTCGCTCAGGCCAACATCCCCAACATTGAAGCATTGACCACACTCGATCAGCTCTGATGGATGGGCTACATCGTCCACATTCCCGACACGAGACTCCCAAAACAAGCGCTCTACACAGAGCTTCGACATGGCAAGCGAGCCATAGGTGGGCAGAGGAAACGCTTCAAGGACAGCCTCAAGGCCTCCTTGAAAAAGTGCAACATTCCCAATGACACCTGGGAATCCCTGGCTCAAGACCGCTCAAAGTGGAGGAAAAGCATCCGGGAAGGCGCCGAACACCTCGAGTCTCTTCGCTGGGAGCAAGCTGAAGCCAAGTGTAGACAGCGGAAGGAGCGCACGGCAACCCAAGCACCCCACCCACACGGTGCTTCAACCACCGTCTGCCCCACCTGTGACAGAGCCTGTAGGGCCCGCATCGGACTCTTCAGTCACCTGAGAACTTAGTTTTAGTGTGGAAGCAAATATTCCTCGATTCTGAGGGACTGCCTAAGAAGAAGCACCACCAGTAACACCAACATTCTCCGCGATCAATTGATGCTGCACAGAATGCAGGGCATCAGCACAGGACTACATTGCTGGCCGGGAGAACAGGGATAACCTCAACATGGCCGGATTTACTTAACTTGACGCTGTACACCCTGGCTGCCACATCATGTGCCAGGTTGGCACCACTCCACACTAACACCATAAAACATCCCTACAATACCCAAGCCATTCCTTTCACACTCATCACTATTGCAGGGGGTACCATTATGTCTCACCATGCACTGCAACTCACTAAGCCACTTCCAAAGGTGAACACAAATCTGTCCAATAATACAAAGTATTGAAAATAAAGGTTTCAATGTTTGACACCATATTTTCCTTTTGGATGTTCGTATGTAAATGTACACAGTTGAAAAACATATTAATACAACTATATGAAGCATTAAATGGTCAAGCTGCATCTTACCAGAAAACTATAGATACCAATATGAGAATCAATGTGTAATAAAGTAACTAAACTAGCTTAAGGTATTTCATCACTAAACATCACTGCGATATTTATTGGGTTACAGGGAATAAGTATATGTATTTGGTGTGCCAATTAAAAAGATCATTGCTTTTGCAAGTAATTAAAGTAATTATACAATTGTCAGGTGATTTGTATTTGACAAAGTAACTCTTAAATTCATTAAGCACCTTACCACATTCTCAGAGACATCTCAAGATGAGATAAGATTTATTTAAATGAACTTACCAAGTACTAGAATACTGAACTGACTTATGGGTACTACTGAAAAATAAATTAAAACTTGAATTTATTTATATAATTTTTAAAAAAAATCTGTGTCTAGCATGCATCCATCAAGCCAGGTTTAGTGCATTCTGCAAAGAATTATGTAATTTTAAAAAGTATTTATTGCATTCTAAATTGAATTATTAGCTATATATAGTTTGCTGGCTTGTGAAAAACTGCTAAAATTGTTTGATCAGCTTGATACTAGTTATGGTGGAAATATTAAATTAGTACCTTGAAGATGAGGCTCTAATATTAGAATTTAATAGTACTAGTTTTGTTAGTAACATTAACATAGATAAACATATTGTTTTAGAAGGAATTAAGAACTTGAAAATAGATAGAGCAGCCAGGCCAGATGATATCTACCTGAGAGTCCTTGGGAGATGGGCCATGCTAGCCCCTGGTCTGTATTTTAATAGCTCACTGCACTCTGGAATGGTTCCGACAGATTGGAAGGAGGCTAACGTAGTCCCCATTTTTTAAAAAGGTGACACAACAAACCCGGTAACTATAGGCCTATCAGTTTAACATCAGTAATAGGCAAGATGCTTGAAGGAATCATAAGGGATGCAATATATGAGTACTTGGATAGGGAGGGTCATATTAGGGACACCCAACGTGGCTTCATGAAGGGGAAATCATGTTTAACTAATTTACTGGAATTCTTTGAGGATATAACGAGCATGGTGGATAGAGGTGTACCGATGGATGTGGTGTATTTAGATTTCCAAAAGGCATTCGATAAGGTGCCACACAAAAGGTTACTGCAGAAGATAAAGGTACGCGGAGTCAGAGGAAATGTATTAGCATGGATAGAGAATTGGCTGGCTAACAGAAAGCAGAGAGTCGGGATAAATGGGTCCTTTTCGGGTTGGAAATCGGTGGTTAGTGGTGTGCTACAGGGATCGGTGCTGGGACCACAACTGTTTACAATATACATAGATGACCTGGAAGAGGGGACAGAGTGTAGTGTAACAAAATTTGCAGATGACACAAAGGTTAGTGGGAAAGCGGGTTGTGTAGAGGACACAGAGAGGCTGCAAAGAGATTTAGATAGGTTAAGCGAATGGGCTAAGGTTTGGCAGATGGAATATAATGTCGGAAAGTGTAAGGTCATCCACCTTGGGAAAAAAAACAGTAAAAGGGAATATTATTTGAATGGGGAGAAATTACAACATACTGCGGTGCAGAGGGACCTGGGGGTCCTTGTGCATGAAACTCTTTTGAGTTTACCTGAAAATAAACATAAACATTAAACCGTGCCACCCGCCTGGGTGACACAGCAGACATTTTCAAGGCCCCTTTTTTTTTTTTTCCTTTTTTTTTGTTTTTTTTTGGGGCGCAAAAATCTAATTTTTTCCAGTGCCCCCTATAAAAGGGGAGGGGGACACTAAAAGCACCGGCAATTAAAACAAATTAAACTTTAAAACGTAAAATCAAATTAAAATTTGGTTGCCGGGCGTGATGATGCACTCCAGTCCCTCCGGTGCCCACCTCTCGCGGAAGGCCGCGAGCGTACCGGTGGACACCGCGTGCTCCATCTCCAAGGACACCCTGGACCAGATGTAAGAGCGGAAGAGAGGCAGGCAGTCAGGTTGAACGACCCCCTCGACCGCCCGCTGCCTGGACCGGCTGATGGCACCCTTGGCCGTGCCCAGGAGCAGTCCTACGAGGAGGCCTTCGGACCTACCCGCTCCCCTCCGCACAGGGTGCCCAAAGATCAGGAGAGTGGGACTGAAATGCAGCCAGAATTTCAGGAGCAGCCCCTTCAAATAATAAAACAGGGGCTGCAACCTTGTGCATTCCATAAAAACATGGAACACGGACTCTTCCAGACCGCAGAAATTGCAGGCGGCCTGGGAGTCCGTGAACCGGCTTAAAAATTTGTTGCACGGCACTGCTCCGTGCACCACCCTCCAGGCCAAGTCCCCGATGAATAGTGGGAGGACCCCTGCGTAGAGTGCCCTCCATCGGGGACCCCCGCCTCCTCCGGACGGCAAGATGGTACGCCATGGCGTGTCCGGACGGCCGGCGAGGATGGCAAAGTTGAGGGTGTGCAGGAGCAGCCCGTACAGGAAACCCCTCCGCGCGGAACTGAAAGGCACGGAGGGGATTTCCCCGAGGCGGCTCAAGTTGTGAGGCGCCGGCCCCCGAGGGAGGTTCCGGGGTTTGGCGCCGATGAGGAATTCCGTCCGGACGGGGGTCAGTTCGGACGGGATCTCCCCACGTGCTTTGAGCCTCCTCGATGCGCCTAACGGAGTCAGGGCCCAGAGCTGTTTTTAGCGACTCGATGGCATCGGCCGCGTGGCGGACGTTGGCATATTTTAGGCGCCGCGCCAGCGTGTCTGGCACCATCCAGCCTGCTCCTCCGCCATCGAGCAGGTCCCTGACCCTGGTCACCTCACCAGCCACAGCCCTCTCTTCCGACCGCCACATAAAACCTCGGCCGTGAAGGTACGGATTCCCGAGCAGCGGTTTCCTTGTGCATGAAACTCTTTTTGGAGTTCACCTGCAAAAACATAAAACATTAAACGGTGCCACCCGACCTGGGTGACACTCCAGACATTTACAAGCCCTTTTTTTTTCCCCCTTTTTTTTTGTGTTTTTCTTTTTTTGGTTTTTTTTTTGGGGCACTAAAATCACAATTTTCCCCAGTGCCCCCTATAAAAGGGAAGGGGGACACTAAAAGCACCGGCAATTAAAACAAATTAAACTTAAAAACGTAAAATCAAATTAAAATTTGGTTGCCGGGCGTGATGATGCACTCCAGTCCCTCCGGTGCCCACCTCTCGCGGAAGGCCGCGAGCGTACCGGTGGACACCGCGTGCTCCATCTCCAAGGACACCCTGGACCGGATGTAAGAGCGGAAGAGAGGCAGGCAGTCAGGTTGAACGACCCCCTCGACCGCCCGCTGCCTGGACCAGCTGATGGCACCCTTGGACGTGCCCAGGAGCAGTCCTACGAGGAGGCCTTCGGACCTACCCGCTCCCCTCCGCACAGGGTTCCTTGTGCATGAATCCCAAAACGTTAGTTTGCAGGTGCAGCAGGTAATCAGGAAGGCGAATGGAATGTTGGCCTTCATTGCGAGAGGGATGGAGTACAAATGCAGGGAGGTCCTTCTGCAACTGTATAGGTTATTGGTGAGGCCGCACCTGGAGTACTGCGTGCAGTTTTGGTCATCTTACTTAAGGAAGGATATACTAGCTTTGGAGAGGGTACAGAGACGATTCACTAGGCTGATTCCGGAGATGAGGGGTTACCTTATGGTGATAGATTGAGTAGACTGGGTCTTTACTCGTTGGAGTTCAGAAGGATGAGGGGTGATCTTATCGAAACATTTAAAATAATGAAAGGGATAGACAAGATAGAGGCAGAGAGGTTGTTTCCACTGGTTGGGGAGACTAGAACTAGGGGGCATAGCCTCAAAATACGGGGGAGCCAATTTAAAACCGAGTTGAGAAGGAATTTCTTCTCCTAGAGGGTTGTGAATCTGTGGAATTCTCTGCCCAAGGAAGCAGTTGAGGCTAGCTCATTGAATGTATTCGTCACGGATAGATAGATTTTTAACCAATAAGGGAATTAAGGGTTACGGGGAGCGAGCGGGTAAGTGGAGCTGAGTCCACGGCCAGATCAGCCATGCTCTTGTTGAATGGCAGAGCAGGCTCGAGGGGCTAGATGGCCTACTCCTGTTCCTAATTCTTATGTTCTTATGTTCATTAAAAAAAAAAGAGGTTGGGCGGGGCCGAAATTCAGGCACACCAGAAAGCTGGTGCAACCACAATTTTGTTTTACTGCCGGGAGCGATGAGGGGGCCTCCCGAGCGATTTTCTCCTCTTTAAACTTTTGTCGCGTTGGACCGGAAGTCCTGGTGAGGCAGTAAGTCCTGGTGAAGGGTGGAAGTTGGAGCGGGACCGAGTCTCCGCTCCTGTTACTCAGCGGCGGGGTGGAGATGACGTAACGACGCATGTGTGCACCACGCTTTCCCCTTCACTTAAAGGGAAGAGCATTCGGCATTTTTAAACTTCGGTCCACTGGGCCGTCAGGAAGGGTTTTGGCCAGGCTAGCGGCATGTCATCCAAGAGGGGGTGTCAGGTTGCCTGTTGGTGGGCCAGCCGAACCCGGGGGCAAAAGTTGGCCGGCTTATCAGGAAGTCGGCCAGCAAAAATAAAAACAAGGTGGCCGTGAGCCCGCCCCTTGAAGGGCCGCCGTGCTGCCATGCCGCACACGCACAGCACCAGGAGCTCCGACAGAAAAAACTGTCAGGGACACCACGCGGCACATCAAAGATTTTATGAGGTAAATTTGGGACGGAGAGTGCTGGAGGTGCGGGATAGCGGCAGTGTGCATTTTGATGACGCGCTTGCGGTGGTCGGCAGCAGCAGGGCAGAAGTGGGGACAGGCCGAAAAATCCCGAGCTGAATTATGGTCATGGCTGCCGATGGACTGCAACGCGGTGGCGCCGCATGGCCGCCACAAAATGGCGGTAACGGGCCTTATACAGTCCCTGAATTTCGGCCCCGTCATTTCTTACAAATCTAATTGTATTTTTTGAAGAAGTTACAAAGTTGGTGGATGAGGGAAGCCCAGTAGACATTGTCTACTTAGCTATCCAAAAAGCTTTTTGTTATATATGCAGACTATAGATATACTCTCTATGTAGTCACTGTATGGTTGCATAAGATGGAGACTTGTCTAACTGATGTACTATCAATAAGGTTTACACTGTTTATATACAATGCTGGCACCACTAGAGGATGCAACTGATGGAGACCGGGGTTTCCTGCCCTGGTGGCAGGGGCTGTATAAAAGGGGAGCCACCATGCGGCTGCCTCACTCTGGAGTTACAAGTAATGGACCGAGGTCACTACAGTTTGAGTACAACACATTGCCTCGTGGAGTCATTCATAAGTACATTACAGACATAATACTTTTGATAAGGTACCGCACAAGAGGTTCCTCTATAAGATCAGAGCCTCTGGTATCAATGGTAATATACTATGCTGAAAATTCCAGCCTGGCCGGGTCTGTATGAAGTGCGCACGTACCCAGCGAGGCCTCGCAAAGGCCAGTTTTCAGGGTGCAATGCGCATGCGCCGAAAATCAACTTTTCTGATCTGTCAAGATTTCTCTTGAAAGATCCTCCGCATCCCCGGGAGAAGGACATTCGTGCGGGAGAGATTGGGCTATTTGCTCAACTCATGCCCAGCGAATGTCCTTCAAACTTTTAAGCCTGGTAAAAGCAGCCGCATGGCTTACTTTTGCCAGAGTAAGAGCTTTAAAACATATAAAAATTAAATTGAATCATACATTTTTATGTCAAAAACACTGTCCATTAAGGTAAGTTTATTTTAAACCCTATTAAAAACACATTAAAAAAAATTCTAAAAATATATATTTTTTCTAAAACATTTAATTAACTTTAATTTCAATTAATTTTAAATATTTGAAGTGGTTTTTTTTTGCGTTTCTTGTTTTAGGGGTTTATTCTCATTGATAGTAATGGGAACTCATAAAAACTGAGTTCCCATTATTCTCAATGCAAATACTGCAGTGATTAGTGGTCCAGCCCACGTAACTCCAGCATTTTGTACAAGGAAGTCATCTCCCCATACACTGTGCATCGAATGAAGGCCTGCGACTGAAGTCGAAGGCATTTCCGTGACCACCAGGTACTTTCGCAATTTTTTTTCGGTTGGAGGAGTTCCTCCGAAGGAAGCCACCGACTGGAATTTTCCCCATTGAGTTGGATTCAGAACTGGCTGGCAGGACGCAGGCAAAAAGTAGTTATAGATTGATTAAGATCTGTTTGGAGACCGGTCACCAGTGGTGTTATGGGACCGTGTTGCTTTTTACTATTTTTAATTCATGATCTAGATTTAGGAGTTTGGGACACAATTTGCAAATTTGCAGGTGATACCAAGATCTGTGCGAGTGCTAGAACTGTGGAAGATGCTCGTCTGCTTCAGGCAGATCTTAATGTGTTGGGATATTTGGCTCAAGACTGGAAAATGATGTATTACTCAGATAAATGCAATGTTATGCATGTGGGCAGGGCAAAAGCTCATCATACATTCACCCTTCAGGGAAAGGCATTAAAGATTTGGGCATTCTAGTGCATAAAGGTACATGAGCAATAGCGAGAGCAAATAGGGTGTTGTGGTGTATTCACAGGACAATGGAGTATAAGATGAGGCGACTACTTTGTCCTTGTACAAGACCTTAGTCAGGCCGCACTTGGAATACTGTGTCTAGTTTTGGTCTCCTCATATGGTGGGTCATATTGAAGCTCTGGAAAGGGTGCTGAAGAGGGTTGCTAGATTAATTCCAAGTCTAAACATCTTAGTTATTGTTATGTTTTGAATAAAGAGTCAGACTAGGTACTGCAAGCTCAAAGTAAGTGTGACCATAGTCCTTTATTGCAGATCTCAGAATGCCTCTCCAGCCTGTGAGGCCTCCTTATATACAAGTGCTCCCAAGAGATTGTGGGATCCCTTGGAACTCCACTGGATAAGCCTCTGGTGGTTAGACATGGTAATTACAGGTTTACATACATAACAACACTCTTCCCCAAAGCCAATAGTGTAATTATTTACAATGTGAGTCGATCTGGGGCCTTCCTTTCCCTGATCGTCTCAGTGTAAATGCTGGTGTTGGTGAGTCGTTCATTGGGCCTTCGCTGGGCTGCTGCGCAGCTGGCCTTGCTGGACTGTTGGGGGTGGTGAGTCCTGCTGGGCTGCTGCAGGTGATGTGTTCTGCTTCGTGGTCAACCGGTGGGTCGGTTGCCACTTGTGTGTGTGTTGGAGGGTCGAAAAAGGTAGAGTCTATTGTGGGTTGTTCTGGATAGTCTGTAAATCTGAGTTTGGTTTGGTCCAAGTGTTTCCTGCAGATGAGTCCATTTGCGAGTTTGACCACAAACACCCTATTCCCCTCTTTGGCCAAAACAGTGCCAGTAATCCACTTGGGACCTTGTCCATAGTTCAACACAAATACAGGATTATTTACTTCAATTTCGCGTGACACATTTGCGCGATCAAGATATGTATTCTGTTGAAGCCACCTGCTCTCTACCTGTTCGTGTAGATCAGGGTGGACTAATGAGAGCCTTGTCTTAAGTGCCCTTTTCATGAACAGTTCAGCGGGAGGGACCCCGGTGAGTGAGTGGGGTCTTGTGCGGTAACTAAGCAGGACTTGGGATAAGCGAGTTTGCAGTGAGCCTTCAGTTACCCTTTTCAAGCTCTGCTTGATTGTTTGAACTGCTCGTTCTGCCTGACCGTTGGACGCTGGCTTAAAAGGGGCAGACGTGACATGTTTGACCCCATTGCGGGTCATGAATTCCTTGACTTCGGCACTGGTAAAGCATGGGCCATTGTCACTTACCAGGACATCAGCCAAGCCGTGCGTGGCACACATGGCCCGTAGGCTTTCAATGGTAGCAGCGGACGTGCTTGCCGACATGATCACACATTCAATCCATTTGGAGTACGCATCTACAACCACTAAAAACATTTTTCCCAAGAATGGGCCGGCATAGTCGACATAAATCCTAGACCACGATTTGGAGGGCTAAGACCATAAACTTAATGGCGCCTCCCTGTGTGCATTGCTTAACTGGGAACATGCATTACATTTGTGCACACAGGAATCTAAGTCTGCATCGATACCGGGCCACCACACGTGTGATCTGGCTATCGTTTTCATCATTACAATGCCCGGATGGGTACTGTGGAGAGCACTAATGAAGGTGTCCCTGCCCTTTTTTAGCTCAATTACCCGATTGCCCCATAGGAGGCAGTCTGCCTGTATAGACATTTCATCTTTGCGCTGCTGGTATGGCTTTATTTCTTCCTGCATCTCTAGCGGGACACTAGACCAACTCCTGTGGAGCACACAGTTTTTTTACTAGGGACAATAAGGGGTCCTGGTCATTCAGGTTATAATCTGTCAGGCGGTAACAGGTGGTTTCTCACTCTCGAATGCTTCCTTTATCATAACTAAATCTGCAGGCTGTGCCATCTCCACCCTGGTGGGCAATGGTAGCCTACTGAGAGCATTGGCACAATTTTCTGTGCCTGGCCTGTGGTGGATGGCATAGTTGTATGTGGACAACGTGAGCGCCCATCTCTGGATGCGAGCCGATGCATTCGTATTTATCCCCTTATTTTCAGAAAAAAGGGATATAAGCGGCTTATGGTCAGTTTCCAATTCAAATTTGAGCCCGAGCAGATATTGATGCATTTTTTTTACCCCGTAAACACACGCTAATGCTTCTTTTTCGATCATACTGTCGGCCCTCTCGGTCTTAGACAGACTTCTGGATGCATAAGCAACTGGTTGCAATTTCCCAAAGTCATTAATTTGTTGCAATACATACCCAACCCCGTACGATGACGCATCACATGCTAGTACCAAACGCTTACATGGATTGTACAACACAAGCAATTTGTTTGAACAGAACAGCTTCATAGCTTTCTCAAAGGCATTTTCTTGGCTTTTACCCCATACCCATTCACTTACCTTACGCAGTAGAAATTGCAGGGGTTCTAACAATATGCTAAGACCCAGTAAGATGTTACCAAAGTAGTTCAGGAGTCCTAGAAATGACAGCAGCTCCGTCACGTTCTGTGGTCTCGGTGTGTTCTTGATTGCCTCCGTCTTCGAATCGGTGGTCCTGATGCCGTCCGCCGCGATTCTTCTCCCCAGGATTTCCACTTCAGGCGCCAGGAAAACGTACTTGGAGCGTTTTAGCCTGAGCCCCACACGATTAAGCCGAATAAGAACCTCCTCCAGGTTCTGCAGGTGCTCGACGCTGTCATGACCTGTAACCAAGATGTTGTCCTGGAAGACCATGGTGCGCGGGATCGACTTCAGTATGCTTTCCATGCTCCTCTGAAATATCGTTGCGGCCGATCGAATCCCAAACGGGCATCTGTTGTAAATGTAGAGACCTTTGTGCAAGTTGATGCAGGTCAGGTCTTTCGAAGATTCCTCCAGCTCCTGCCTCATGAAGGCCGAGGTCAAGTCCAGCTTCATGAACGTTTTCCCTACCGCCAGCATCGCAAATAGGTCGTCTGCCTTTGGTAGCAGGTATTGATCCTGCAGCGAGAAACGATTGATAGTTACTTTGTAATCACCATAGATTTTGGCGGTGCTGTCTTCCTTGAGGACTGGAACGATCAGACTGGCCCACTCATTGAATTCGATCGGCGAAATTATGTCCTCTTGTTGCAGCCTGTCCAGCTCGATCTCCACCCTCTCTCTCATCATATAAGGTACCGCTCTCACCTTGTGATGGATGGGTCACGCTCCCTGAATCAAATGGATCTGCACTTTTGCTCCTTGGAACTTTCTGATGCCTGGTTTGAACAGCGAGGGGAACTTGCTTAGGACCTGGGCATGAGGTGTCGTCGACGGCGAAAGCGCTCAGACATTGTCCCAGCTGCAGTGTATCTTTCCAGCCAGCTCCTGCCGAACAGCGTGGGGCCATCGCCCGGTACCACCCAGAGTGGTAAATCGTGCACTGCTCCATCATAGGAGACCTTTACGGTAGCACTGCCAATTACGGGAATCAGTTCCTTAGTGTACGTTCTGAGTTTGGTACGAATGGGAGTCAGGATTGGGCTTGAGACCTTGTTGCACCACAACGTATCGAAAATCTTTTTGCTCATTATGGACTGGCTTGCGCCCATGTCCAGCTCCATGGACACCGGGAGCCCATTTAATTCAACCTTCAGCATTATCGGGAGACACTTTGCGGTAAATGTGTGCACCCCATATACCTCTGCCTCCTCGGTCTGAGGCTCTGGTTCGTCATGATCCACCGTAGATCTGTCCTCCTCTGCTACATGGTGGTTTGCAGGATTAGCAGGGTTTGCAGCTCGCCTGCACATGCGTTGGAGGTGTCCCATTGTTCCACAGCCCTTGCAAATGTATCCTTTGAAGCAGTATGAATGGAATCAACAATCACCCCCACAGCGCCAACAAGGTGTTAATCGCCTTGTATTCACCACCCTTGATGGTGGACTCTGAGTCATCTGCGGACGTGCAGCTACAGGCATGTGAGTCCTGCCATGTACATTTCGATTAGAAAACAACATTACTTTGTTCACAGTACTTGCAGCAGCACTAGTGTGCTCCGAAATTTGTTTGGTATTGTCACTGGTGGAGATAAATGCTTGGGCTATCGCTATGGCTTTACTCAAGGTTGGGGTTTCCACAGTCAAAAGTTTGCGAAGTATTACTTCATTGCCAATGCCAAGTACAAAGATGTTCCTGAGCATATGCTCCAAGTGTCCTTCAAATTCGCAATGTCCTGCAAGGCGCCTTAGCTCGGCGACGTAGCTCGCCACCTCCTGGCCTTCAGACCTCTTGTACGTGTAGAACTGATACCTCGCCATCAGAACGCTTGCCTTCAGGTTCAGATGCTCCAGACCAGTGTGCACAACTCATCGTATGACTTGTCTGTGGGTTTCACTGGAGCGAGCAGGTTTTTCCTGAGGCCATACGTTGATGCCCCGCAAACGATGAGGAGGATCGCCCTTCGTTTGGCAGCATCCGCTTCTCCTTCCAGCTCATTGGTCACGAAGTATTGGTCAAGTCGCTCCACGAAGGTTTCCCAATCATCTCCCTCTGAAAATTTCTCCAGGATGCGCACAGTTCTCTGCATTGTTGCGTTGGGGTTCGTCATCTGTATCTCATCGCCAGTTGTTATGTCTTGAATAAAGAGTCCGACTAGGTACTGCAAGCTCAAAGTAAGTGTGACCGTCGTCCTTTATTACAGGTCTTAGAGTGCCTCTCCAGCCTGTGAGGCCTCCTTATATACAGGTGCTCCCAAGGAATTGTGGGATCTCTTGAAACTCCAGGGGATAAGCCCTCTGGTGGTTAGACATGGTAATTACAAGTTTACATACAATACAGTTATCAAGATAGGCTAAAAGATTTGGGACTCTATACCTTAGAGCAGCATAGACTTAGGAGTGATCTAATTGAGGTTTATAATATTATGAAGGGAATAGACGGTGTTCCAGCTGACAGTTTTTTTCAATTAAATAGGTTAGGCAGGACCGGGGTCACAAATTTAAGGTGTATAGGACTAGATCTAGGTTAGACATCAGGAGATGGTTATTTTCCCAGAGAATAATAGGTCTCTGGAACAAGCTGCTGTTTCGTGTGGTGGAATCGAACTCGCTGAATTCCTTCAAGCGAAAGCTGGATTTGTTTCTGGCTGAGGCAGAGCACCTCTTACAGAAGCAGGTACTGCATGAAATTCAAGGCCAGAGTTATCTCCTGGACTAGTTTTGATTGCTTAAAATGGGTTGGAGAGGAATTTCCCAGATTTTCTTTTCCCAAATTGGCCTGAGTTTTTTATCTGGTATTTTGCCTCACCCAGGAGATCACATGTTTTTAGATAGGGTGGAGTGTATAAGTTGTGATACACAAGGTATTGCAATTGTGTGGGACAGGCTCGATCGACCAGATGGTCTTTACCCGTCCGTCATTGTTCATATGATTGATTTGATTAGTTCTGTGATACATCTTGGTTCATGGGCATCACATCTGAAAGTGTGACTCAAAGGCATCATACCTCAAAAGTATCACACCTTCAAGGCGTTACATCTCCATGGGACAAACATACAATCATAATTGGTCCAAGTAACCATCATCATCATAGGCAGTTCCTCGAAATTGAGGAAAACTTGCTTCCGCTCTAAAAGTGAGTTCTCAGGTGGCTGTACAGTCCAATGCGGGAATTATTGTCTGTCACAAATGGGGCAGACAGTGGTTGAAGGAAAGGGTGGGTGGGGAGCCTAGTTTGCCACATGCTCCTTCCGCTGTCTGCGCTTGATTTCTGCATGCTCTCGACGACGAGATTCGAGATACTCAGCGCCCTCCCGGCTCACAGATGTGGACTATATACAGCAGACATCTCAAAGCACTGGAGGAAGTAACACCAGCGCTGCCTCCGCAAGATCCTGCAAATCCACTGGGAAGATAGACGCACCAACGTCAGTGTTCTCGCTCAGGCCAACATCCCCAGCATTGAAGGGCTGACCACACTCGACCAGCTCCGTTGGGCGGGCCACATCGTCCACATGCCTGACACAAGACTCCCTAAGCAAGTGCTCTACTCAGAACTCCTACATGGCAAGTGAGCCCCAGGTGGGCAGAGGAATTATTTCAAGGACACTCACAAAGCCTCCTTGATAAAGTGCAACATCCCCACCGGCACCTGGGAATCCCTGGCCCAAGACCACCCAAAGTGGAGGAAGAGCATCTGGGAGGGCGCTGAGCACCTTGAGTCTCGTCGCCGAGAGCATGCAGAAATCAAGCACAGAAAATCCAAGCTGTTAACTTACCCCTCAAGAATCTGATTGACTAAATGTAAATTAACCAAAATGGCTTTCTACACTTGGAAGGTGGCTGAAGGCAAAACTGAGGAATGTGTAAAAATTGAAGCAGAAATCGAAGGCATCATTTCTATCCCACACTATTCATAGCCAGCAAGAACCTGTGCCACAAAACGGACCGATCAAATTGGTCAAGCAATTTTCTTACTTTTTTTTCTGACCTCACTGCACTATACTCTATATACAGCTAACAATTCAATTGATAACAGAATAGATACATTGACTATTACATGGATAATGCATCACAGAAACTGGCCATTTGGCCCAACTAGTATGTGCTGGTGTTTATACTCCACACGATTCTCCTCCTATTCCATCTGCCTCATCTCAGCCTTTCAGCATATGTTTTGCTTTGGATTCTCCCACAAGTGGAAACGTTCTCTCCACATCTACCCTGTCCAACCCATTCAGAATTTTAAAGACCTCTATTAGGACGCCTCAAAGTCTTCTCTTTTCTAAAGAAAAAAGCCCCAACTTGTTCAATAGCTGTAATCTCTCAGTTCCGGTACCATCCCTGTAAATCTTTCTTGCACATTCTCCAATCCCTCTGTGTCCTTTTTGCAGTATGGAGACCAGACTGTGCAAGTGCGGTCTGACCAAGGTCCTATACAAGTCTAATTAAGCTTCACTACTTTTGAATTCTATACCTGTAGAATACATTCTAGTTTTAACTGCTTTGCTGACCTGTGATGCTTACTTTTAATGATTTGTTCACCTGTATCTCAAATCCCTTCGCTCTTCTGACTCTTTCAGTTTCTTTTTTACAGTGATGGTGATGATTCTATTTTACCAACCAACGTGCATCACCTCCTATTTATCTATGTTGAAGTTCATTTGCCACTTAACTGCCCAGTCTACAAGTTTTCTAATGTCTTCTTACACTGTTGTAGTCTTCCTCAGTGTTAGCTATATAGAAACATAGAAACATAGAAAATAGGTGCAGGAGTAGGCCATTCGGCCCTTCTAGCCTGCACCGCCATTCAATGAGTTCATGGCTGAACATTCAACTTCAGTACCCCATTCCTGCTTTCTCGCCATACCCCTTGATCCCCCTAGTAGTAAGGACCTCATCTATACTTTAGTATCTCTTCAAAATTTTGATATTGAGTTACATGTTCCTAAACCAACAAATTCTGTAAGTTATGAATAACAGTTGTCCCAGCACTGATCATTTTGGGACACCACAAAAATAACTAAACTCAAAGATACTTGTCTTCAAATACTTTTGTCCCCTCTTCTACCATCACTATGATGCACTGCACAAGGCTCCAAGGACAACCTCCTTCCCAATACTTTACCATTTCCACCCAACCAATTTATTCTTCATGTTCCCTATTTTAAAGTTACAATTATGCACACATAAAACTCCTTCAGTCATGTAACCGATTACAATTCCTAGGAGCCATCGCAGAAGTAGGACTTGTGTGAATGTGTGAAGTAATACACGCCTTTCCATCATGTACTGGCATTCTGGTTTCTGCTTCCTCGGACATTCTCATTCTCACTCCCAGTGGTTAATTGCTTCTTGTGTCTTTCTGGCCCCGGCAGCAGCTCCTTCTGCTCTCCCTGCTCACAGAGCTACCAGTCCCAATCCGTTACACCCTGGCAAATGAGGTGGCAATGGCTTAAAATCATGGCTTCCTTCACAAATTTGTATTGACAACGGATCTTTTACACTTGTATAGCAGCTCACCACATCTCCCAGAAACTCCTCAAAATAAGATTAAGATTTGTTTAAAAAAAACTTACTTGATGCAGATTCTCTCAAACCGTGAAATCTTTGTGTTAGCTTGACTCTTCCTGAGGAATGAATGAAAGCTTGCATTGATTTAGATAATTTTTTTACAATACTTGGACTAGAAATTGCGTAGCACTCCGTTTGGGGTGATAACTATTGTGGGAGTGCAAAAGTATCGCCAGGCGCTCCCCACTTTGAGCAGATGCAAACATCTGGAGGGAAGTGGAGTGCTAAGTCAAGCTTTCCGTGGAACGCTAAACCAGGCAAAAGGGGCGGTAGTGGCAGAGCACGGCACAATGTCCCGTGCAGCACTGCTGGAATCACAGGTTCCTCTCCTCCCTTAAAGGAAAGGGCCATTATTGAGGGCTCTGCAAGGAAACTAATCCACAGCTCAGCAACGGCACCTGTGGATCCACGACCATCAGCCCTAAGCACTCCAACAGGGCGCAGGGCTGATCAATCGCGTGATTGGAAAAATTCAAAAATGGTCAGAGGGGGGCGAGAAAATCTTTTTGGCGCTACCTGACCACCAATCCCTTTAACTAGCACTCCCCAAGCGACCGACCTCAACTCCTGCTGCAGCTGCTGTTGTTGATGCCCGGCGATGCTGCAGGGGGCGGAAGCAGAGCTGGGGCGTTGTGCCCCAGATGACCTCACGAGATGGTGGCGTTAACGTTTATCGCCAGTGCTAACCTGCAAGGGAAGTTCGCGGGCAGCGGTACTCTCACTGCAGCCGTTAGCGCCCCGTTATTGCCCCTCCCCCCCACCGTCAGAGGTGCTAACGGGAGGCGCAAAGGAAGCCAATTTCTCCCCCCTCTGTGTCAAGCATGTGTCCATTTGTTGTCTCTCTGTATGCCTTGAAGAGGGAACTGGACCAGTTCTTGTATGAGGCAGAGATCGCATTATATAGAAGATATGTGTCTTTCTAGATATGACTTGTTCCATGTGATCTCCTGAATTAGTTTCGATCGCCTGAGGGGGTCGGGTCAGAGAGAAATTTTCCAGAGTATTTTTCCCTTATTGTGTTGGTTTATTGAGATGATTTTTTGCCTCTCCCACACGATTACATGGCTGCGAGGGTGGAGGAAGGGAGGAAGAGTTTAGTCATGATGCTCCAGTCAACACGAGTCTGGGCAGGCTTGATGGACCAGCTGGTCTTTTCCTTTTGGTTGTTCATATGTAAATGTACACTGTTGAAAGAAATATTAATACAACTATATGAAACAATACATTGTCGGGCTGTGTCTTACCAGAATCGTAAGTGATTTTAAAAGCTGTAGATACCAATATGAGAATTAATGAGTAATAAAGGGCCCAAGTTGTTGCCGTCTGTAAAAATGGCGCACCTCCATAAGGTGCGCCGACTTTCTGGAATATAAAGGGTGCCGAAAACTTCCCTTGTGATTCTCCAAGTTCCTCAGCACGTCTTTGGCCTCGGCGTAGCGCAGCACAAGGGGTCGGGGGTGGAGCCAGGCCCCGGCGCAGAAAACAGTGCCAGGACCTCTGCACATGCACGCTAGAGTGTGCGCGCATGTGCAGTAGCTCCTCGCAGCCCGAATCTCTGCGATGCTGCGTGGGAGGGGCCCAAAGCACGCCGCCCCTAGCCCTGGCTGAATGGGCTCCCCGGGCATTGAAGATCGGGACTCGGGCTTCCCTCCTGTTCAGCTCCCCGCCTCCCTCCCATTCATCCTCCCTCCCTCCCGTTCAGCTCCCCCCCTCTCCTGTTCATCTTTCCCACCCCTTCCCTCCCTTCCATTCAGCCTCTCCCCCCTCCCTCCCTCCCGTTCAGCCTCTCCCCCCCCCCTCCCGTTCAGTCTCCCTCCCTCCCATTCATCCTCCCACCCCCCCGCCCGTTCAGCCTCCCCCCCCACTCCCGTTCAGCCCTCCCCCCTCCTCAGCCCTTCCCTCTCCTCCCCCCTCCTCTCCCCCCCTCCCTTCCTCTCCTCCCCCTCCTCTCGCACCCGCCTCTCCCTCCCCCTCCCCCCACCCCTCGCTGTCAGAAACACAGAGAGACACTGACAGAGACCGAGAGAGAGACACTGACAGAGACAGAGCGAGAGAAAGACACTGACAGAGACAGAGAGAGACACACTGGGGGAGCCCCGTCCCAGCACACTGTTGGAGGGCTCCCGGTGCTGCAGTAGGTGAGTAGAAACTTAATTTTTTATTTATTGATTGATTTTATATTATTTTTAATTTTTAATTTTTTTTGATTGATTTATTGGTTGATTTATTGATTTATTTATAATTTATTATTGATGATGGTTTTTATTTGTAAAAGTGAAGTGTTTAATGTTTGTAAACCTCCCTCCCCCCGCCACCCCCCCCTCCCCATCTCTCGTTCCCTACGCCTGATTTATAAGTGTAGGCAAGGTTTTTCTGAGCGTACAAAAATCTACACTCACTCCATTCTAAATTAGTTTGGAGTAAGTTTTCGCTGCCTAAACTTGCAAAACAGGCATAAGTGTCTGGACATGCCCCCTTTTGAAAAAAAAACTGTTCTAATACAAAACTATTCTAACTGACTAGAACTGGAGCAAACTAAATGCCGAGAATTGCAATTTCTAAGATATTCCATTCTAAACTAGTTGTTCCAAAAAAATAGGAGCAACTCGAGCCCGAAACTTGAGCCCAAAGTAACTAAGGTATTTCATTACTATACATCACTGCTGTATCTTCTGGGTTACAGGGAATAAGTATACTTGTGAGGTGTGCTAATTAAAAAGATCATTGCTTTTGCAAGTAATTAAAGTAGTTACTCAGGGATAAACTGCTTGCAATTGTCAGGTGATTTGTATTTGACAAAGTAACTTTTACATTTATATAGCATCTTACCACATCTCTCAGAAACATCTCAAAATGAGATAAGGTTTATTTTTTTAAAACTCACCACTTGTTGGAGGAGCGTATTGGTTTCCTGAAAAATAAATTAAAACTTGTATTTATTTAATTTTTTAAATATCTGTGTCTAGCACGCATTCATAATGCCAGGTTCAGTACATTACTAAAAGAATTAAGTAATTTTTTAAAAGTATTTACTACCTTCTAAATTGAATTATTAGCTATTATATAGTTTGATAGCTTGGGAAAAACTGCTAAAATTGTTTGATCAATTTGATTGATTAGTTCTGTGATACATCTTGGTTCATGGGCATCACACCTGAAAGTGTGGCTCTAAGGCATCATACATCAAAAGTATCACATCTTTGCACATTCTCCAATCCTTCTGTGTCCTGTTAACAGCATGGAGACCATAACTGTGCACAGTACTCCAAGTCCGGCCTGACCAGGATCCTATACAAGTCTAACAAAGCTTCACTACTTTTGAATTCTATACCCCTAGAAATACATCCCAGTGCTCTGTAAGCAGTTTTAACTGCTTTGCTGACCTGTGATGCTTGCTTTTAATGATGTGTTCACCTGTATCCCAAATCCTTTTGTTCTTCTACCCCTTTCAGTTTCTTGGCTAGAATTTTATTAACCCCGGTATGTCTGTGGCAGGTGAAGTCGGTGGTGGGTCCCGACCTTGCTGTTGACTCTATCCCATTCTGTGAAATTAATTTCTCTTGATGGGGCTTGTTAAGCCGACCCAGCGCGTTTCCCAGCTAATTAGAGGAAGTGAGTCTGGTGATCCCATTTGATGACACGTCATCAGCCGATTTGCTTAAAGAGACCATGTTCAAATTTATTTGGACATTTGTGCTGTCAGTGTTCTACAGCATTGAGGTGCTGCAAATACTGATAATGACTGCACAAAGGTTCAGGGCTGCATCCAACCTCTCCCGTGACTCCCTCCATATGATTATGAAGGAAATCACAGCATCCAGTGAGGTCCTCTTCCCTTCCCATGGGTGGAAGAGACCTCCCCAGGAGATCAACACAGCCTGGTTGCACATTGCGGAGGAGGGCACAAGCAGGGATGTGGTCAGGTGGACCTGGGTACAGTGCCGGAAACGTTTCAATGATCTCATTAGATCACAAAACATTAGTACAAATCCAAACTCAATCTAATCCTCCTGTGCCTCTCATCACATCCCCATCACTCTGCCTTCTCTACCTACTCCTACACATCCTTACTCACTCCAACCTACCTTGGACCTCCACCCAGCCCTCTCTAAGTATATCAGAAACCCATCTCACTAGCCACCCCTCACATTTAACCTCATCCTAGTGCAATCATACAAACTAACAACACACAAGGATAGGCACTTGTAATATTCATGTAAAGTTTCTGTGAATATGGTATCAAACACGTTATTTTCAACACATTGTGTTCTTGAACAGATTTGTGTGCATCTTTGGAAGTGGCATAGTGAGTTGCAATGAATGGTGAGATATAACTGTACCTGCCGCAATGGTAATGAGTTTGAAAGGAATGGCTTGGGCATTGTAGTGTTGTTGTGAGGTGGTGCCAACCTGCTGCATCATGTAAAGGTCAAGTTAAGAAAATCTGGCCTAGCCACCCAGGTAGCAATGTGGTTGGGAGCTAATACCCTTGTTTCTGTGCAGCATCAGTTGATTGTGGAGAATGTTGGTGGTGTTGTTGGTGCTGCTAATGTGCCTGGTGCTGCTGGTGTTAGGGCTGATTGTGGTGAGATTCTGAGGACCATGGTGAGACACATATAAAGGGCACTCAATTTGATGGAATAGATGACAGGTGAAGTAGAGATGACAGAAGTGATCTGTCAATGGTGGGAGAGATAATGAGGTCAGACTGGATGGAGACTTTTGTGAAATCTTGCAGCATGGTGAATCTGTTGTGGAAGTGCAGTGAGGAAGAGCTTGTGGCTG
This sequence comes from Pristiophorus japonicus, assembly GCF_044704955.1. Classification (NCBI taxonomy): domain Eukaryota; kingdom Metazoa; phylum Chordata; class Chondrichthyes; family Pristiophoridae; genus Pristiophorus; species Pristiophorus japonicus. Next base: position 51,128,072 of record NC_091988.1, read on the forward strand.
AGGAAAGATATCTCTGTCAGGTGGGAATTTTACTTTACATTTGAAGCTGTTAACTCAACAGCTGATTCAATGGCCACTGAACTCCCACCTCAGCTTAACAGACGTGGTCCAGGACCAGCATGGACCCAGTGAGTATGTTGCCAAATGCAAAAGGTAAGCTGAAAATCATTCTTAAGTGGCTCTAAACAAGCCACTAATTACCTGAATTGGGTGCCCCGCTGGTGCGTGTTCGGTCTGCTCAGTAGTGACAGACATGACATTGGGAAAGGTATGTGGGGTCCCACTTTCCCACCCGACCTGTCACCGATCGCTGACGCCTGCCACCCCCCGCAAAATTCCGTCATTTTTTGCGGTGATGGTGATGATTCTATTTTACCTACCAAAGTGCATCACCTCATATTTATCTACGTTAAAAATCATTTGCTACTTAACTGCCCAGTCCGCAAGTTTTCTGTCTTTTGATACTTTTGGAACACCGCTTTCTACCAACCTCCAATCTGAATAACTATCCTTTACCACCAGCTCTCCGCTTTCTATTTTTTTAGCCAATTTTATTAATTCTTCAGAAAAATAACTAAACTCAAACAAACTTGTCTCCAAATGCTTTTGTTCCCGCTTCCACCATCACGATGATGCACTGCACAAGGCTCCAAAGACAACCTCCTTCCCATTACTTTACCATTTCCACCCAACAGCTACCCGACCCAATCCTTTACTCCCTGCTAAGTGAGGTGCCAATGGCTTGAAGTCATGCTTTCCTTAACATATTTGTAGCTGACAAAGAATCTCTTACATTTGTGTAGCAGCTTACCACATCTCTCAGAAACACCTCAAAATAAGATTAAGATTTTCTTTGGAAAAACTTACGCATTGCACATAGTAGATTAAGGTATTTTATCACAGAACATCACTGCTGTATCTTCTGGGTTAGATGGGAATAAGTACATTTATCAGATGTGCCAATTAAATGATCATTGCTTTTGCAAGTAATTAAAGTAGTTACACAGGGAAAATCTGCTTGCAATTGTTGGGTGTATTTTGACAAAGAAACTCATATTTATATAGCACCTTACCGCATCTCTCAGAGATATCTCAAAATGAGAGATTAGTTTTTTAAAAACTCACCTTGTGCTTGAAGTTTTAATCCTGCACTTTTTCCTGAATAATAAATTAAAAATTTATTTCTATAATTTTTAAAAATCTGTGTCTAGCATGCACCCATAGAGCCAGGGTTGATACATTCCTAAAAGAATTATGTAATTTTTTGAAGTATTTATTGCATTCTAAATGGAATTATTAGCTGTATATAGTTCGATGGCTTGGAAAGAACTGGTAAAATTGTTTGATCAATTTGATTGGTTAGTTTTGTGAAATCTTTTGATTCATGGGCATCGCACCTGAAAGTGTGCCTCAGAGACATCAGACCTCAAAAGATCACACCTTTACAATGTTACATCTCCATGGGACAAAAAATACAATCATGATTGCTTCAAATAACTATTTATCTATTCGGTTACCACACATGCATCTGATTGACTAAATGTAAATGAGCCAAAATGGTTCCCATCACTCGACAGGTGGCTAATGGCAAAAATGAGGCATGTGTAAACATTAGAAAATGAAGAAATCATTACTACTTTTCATAACCAGCAAGTATCACAAATTGGACTGATCAAATTCCTCAAACAATTTTCTTAGTCGTGTTTTTTTCTGACCTCACTGCACTATATAGAAACATAGAAAATAGGTGCAGGAGTAGGCCATTCGGCCCTTCGAGCCTGCACCGCCATTCAATGAGTTCATGGCTGAACATGCAACCTCAGTACCCCATTCCTGCTTTCTCGCCATACCCCTTGATCCCCCTAGTAGTAAGGACTTCATCTAACTCCTTTTTGAATATATTTAGTGAATTGGCCTCAACAACTTTCTGTGGTAGAGAATTCCACAGGTTCACCACTCTCTGGGTGAAGAAGTTTCTCCTCATCTCGGTCCTAAATGGCTTACCCCTTACCCTTAGACTGTGACCTCTGGTTCTGGACTTCCCCAACATTGGGAACATTCTTCCTGTATCTAACCTGTCTAACCCCGTCAGAATTTTAAACGTTTCTATGAGGTCCCCTCTCATTCTTCTGAACTCCAGTGAATACAAGCCCAGTTGATCCAGTTTTTCTTGATAGGTCAGTCCCGCCATCCTGGGAATTAGTCTGGTGAACCTTCGCTGCACTCCCTCAATATCAAGAATGTCCTTCCTCAGGTTAGGAGACCAAAACTGGACACAATACTCCAGGTGTGGCCTCACCAAGGCCCTGTACAACTGTAGCAACACCTCCCTGCTCCTGTACTCAAATCCCCTCGCTATGAAAGACAACATGCCATTTGCTTTCTTAACCGCCTGCTGTACCTGCATGCCAACCTTCAATGACTGATGTACCATGACACCCCTTTGCACCTCCCCTTTTCCTAATCTGTCACCATTCAGATAATAGTCTGTCTCTCTGTTTTTACCAGCAAAGTGGATAACCTCACATTTATCCACATTATACTTCATCTGCCATGCATTTGCCCACTCACCTAACCTATCCAAGTCGCTCTGCAGCCTCATAGCATCCTCCTCGCAGCTCACACTGCCACCCAACTTAGTGTCATCCGCAAATTTGGAGATATTACATTTAATCCCCTCGTCTAAATCATTAACGTACAGTGTAAACAGCTGGGGCCCCAGCACAGAACCTTGCGGTACCCCACTAGTCACTGCCTGCCATTCTGAAAAGTCCCCATTTACTCCTACTCTTTGCTTCCTGTCTGACAACCAGTTCTCAATCCATGTCAGCACACTACCCCCAATCCCACGTGCTTTAACTTTGCACATTAATCTCTTGTGTGGGACCTTGTCGAAAGCCTTCTGAAAGTCCAAATATACCACATCAACTGGTTCTCCCTTGTCCACTCTACTGGAAACATCCTCAAAAAATTCCAGAAGATTTGTCAAGCATGATTTCCCTTTCACAAATCCATGCTGACTTGGACCTATCATATTACCTCTTTCCAAATGCACTGCTATGACATCCTTAATAATTGATTCCATCATTTTACCCACTACCGATGTCAGGCTGACCGGTCTATAATTCCCTGTTTTCTCTCTCCCTCCTTTTTTAAAAAGTGGGGTTACATTGGCTACCCTCCACTCCATAGGAACTGATCCAGAGTCAATGGAATGTTGGAAAATGACTGTCAATGCATCCACTATTTCCAAGGCCACCTCCTTAAGTACTCTGGGATGCAGTCCATCAGGCCCTTGGGATTTATCGGCCTTCAATCCCATCAATTTCCCCAACACAGTTTCCCGACTAATAAGGATTTCCCTCAGTTCCTCCTCCTTACTAGACCCTCCGACCCCTTTTATATCCGGAATTCAATTCAATTGCTAGCAGAATAGGTACATTGAGTATTACATAGAATAAACATCTCATCATAGGCAGTCCCTCGAATTGAGGAAGACTTGCTTCCACTCTAAAAGTGAGTTCTTAGGTGACTGAACAGTCCAATACAGGAATTACAGTCTCTGTCACAGGTGGGACAGACAGTCGTTGAAGGAAAGGGTGGGTTGGACTGGTTTGCTGCACGCTCCTTCCGCTGCTTGCGTTTGTTTCTGCATACTCTCGGCGACGAGACTCGAGGTGCTCAGCTCCCTCCCGGATGCACTTCCTCCACTTAGGGTGGTCTTTGGCCAGGGACTCCCAGGTGTCGGTGGGGATGTTGCATTTTATCAAGGAGGCTTTGAGGGTGTCCTTGAAACATTTCCTCTGCCCACCTTGGGCTCGCTTGCCGTGTAGGAGTTCCGAGTAGAGCGCTTGCTTTGGGAGTCTTGTGTCAGGCATGCGAACAATGTGGCACGCCCAATGGAGCTGGTCGAGTGTGGTCAGTGCTTCGATACTGGGGATGTTGGCCTGATCTAAGACGCTAACGTTGATGCGTCTATCCTCCCAGGGGATTTGCAGGATCTTGCGGAGACATTGTTGGTGGTATTTCTCCAGCAATTTGAGGTGTCTACTGTATATAGTCCACGTCTCTGAGCCATATAGGAGGGCGGTATCACTACAGCCCTGTAGACCATGAGCTTGGTGACAGATTTGAGGGCCAGATCTTCGAATACTCTTTTCCTCAGGCGGCCGAAGGCTGCGCTGGTGCACCGGAGGCGGTGTTGAACCTCATCGTCGATGTCTAGCCTTGTTGATAATAGGCTCCCGAGGTATGGAAAGTTGTCCATGTTGTCCAGGGCTGCACCGTGGATCTTGATGACTGGGGATGGGGGGGGGGAGGGCAGTGCTGTGTAGCGGGGTCAGGTTGGTCTTTGTCTTAGTGTAAGGCCGATGCTTTCGTATGCCTCAGTGAAGATGTTGACTATGACTTGGAGTTCAGTCTCTGAATGTGCGCAGACGCAAGTGTCGTCCGCGTACCGTAGTTCGATGACAGAGGTTGGGACAGTCTTGGATCTGGCCTGGAGATGACGAATTGAACAGGTTCCCACTGGATCTGTAGTTTAGTTCCACTCCAGCGGGGAGGCTTGTTGAGTGTGAGTTGGAGCATTGGGCCAACTAATCTGTGCTGTTGTTTATACTCCACACAATTATCCTCTCATTTCATCGACCTCCTCTCACCTTTCAGCATATCTTTCTATTCACTTTTCTCTCATGTACTCATTTAGCTTCCTTTTGAAAACATCCAAGCTATTTACCACAACCATTTCCTATGGAATTGAGTTCCACATTCTAACCACTCTCCGAGTGAAGAAATTTCTCCTTATTTCCTGATTGCATTTGTGAGTAACAATCTAGTTTTGAATTCTCCCACAAGTGGAAACGTTCTTTCCACTTCTACCCTATCCAAACCATTCAGAATTTAAAAAATCTCGATTACGTCACTTCCAAGATGTTTCTATTTTACCAACCAAAGTCCAACACCTCACATTTATCTATGTTCAAGTTCATTTGTCACTTCACTCAGTCTGCAAGTTTACTAATATCTTCTTGTATTACGTTGCATTCTTCCTCAGTGTTAGCTATACCCCCCAGTTTATCACCAGCAAATTTTGATATTGAGTTACTAGTTCCTAAGCCAAATCATTAATGTAAATTATGAATAACAGTGGTCCAGGAATTGATCCTTGTGGAACGCCACTTTCTACCTTCCTCCAATCTGAATAACTAATGTTATCCAATCTGAATAATTAATGTTTACCCCATTTATCTGCTTCCTATTTTAAACAATTATAAGGTTGCAAAATTCGTGGAAACCCCCCAGTGTTTGGACTCATTAAAAAGGAAATTCGATTTGGGACTATCAGGCAGAAAGTTTGGGATCCTAAATGCATATGGAAGAAATCTACGAATTTTCACCAAGTTTGGGATTTTAAAAGGCATGTTGGGTCTGGGAGGAAAAGGGCTATAAAACCAAGGGACAACTAGCCTCTAAAGAAGCCAGTCTTTGGGTATTGGAACTGTCTGGGGTATTGAAGCTAATCAAATTGTCTGGAGAATTGTGTAAACTCAAAAACCCTGCTCTCCAGGAGACATTAACATAGCAACAATCGACCCAGAGATAGCCTGCCATAGCTCTAAGCATGAAACCCATCCAGTGCATGCATAATATTAATCGCCCATCCAGCCCGCATGGAAAATCCAGCCCTAGGCAGACAACGTAAATACTAAAGTTAATTTTTCCAATCGAAAACGAATTCAACAGATCAGCACATCTTAAACGAGTTATCATTAATGGCCTGCCAAAATATGACAAAGAAATATCGAGACCGCCAAAATTAAGACAAAGAATCATGGTTGATTTGGCATGCAGATTAGAACGGCTCCCAAAGTATAACTGAGGCCCTGTTTTATGGGTTACAAAGAGCTTGCTACACAGCCTTCTATGCAGCCTTCTGAACATCAACGTCTCCAGCCTCAATGACATTCCTGGGCTACACTGCTCTGCCACCGAACGAGGAGGAACATCATCAAACAAGCAGAGAAAGCAGTTCCGAGTGACTTCGGACATCATCATCGCGCAACAACTGACTACAGCCAACATGGTAACATTGAATCACCGCGATCGACAAATTGTAAGAAAAAAACTCCTCAAGAAGAAACCAAAGATTTGAAAGTTTCCACTCTACAATCTGTTCCTAGCTACCAACAGGTAAAACATTACCTAAAAGAACTTTAAAACCTACTGCTGAAGGAAATGGGTACTCACCCCATAAATCCAATACGCGCCCTACCGCATCAGCAGACACCACCCAACTGAAGACTATTAAGCAAGAAGTTTTCCACGACGTTCGGGGTACGGCAAGCAGAACCTACAGAGTCCAGCGAATCCCGAAACCGCGAACCACCGCTAACTGACAATAAGAGGATTGGTGAGCATTATCCCTGTTTGCCCTGGAGTTTAACCTAGTCAGAGTTAGGCATTGGGAGGTGGGAGGTGTATTATTTTCTGTAGCCCCTTTTGAACGTGTGATAAAGTGTTCCTTATTCTAGTGATTGTAAGTTTTGACATTGTGCTTTCTTTTCCTGAATAAAAGTGAAGTTTCTCGCACCAAAACCAGTTGTCTCTTGCACTTTGTCACATCTCCAAATAAATCCAAAGTCTAGAACCCAGGGAGTGGGAGCGATTCGAACCACTCAGAAGGTCAGAAGTGAAACTGACCCCGAGACCATCCCCTACAAATTGTATAACTCTTTAGAAAAGTAACTAAACTCACACAAACGTGTCTCCACTATTTTCTTCCTCTCTTCCACCTACACTATGATGCACTGCACTAGTCTCCAAGGAGACTTGTTCCAAATACTTCCATCCAACCCACTTATTCAGTTTTGGTCACCTTACTTAAGGAAGGATATACTAGCTTTGGAAGGGGTACAGAGGCGATTCACTAGGCTGATTCGAGAAATGAGGGGGTTACCTTATGATGATAGATTGAGTAGACTGGGTCTTTACTCCTTGGAGTTCAGAAGGATGAGGGGTGATCTTATAGAAACATTTAAAATCATGAAAGGGATAGACAAGATAGAGGCAGAGAGGTTGTTTCCATTGGTGGGGGAGACTAGAACTCGGGGGCACAGCCTCAAAATACGGAGGAGCCAATTTAAAACCGAGTTGAGAAAGAATTTCTTCTCCCAGAGGGTTGTGAATCTGTGGAATTCTCTGCCCAAGGAAGCAGTTGAGGCTGGCTCATTGAATGTTTTCAAGTCAAAGATAGATAGATATTTAAGCAATAAGGGAATTAAGGGTTACGGGGAGAGGGCGGGTAAGTGGAGCTGAGTCCACGACCAGATCAGCCAAGATCTTATTGAATGGTGGAGCAGGCTCGAGGGGCTAGATGGCCTACTCCTGTTCCTAATTCTTATGTTCTTATGTTCTTATTCTTCATGTTCACTATTTTAAGGTTACAACTATGCACACACGAAACTCCTTCAGTCATGTAACCGATTACAATTCCTAGGAGCCGTCACACAAGTAGGACTTGTGTGAGTGAACGTGTAAAGAAATGCCTGCCATTCCATCACATGCTGGCATTCTGGTTTCTGCTTCCTCTGACATTATCATTCCCCCTCCCAGTGGTTAATTGCTTCTTCTACCACTCTGGCTCTTGTACTTGCTCCTTCTGCTCCCCCTGTGCACACAGCTATCCGACCCAATCCTTTACTCCCTGCTAAGTGAGGTAGCAATGGCTTGAAATCATGCTTTCCTTAACATATTTGTAGCTGACAAAGAATCTCTTACAATTGAGTCGCAGCTTACCACATCTCTCAGAAACATCTCAAAATGAGATTAGGATTTGTTTGAAAAAACTTACGCATTGCATGTAGTAGCTTAAGGTATTTTATCACAGAACGTCACTGCTGTATCTTCTGGATTACATGGGAATAAGTACATTTATCAGGTGTGCCAATTGCTTTTGCAAGTAATTAAAGTAATTATAGGGAAAAACTGCTTGCAATTGTCAGGTGATTTGTATTTGACAAAGAAACTCTTATATTTATATTGCACCTTATCATATCTCTCAGAGACATCTCAAAATGAGATAAGATTTGTTTTAAAAAAACTCACGACGTCCTTGTAGTGAAGTTCTTGCACCTGTTTCTGAATAATAAATTAAAGCTTTATATTAATATAATTTTTTTAAATCCATGTCTAGCATGCAGTGTTAATTATAACCCCCAGTTTATTATCACCTGCAAATTTTGATACTGAGTTACTTGTTCCTAAGCCAAATCATTAATGTCAATTATGAATAACAGTGGTCCCGGCATTGATCCTTGTGGAACATTGCTTTCTACCTTCCTCCAATTTGAATAATTAACTTTTACCCCATCAACCTGCTTCCTATTTTAAACAATTATATAATTATTTAGAAAAGTAACTAAACTCACACAAACATGTCTCCACTACTTTCTTCCCCTCGTCCACCTACACTATCATGCACTGCACTAGTCTCCAAGGGGACTCATTCTAAATACTTCCATCCAACCAACTTATTCTTCATGTTCCCTATTTTAAAGTTGCAAACTAACCATACATACAACTCCTTCAGTCATGTAACTGATTACAATACCTAGGAGCCATCACACAACTAGGGCGGCTGAGAATATGTACAGAAATGTATGCCTTTCCAGCTCCCGCTAGCATTCTGATTTCTGCTTCCTCTGGTATTATCATTCCTACTCCATAGGCATACTTTCTTCCTCTGTCATTCTGGCTCTGACAGTCACTCCTTTTGCTCCTCCCGCGCACACAGCTACCCGACCCAATTCTTTATTCCCTGCTAAGTGAGGTGGTAATGGCTTGAAATCATGCTTTCCTTAACATATTTGCAGCTGACAAAGAATCTCTTCCACTCGTGTAGCAGCTTACCACGCCTTTTAGAAACACCTCAAAATAAGATTAAGATTTGTTTCAAACAACTTACTCATCATCTTCTTAACATTGCGTAATCTTTGTGCCACGATCTTTTCTGAAAAATAAATGAAAACGTGCATCTATTTATGTAATTAAAAAAAAAAATCATTGACTAGCATGTGTTTTTTTATTCATTCACGGGATGTGGGCATCACTAGCAAGGCCAGCATTTATTGTCCATCCCTCAATGCCCTTGAGAAAGTGGTGATGAGCTGGGTTCTTGAACCGCCACAATCCGTGAGGAGAAAATACTCCCATAGTGCTGTTGGGAGGGAGTTCCAGGATTTTGACCCAGTGACAATGAAGGAGCAGCGATATATTTCCAAGTCAGGATGGTGTGTGATTTAGAGGGGAAATTGGAGTTGATGGTTTTCCCATGCACCTGTTGCTCTTGTCCTTCTATGTGGTAGAGGTCACAGATTTGGTAGGTGCTCTCGAAGAAGCCTTGGCGAGTTGCTGCAGTGCTTCTTGTGAATGACACACACTGCAGATATGGTGCACTAGTGTTGGAGGGAGTGAATGTTTGAGGTGGTGGAATGAGGTGCCAATTAAGCCGGTTGTTTTGTCCTGGATGGTGGCGAGCTTCTTGAGTGTTGTTGGAGCATCACTCATCCAGGCAAGTGGAGAGTATTCCATCACGCTCCTGACTTGTGCCTTGTAGGTAGAGGAAAGGCTTTGGGGAGTGAAGAGGTGTGTCACATGCCACAGAGTACCCAGCTTCTGACCTGCTCTTCTTGCCACAGTATTTATGTGGCTGGTCCAGTTAAGTTTCTGGTCAATGGTGACCCCCAGCTTGTTGGTGGTTGGGGATTTGAAAATGGTAATGGCATTGAATGTCAAGGGGAGGTGGTTAGACTCTTGCTTTTTGGAGATGGTCATTGCTTGGCACTTGTATGGTGTGAATATTACTTCCAAATTATCCTGCCCAGGCCTGAATATTATCCAGGTCTTGCTGCATGCGGGCATGGACTGCTTCATTATCTGAGAAGGTGCGAATGGAACTGAACACTGTGCAATCATCATCCCCACTTCTGATCTTATGATGGAGGGAAGGACATTGATTAAGAGGCTGATGATGGTTGGACCGAAGACCATGCCGGAGGAATTGCTGCAGCGATGTTCTGGAGCTGAGATGATTGGCCTCCAACAACCAGAACCATCTTCCTTTGTGCTAGGCCTAACTCCATTCAGTGAGAGTTTCCCCCTAATTCCCATTGACTTCCATTTTACTAGGGCTCCTTGAAGCCACACTCGGTCAAATGCTGCCTTGATGTCAAGGGCAGTCACTCTCACCTCACCTCTGGAATTCAACTCTTTTGCCATGTTTGGACCAAGGCTGCAATGAGGTCTGGAGCTGAGTGGTCAAAGTCAGGTCATTGGTCATTACGTGCCGCTTGCTGATGATTGAGAGTAGATTGGCCACATTGGATTCTTCCTCCTTTTTGTGGACAGAACAGACCTGGGCAATTTTCCACTTTGTCGGCTAGTGTTGTGGCTGTACTGGAACAGCTTGGCTAGAGGCGTGACTAGTTCTGGAACACAATCTTCAGCAATATAGCTGGGATGTTGTCGGGGCCCATAACCTTTGTTCAGGCATTTCTTGATATCACGTGGAGTGAATCAAAATGGCCGAAATCTGGCTTTTCTGAAAGTGAGGACCTCAGGAGGAGGTGGATATGGATCATCCACTTCGCACTTCTGGCCGAAGATGGTGGCAAATGCTTCAGCCATGTCTTTTGCACTGATGTGCTGGGCTCTGCCATCATTGATAATGAGCATGTTCCTGGCGCCTCCTCCTCTTGTTAGTTGCTTAAATGTCCACCACTATTCATGACTGGATGTGGCAGAACTGCAGAGTTTTGAACTGATCCATTGGTTGTAGGATTGCTTAGCTCTGTCTATAGTATGCTGCTTCAGCTGTTTAGCATGTATGTAGTCCTGTGTTGTAGCTCACTAGGTTGGCACCTCAGATTTAGGTACACCTGGTGCTGCTTCTGGCATGCTCTTCTGCACTCCTCATTGAACCAGGATTGGTCCCCTGGTTTAAAGGTAATGGTACAGTGAGAAATATACCAGGCCATGAGGTTACTGATTGTGGTGGAATACAATTCTGCTGCTGCTAATGGCCCACAGCATCTCATGGATGCCCAGTTGTGAGCTGCTAGATCAGTTCTGAATCTATCCCATTTAGCACTGTGGTAGTGCCACACAACACGATGGAGGGGGTCCTCAGTGTGAAGGTGGGACTTCGTCTTCGAATGTGCACTGGTCAGTCCTACCAATGCTGTTATGGACAGATGCAACTGCGACAGGTAAATTGGTGAGGACGAAGGAAAGTAGGATATTCCCTCATGTTAGTTCTCTCACCACTTGCTGCAGCTATATCCTTCAGGACTTGGCCAACTCGGACGTTGAAGTCCCCCCACCCAAAGTACATTCTGTGCCCTTGCTACCATCAGTGTTTCTTCCAAGTGGTGTTCAACATGGAGGAGTACTGATTCATCAGCTGAGGAAGGGCAATAGGTGGTAATCAGCAGGAGGTATCCTTTCTCATGTTTGACCTGATGCCATGAAACTTTATGGGATCCAGAGTCAATGTTGAGGACTCCCAGGGCTACTCCGTCCAGACTGTATATCATTGTGCCATTCCCACTGGTAGTGATGGAGGAGTCTGGGACTTGCAATGCCCGGATTCGGTGCCTAGGTCGATACCTGGTGGTCTGTTCAGTTTTATTTTTATTCTAGTTTTTTGTAGCATTTTTGATACAACTGAGCGACTTCCTAGGCCATTTCAGATGGCAATTAACAACAACTTGTATTTATATAGTGACTTTAAAGTAGTGAAATGTCCCAAGGTGCTTCACAGGAGTATTACTAGTCAAAACAATTGACACCATGCCACTTAAGGAGAAATTAGGACAGGTAACCAAAAGCTTGGTCGAAGTTGTACGTTTTAAGGAGTGTGTTAAAGGAAGAAAGAGAGATAGAGAGACGAAGAGGTTTAGGCATGGAATTCCAGAGCTTGGGGCTTAGGCAACAGAAAGCATGGCCACCAATGGTTGAGCGATTGTAAACAGGAATGCTCAAGAGGGCAGAATTAGAGGAATGCAAACTTCTCGGAGAGGTTGTAGGCCTGGGGAAGATTAAAGAGATAGGGAGGGGCGAGGCCATGAAGGGATTTGAAAACAAGAATGAGAATTTTGAAATTGAGGCTTTGCTTAACCGTGAGCCGCTGTGTGTCTGTGAGCACAGGGGTGATGGGTGAGCGGGACTTGGTGTGAGTTAAGACACGGGCAGCTGAGTTTTGGATGACTTAGAACATGGGAGGCCAGCCAGGAATATGTTGGTTTAGTCAAATCTAGAGGTAACAAAGGCATGAATGAGGGTTTCGGCAGCAGATGAGCTGAGGCAAGGCGGAGAAGGGTGATGTTACGGGGAGCGGGGAAATAGGCAGTCCTAGTTATGCCATGGATATCTGGTCAGAAGCTTATTTCAGGGTCAAATATGACACCAAGGTTGCAAACAGTGTGGTTCAGCTTCAGACAGATGTTAGGGAGCGGGATGGAGTCAGTGGCTAGGCAAGAGTTTGTGGCTGGGGCCGAATGGCTTTGGTCTTCGCAAATTTCTGCTCATCCAGAACTGGATGTCGGACAAGCAGTCTGACAATTTAGAGACTGTGGAGGAGTCAAGAGAAGTAGTGGTGAGGTAGAGCTGGGTGTTGTCAGCGTACATGTGGAAACTGACACTGGCCCTGAAATCCCGTTTTTTTCTTCCCGTGGGCATTCGACTAAAAATAGGACAAAAGTTGCTCACCAGAGATCCCGGACTCGAGGCCTCCTCTTCTTGTGTAACGGAGCACGTTCACGTTGGGACATCCATAGGAGTCACGTGGGCCTGGACACCCAATCACGGTAAAGTATTTTCTCATTCATATTACCTGTAATAGGAGTTTCGTAAGTCCGAAACTCCTATTACTATGAATGAGAAACACCACCAAACACGACATAAAAAATTTTAAAAACACCTCACATAAATACATTCTAGAAATTAAAATTGATTGAAATGTTTTTGAAAAAAAAATATTTTGTTAAAGTTTTAATTATGGTTTAAGATAAAATTACCTGAACGGGCAGGGTTTTGAACATAAATTTGTATTTTAAAATGTTATTTTTATATGTTTTTGATATGTTTTAAAACTCTTACGCTGGTAAAAGTAGGCTATGCACCTGCTTTTACCAGGTGCAAGAGTTTTAAGGACATTCGCTGGGCAAGAGATGGGAAAATAGCGCAATCTCTGCCGTGGGAATGTCCTTCTCCCCGAGATGCGGCTATCTGTCAAGTCAGAAACACGACAGATCGGAAAAGTAGGCTTTCGGCGCATGGTCATTGCACGCCGAAAACTGGCTTTTGCGATGTTTTCCCAGGTCCGTACACACTCCGTCCGGACCCGGGGAGGCCGAGATTTCAGGACCATTGTGTTTTTGGATGATGTCGCCAAAGGGCAGCATGTAGATGAGAAATAAGAGGGGGCCAAGGATAGATCCTTGGGGGACACCAGAGGGAATGATGCAGGTGTGGGAAGAGAAGCCAATTCAGATGATTCCCTGGCTACAATTAGACAGATAATAATGGAACCAGGCGAGTGCAGTCCCACCCAGCTGGACAACGGTGGAAAGGCTTTGGAGAAGGATGGAATGCTCGACCATGTTAAAGGCTGCAGACAAATGAAGAAGGATGAGGAGGGATAGTTCACCTTTGTCACGGTCACAAAGGATGTCATTTGTGACTTTGATAAGAGCTGTTTCGGTTCTATGGCAGGGCGGAAACCTGATTGGAGGGATTCAAGCATGGAGCTGTGGGAAAGATGGGCATGGATTTGGGAGGCGCCAACATGTTCAAGGACTTGAAAGGAAAGGGGGGTTGGAGATGGGATGGTAGCTTGCAAGGATGGAGGGGTCAAGGGTTGTTTTTTTGAGAGGGGTGATGACGGCAGATTAGAGGGAGAGGGGGATAGTACCTGAGGAGAGAGAACCATTAACAATGTCAACTAACATGGGAACCAGAAAAAGGAAGTTGGATGGTCAGCAGTTTGGTAGGAATAGGGTCGAGGGAGCAGGAAGTGGGTCTCGTGGACAAGATGAGCGCGGAGAGATCATGAGGGGAGATCGAAAAGAAACTGCAGAAAGATGCGACTTCAGGGTTAGGGCAGGGGGGAACCTTAGAGGAAGATTGGCCCGGTGGGCTAGGGGAAGAAAAGGAAAAGGCAGAGGCAGCTGAACAGATGGGGTCAATCTTAGAGACAAAGAAGTCCATGAGCTCCTCACACTTGTTGGTGGAGGTGAGGGTGGAGGAGGCAGAGGAGAGGCGTTTAAGAAGACGGTTAGCAACAGAGAATAGAAGTCGGGTTCATCTTTGCATTCCAGAATGATTTTGGAATAGTGAGCCATTTTGGCAGACAAGAGCAGGACCCAATAATGCTTTATGTGATCCAGCCAGATCTGGCGGTGAATGGCTAAACCAGTTGTCCGCCATATCAGTTCAAGTGTGCGTCCCTTGGACTTAAGGGAGTGAAGATGAGGGCTCTACCAGGGGGAATGGCCAGGGTAAAAGAGAGTAATTGTTTTCATTGGGACTAAGGCGTCAAAGGTGCTGGTGAGGGTGTGGTTGAGCAGATCGGTAGCTGCAGAAATGGTGTGGTGAATGGAGGACCAGTTGGGAGTTCAAAATGCAGTTGTAAGAGATTTAAGAGAGAGTTTTTTGTAGGGGCGGACACAGAAGGAAGTCAGGTTGGGGGGGTGGGTGGGGTGGCGGGGGGGATGTGAGTGGAGAGCAATACGATGTAGTGGTCAGAGATGGCCTTTTTTGTGACTGACATGTCAGGAGTAGCATGGCCACGAGAGATGGCAAGGTCGAGGTAGCCGTGCATATGGCATGGGGAGTTTACTTGGAGGGAGAGATTAAGGGACGATAGGAGGCTAGTGAACGCAGAGGAGAGAGAGCATGATGAATTGAGGTGGAGGTTGAAATCACCGATCATGAGAAGTCGTTCGGTGCAGAGGCTGAGGGAGGAAAGTAGTGAAGAAATATCAGCAATAACGTTTTTATGGTACTTGGGTGCGAGGTAGAGAACGATAATTTTAAGTGAGAGGGGTGCAATAAGGTGTGATGCTCAAAGGAGGAGAAAGTGCCTGAGTAGTAAGGGGACAGACTAAGGTGTGATTTGGTGATGAAAGTCACACCACCATCACGGGGCAAGTGATGGAAGGTATAGCTGGGTGGGGAGGCTTCATTTAAGGGTAAACTGTCATCACCCCTCAACCAAGCTTCAGTCAGGGCCATGATGTCGATGCAGTCATCCACGATAAGCTCATGGATGGCAAGGGCCTTGTTCGCAAGTGAACAGACATTCTGGAGAGCGATGCGGAGAGGGTCGGTGACGGCTGACCCACTGCCAGCGTCCACAGGATCAGCGCTGGAGGCGGTGAGTTGGATAGTGTAATGTACGTACATAAGGTCTGCCCACCAACAGGGGCCACTACCATCAGAGGTCCTAGGGTCATAGGTACACTCATGCTGGGCCCGGTATATAATCTGAACTTCACCTTTGTATCTTCACTTCTGGAAGCCATTAAAGACTGACCAGTCACTGGCTCACAGTACGGAGTTCATTGTATCATTTGATACACCACAATTGGCGATGAGACAAATATGAACCCACGCAAAAGTATGTCGAGCACAGCACGATTGAGTACTGTTGGAATTTTCGAGAGATTCAATGAGGGAGAGGATTGAGGAGATTTCACGGATTGTCTTGACCATTATTTCGTAGCAAACGACCTAAACAAAGACAAGGATGCAGAGACGCGCAGGGCAGTTCTTTTCACCATCTGTGGCTCCACGATCTATGCACTCAAGACTCTGCTCCCACCCACTCTTCCTACAGAAAAGGATTACAAAGAACTGTGTGTTCTAGTTCGGGAACACCTTAAACCCACGGGAGGAATCCTCACATCCAGATATCGCTTCTGTACACACATTCGTCCAGAAGGCCAGGACTAGCGACATTTGTTGCCGACCTAAGGCATCTTGCAGGGCCTTGAAAATTTGGGCCTGCATTGGAAGACATGTTGCGTGACTTTTTCGTGATCGGGGTCAACCACGAGGCGATCTTAAGTAAGCTGCTGGCTGCGGAGATGCCGGACCTCAGCAAGGTCATCACCATTGCCCAGGCTTGCACATCCACGCAGAAAAACATGAAGCAGATATCGCAACAAAACAGGAACTCCACGGCAAGTACTGAAGTACTGTCTGGCGTAAAAATAAAAAAGGGAAGGTGGCTCAACCGTGGCTATCAAGGGAAATCAGGGATAGCATTAAAGCCAAGGAAGTGGCATACAAATTGGCCAGAAATAGCAGCGAACCCGGGGACTGGGAGAAATTTAGAACTCAGCAGAGGAGGACAAAGGCTTTGATTAGGGCAGGGAAAATGGAGTACGAGAAGAAGCTTGCAGGGAACATTAAGACGGATTGCAAAGTTTCTATAGATATGTAAAGAGAAAAAGGTTAGTAAAGACAAACGTAGGTCCCCTGCAGTCAGAATCAGGGGAAGTCATAACGGGGAACAAAGAAATGGCGGACCAATTGAACAAGTACTTTGGTTCGGTATTCACTGAGGAGGACACAAACAACCTTCCGGATATAAAAGGGGTCGGAGGGTCTAGTAAGGAGGAGGAACTGAGGGAAATCCTTATTAGTCGGGAAACTGTGTTGGGGAAATTGATGGGATTGAAGGCCGATAAATCCCCAGGGCCTGATGGACTGCATCCCAGAGTACTTAAGGAGGTGGCCTTGGAAATAGTGGATGCATTGACAGTCATTTTCCAACATTCCATTGACTCTGGATCAGTTCCTATGGAGTGGAGGGTAGCCAATGTAACCCCACTTTTTAAAAAAGGAGGGAGAGAGAAAACAGGGAATTATAGACCGGTCAGCCTGACATCGGTAGTTGGTAAAATGATGGAATCAATTATTAAGGATGTCATAGCAGTGCATTTGGAAAGAGGTAATATGATAGGTCCAAGTCAGCATGGATTTGTGAAAGAGAAATCATGCTTGACAAATCTTCTGGAATTTTTTGAGGATGTTTCCAGTAGAGTGGACAAGGGAGAACCAGTTGATGTGGTATATTTGGACTTTCAGAAGGCTTTCGACAAGGTCCCACACAAGAGATTAATGTGCAAAGTTAAAGCACATGGGATTGGGGTAGTGTGCTGACATGGATTGAGAACTGGTTGTCAGACAGGAAGCAAAGAGTAGGAGTAAATGGGGACTTTTCAGAATGGCAGGCAGTGACTAGTGGGGTACCGCAAGGTTCTGTGCTGGGGCCCCAGCTGTTTACACTGTACGTTAATGATTTAGACGAGGGGATTAAATGTAATATCTCCAAATTTGCGGATGACACTAAGTTGGGTGGCAGTGTGAGCTGCGAGGAGGATGCTATGAGGCTGCAGAGTGACTTGGATAGGTTAGGTGAGTGGGCAAATGCATGGCAGATGAAGTATAATGTGGATAAATGTGAGGTTATCCACTTTGCTGGTAAAAACAGAGAGACAGACTATTATCTGAATGGTGACAGATTAGGAAAAGGGGAGGTGCAAAGAGACCTGGATGTCATGGTACATCAGTCATTGAAGGTTGGCATGCAGTTACAGCAGGCGGTTAAGAAAGCAAATGGCATGTTGGCCTTCATAGCGAGGGGATTTGAGTACAGGGGCAGGGAGGTGTTGCTACAATTGTACAGGGCCTTGGTGAGGCCACACCTGGAGTATTGTGTACAGTTTTGGTCTCCTAACCTGAGGAAGGACATTCTTGCTATTGAGGGAGTGCAGCGAAGGTTCACCAGACTGATTCCCGGGATGGCGGGACTGACCTATCAAGAAAGACTGGATCAACTGGGCTTGTATTCACTGGAGTTCAGAAGAATGAGAGGGGACCTCATAGAAACGTTTAAAATTCTGACGGGGTTAGACAGGTTAGATGCAGGAAGAATGTTCCCAATGTTGGGGAAGTCCAGAACCAGGGGACACAGTCTAAGGATAAGGGGGAAGCCATTTAGGACCGAGATGAGGAGGAATTTCTTCACCCAGAGAGTGGTGAACCTGTGGAATTCTCTACCACAGAAAGTTGTTGAGGCCAATTCACTAAATATATTCAAAAAGGAGTTGGATGAAGTCCTTACTACTAGGGGGATCAAGGGGTATGGTGAGAAAGCAGGAATGGGATACTGAAGTTGCATGTTCAGCCATGAACTCATTGAATGGCGGTGCAGGCTCGAAGGGCCGAATGGCCTACTCCTGCACCTATTTTTTATGTTTCAATGTTTCTATGTACAAAATTGTATCGACGGCCGGCAGAGCTGCACATGGCAGGGCCTACTCGACTGCGTCTGCAAGACCAGGAGCCGCTCAAAGTTCACCATCGAGGGCCTACTCGACTGCACCTGTGAGAACGGGAGCAGCTCAAAGCCTGCCATCGGGCGCAAATCCGAGCTCAATGTGTTGGCGTTGCGGGGGCAATCACCGACCCCATCAGTGCCGCTTCAGGCAGTATGTATGCAGAGGGTGTGTGAAGACGGGGCATCTTCAGCGGACATGCCCACAGCAAAGCATGTGAGCCGCGACACACCACGTGAATGATGATCAATTCAGCATGAATCTGACGATGCAGCCCGAGGCATTTGAGAGCTCCAAGGCGGAAGTGTATAGCGTACGTGCGTTCCTAACAAAGAGCCAACAGATAATGATGGAGGTAAAATTAAACGGCATGCCGGTATCCATGGAATTAGACACGGGTGTGAGTCAATCGATAATGAGCCCGAGGACTTTCGAAAAGCTGTGGGAGACTAAGGCAAAGAGACCCAAGCTGAGTCTGATAAATGCGAAGTTGCGTACCGACACCAAAGAGACACCAGTGATCGGTAGTGCAGCAGTAAGAGTGTCGTACGAGGGAGCGGTTCATGATCTACTGTTATGGATGATGCCGGGCAACGGCCCGTCGTTATTCGGCAGGAGTTGGCTCGAGAAAATAAAATGGAAATGGTACAATATCAAAGCTTTGTCATCAGAATTTCCCTCACTGTTTGAACCGGGAATTGGCAGCTTCAAGGGAGCCAAGGTGCAGGTTCACCTAGGCCCAGACGCAAGGCCCACCCATCACAAAGCCAGGGCGATCCAGCACATGACGAGAGAAAAGATCGAGCTCGAATTGGACATGCTACAACGCGAGGGGGTCATCTCACCGGTCGAATTTAATGAATGGGCCAGCCCTATTTTTCCGGTGTTAAAGAGCGATGGCACAGTCAGGATTTGTGGAGACTACTAGGTCACGATCAACCGAGTTTCAAAACAAGATCAGTACCTGCTACCGAAAGCTGATGACCTGTTTGCAACGCTAGCCGGGGGAAAATCGTTCACCAAATTGGATCTAACATTGGCCTACATGACACAGGAACTGGTTGAATCATCAAAGAAACTTGCGTGCATCAACACACACAAAGGACTGTTTATTTACAAGTGCCCTTTTGGCATTCGTTCGGCAACAGCCATATTTCAGAGAAACATGGAGAGCCTATTGAAATCCATCCCCAGGACTGTGGTATTCCAAGATGACATCCTAGTC
Organism: Pristiophorus japonicus; assembly: GCF_044704955.1. NCBI lineage: Eukaryota > Metazoa > Chordata > Chondrichthyes > Pristiophoridae > Pristiophorus > Pristiophorus japonicus. Next base: position 51,147,701 of record NC_091988.1, read on the forward strand.
ACAGGTCGTGACACTGCCGAGCACCTGCACAATCTGGAAGAGGTTCTGCATCGTCTGGACAAAGTGGGATCGGGCAGAAACGTTCGAAATGCGTTTTCATGGCACCAGAGGTCGAATTCCTTGGACAAAAGATTGCTGCAGATGGAATCAGGTCTACATACGCGAAAACAGAGGTCATCAAAAATGCGCCCAGGCCCCAGAATGTGACGGAGCTGCGTTCTTTCCTGGGTCTTTTCAACTACTTTGGTAACTTTTTACCCAAATTGAGCACAGTATTAGAGCCTTTGCACAAGCTGCTCAGGAAAGGAGACGACTGGATGGGGGGTGAACTTCAAGACAGAACCTTTGAGAAGGCTAGAAATCTGTTGTGTTCCCACAAGCTACTGGTACTGTATAAGCCATGCAAGCGTCTAATTTTGACCTGTGATGCATCGTCCTATGGGGTCGGCTGCATACTCCAGCAAGCCAATGAGTCAGGCAAACTACAACCAGTTGCATATGCGTCTCGAAGCCTGTCCAAGGCAGAAAGAGCCTACGACATGATAGAGAAAGAGGCTTTAGCATGTGTTTATGGGGTAAAAAAACTGCACCTGTACCTGTTTGGGCTTCGCTTCGAGCTGGAAACCGATCACAAGCCGCTTATATCGTTGTTCTCGGAACATAAAGGTATCAATACCAATGCATCGTCCCGCACCCAGAGGTGGGCGCTGACATTATCTGCCTATGATTATGTCATTCGTCATAGACCAGGCACCGACAACTGCGCTAATGCATTGAGCCGGTTACCGTTGCCCACACCGGAGGTGGAAACGCCAATGCCTGCAGAGCTATTCATGGTCATGGATGCCTTTGAGAGTGAAGGGTCGCCTGTCACTGCTCAACAAGTTAAGACCTGGACCAGCCAGGATCCGACCCTATCAGTTGTAAAGCATTGTGTTCTTAACAGGGACTGGTCGACCATCCCCAAGGAAATGGGTGATGAAACCAAACCATACAGCCGTCGCAAAGATGAGCTTTCCATCCAGTCCGACTGTTTACTGTGGGGTAGTCGTGTTATAATGTCCAAGAAAGGCAGGGTGAGATTTGTACGGGAGTTACATAGTATGCATCCCGGTATTGTCATGATGAAGGCCATCGCCAGGTCCCAGGTTTGGTGGTCTGGCATTGACTCGGACTTAGAGTCATGCGTGCATCAGTGCACTTGCATCCAGTTAAGCAATGCCCCAAAGGAAGCTCCGCTCAGTCTGTGGTCATGGCCATCCAAACCGTGGTTTAGAATCTACATCGACTTTACGGGCCCCTTCCTCGGTAAAATGTTTTTTGTGGTGGTGGGTGCATACTCCAAATGGATAGAATGTGTGATCATGTCATCCAGCACTTCCACTGCCACCATTGAGAACCTAAGAGCCACGGTTGCTACACATGGTCTGCCAGACATCGTTGTCAGCGACAATGGACCATGTTTCAGGAGCCTGGAGTTTCAAGAGTTCATGAAACGCAACAGCATAAAACACATGAGGTCAGCCCGGTTCAAACCCGCGTCCAATGGTCAAGTGGAGCGGGCAGTTCAAACCATCAAGTAGAACCTGAAACGCGTAACTCACGGTTCCTTGCAGACACGCTTGTCATGCATACTGCTCAGTTACAGAACAAGGTCACACACGCTCACCTGCGGAACTATTGACGGAGAAGCCTCAAAACCAGGCTCTCTCTAGTCCATCCTGACCTTAACGATGATGTCGAAACCCGAAGTCAACGCCAGCAGGGGTATCACGACCGCACTGCAGTGTCACGCAACATATCTATAAATGACCCAGTGTATGTACTTAACCATGGTCAAGGGCCCAAGTGGCTTCCGGGCAATGTTACGGATAAGGAGGGTAACCGGGTATATATGGTTAAGCTCAAGAATGGGCAGATGTGCAGGAAACACATTGATCAAATCAAGCTAAGACACACTGACGAACTGGAACAGTTGGAAGAAGATACTGCGAGCTTAGACGACCAACCAACTCACATCCAGCCATCAGAAGAACCCACTGTGGTCAATGCTCAGCCCCAAGTCGTGAGAGACTCGGAAAGCACTAGGATTGTACTGAGACAGTCAACCAGGGAGCGAAGGGCTCCGGACCGTCTGAACTTATAATATGGACTTGTGCCAAGAACTGCGTGGTGGGGGGGGAATGATGTAATGTACATATATAAGGTCTGCCCACCACCAGTGGGCACTACCGTCGCAGGTCCTAGGATCATAGGTACACTCGTGCTGGGCCCAGTATATAACCTGAACTTCACCTTTGTATCTTCACTTCTGGAAGCCATTAAAGACTGGCTACACCTAGTCAATGGCTCACAGTACAGAGTTCATTGTATCATTTCATACACCACAGATGGGGAGGAGATTGGCAAGATTAGCCCCCAGTGGGTGCACTGGGTGGGAAGGTCAATGAGAAAGTAGGATGGGAGTGTTGGGGTTGCTGCTCGTGGAGAGGCAGTGACAAGTGCCTCGATGGGCCCTTCGTAGAATACCAAGAGAGGCATAGAGGGAAGCTGTATGCTTATCTAGGAGGGAGTCAAGTCTGGGACGAAGGCAGGAGAGTAGGAAGTGTTGTATATGTACACTACAGATATACTCTCTGTGTAGACACTGTATAGTTGCATAAAATGGAGACTTAGTTCACACTGTATACACTATGCTAGCACCACCAGAGGGTGCAACTGGTGGAGGCCCAGGGATCACCTGTACACCACAGGTACAAAAGGGAGCCCACCATGTGGTATCCTCACTCTGGAGTTATATTAAACGGACTAAGGTCACTACAGTTCAAGTGCAATACTTTGCCTCGTAGAGTCATTATCAGAGCATCTAAAGACATAACAGGAAGGTCAAAGAGTAATGAAGGATTGGGGTAGGGATTTGGGAGGGCAGAGTATCCAAGAGAGGAGAGATGAAAGGAGGCATGATGACAGCATAGAGCAGTCAGTAAGGGAGAGAGAAAAAAGGAAAAGGGGGAGAAAAAAATGGAAAAAGAAATGAACTGCTCGGGTCTGGAGCGGCAGCCAAAGTGTGCACGCGACTGGACACGGGGGAAAAGCTCAGGTTACATCGGCCTGTTTAAATGTAGTCATTAATTGGATACATATTTCCTGGTAGAAGGGAATAGGTTGGAGGCAATAGTAGGGAGACCAGGGTCAAAGCCAGAGGTCACATGGAGGGACAAAGCTGACGTAAGCAGGATGGGGCCAGCACGGAGCATCGACGAACTGCTGTCAAAGCAGGCGAGTGACGTCCAGAAGCTATTTGAAGGGTAGAGAGTTTGAGGATGGAGGTTGTTGCCGTAGGAATGAGAGTCGGTAGCGGTGCAGAAAGGTGATGGTGAAATTAACGCAAGTTGGATGTCACCGCAGATCAAAGCAGTGGAGAAAAAGTAAAACCACAAGCCAGCGACCAGCAAAGCTGAAAACCAGTAGAACGAGTTACCGGACAGCAAGTGAAACAGCAGCTGCTGGTTAGAAGCTAACAAAGCTGAAAATCCAGTAGAACCTGTTCAGCAGAGACACAGCCGCAGTTTAGAAGTTCTTTCTAAACAAAAAACATATTTTAGCAGCAGAGATAGAGACACAGCAGGTAAGCAGTGTGGTCCAGTGCAAAAACATAGTGGTGTAATCCAGAGGAGTTGAAAGCAGAAACGTAGTCTGGGTGGGGGGTGGTAAATTGTCCTCAGTCCCGTTTGGGGTGGATAATTCGAATTATGACCGCCTGGCAGGAGGGAAGAGCCAGAAAATTCGGCTCTTTGCTTTTTCATCGCCTCCCAGCAATTTGGGGCACTGTTTGAGGCGGTGTAGGGGCAGGTTTGCAAGGTTTGCATCGGGACCAGGCTGGTGTCCATCACTGCGTGGCGGTGATGACTTCAGCGCAATGTGGACATGCCGCATCCCGCTGAGGCGTAGCAACGTCCCTCCTCTGCACTTAAAGGGGAGGGACGCTGCGAGGCCTCCTTGGTGCCCACTGGGGGGCTGACTGCAGAGTCGGCCGACAATTAAAACAAAATGGCAGCTGCGGCGGTGCGCCTTCCCCTTTAAGGGCAGACGCAACGCCCAGTTACTGGCAGATTTCCTTCCCGAAAGGACATCACTGAACCAGATGGTCTTTTATGACAATCTGGTTGTTATGAATAGCTTTTTATTCCAGATTTGTTTAACTAATTAAATTGTAAAATACCCAGCTTCCAAGGTGGGATAGTATCTCCAGATAATTAGTCCAGGCCTCTGGATTACTATTCCAGTAACATAATCACTAGGCTACGCCCATATGTGTCGATAGAATGCTGTTGGAGCCAAGCATAGTCATTATTTTAAAGAATTATGTAAATGTATTTATCAAAATCTAAATTTAATTATTAGCATGTATATATTTTTATGGATTGGAAAAAAACTGAAAAAATTATTTGAGCAATTTGATTGGTCAGTTTTGTAATATTTCTTCGTACAAGGGCATCACACCTGGATGTGTGGCTCAGAGGCATCATACCTTAAAAAATGCCACACCTTTAAAGCGTTACATCTCCGTGAGACAAAAAAGATTACTCATGACACAGTGGACCCGGGAGGGAACAGCGGCAGCGACATAAAGAAGGCGAGAGGAAAAGGCCCGGGACACAGCGGACCTGAGCAGAGGCAGCGGCTTAAAAACAAAAAACAAGGGGCGACATCACAGGAAAGCAGGCAGGTGATTGGTTGCTGAGTAGTACAGCTCTTTTGCTCTCTAGGTTAGGTAAGTGGATTAAGTTCAGATCTAGGAGAGTGTTAACTATAATGGGCTAGAAAACGTTTTGAAAATTAGCCGAGTGCTAATGATTTTCTCTTGCCGGAAAATTCAGCTTTAGCGCTCCAAGAGGGAAGTGGAGCACTAAATCAAGCGCGAGCGATGATATGTGTCTTTGTGGACGTGAAAGCTGCCATTGCAGCACAGGCGCGAGGGAGCGAGCTTGGCTGTGCTTCTTTGGACAGGTTGGCCGCTGCCCTGGAAGCTCAGAATGCTCTCTTGCACTCTGGCTAACAGGGCACAGAGCGTCTGACTGCTGTCATCTCTGATGTCATCCAGAGTGTGGCTGCTGTCATGCAGTCTCAGCTTGAGGCTACATGAGATCTGACTGCAGCTGGATCCACCATGGTCGACCGGGGGCCTAACGGTGCCACCCCACTCCGCCGACCTGTGCTCCAACAGCTTGGTGGGGGAGGTGGGGTGGGTGGGGTGCTGCCATGGGAGAGAGGCACTGGCTCCTCAGAGCAGGATACTGATGTAGGCTCTCCAGTTCACAGCAGTCCTGAGCCGAGACCTACCACGCCGCAATTGCTGCCAACCATGACTTCGCCCCAGCCACTTCCGATTGAAGGCGCGCAGGAGGATGTGGGCCATTCTTCAGGGCCAGAGCTGGTCAAGGGCGTCGAAGAAGGACATCGGTAGCTTCCTCTACAGACACACAGCAGCCTTCCCAAGCCATGGGGCAACCACAGGGGAGACACTGCAGCATAGCGAAAGAATAGGCGTGCGTAAGAGGGGTAATAAGGAGTTACACAAAGGTGATAACTAATTTTGTAAATGTTTGAGTTCTAATCAATCTTTGTTTTTTGTTTGGAATTTGTGATCAGGTCTCTCATTTTACTGTGCGGCAATAATGTGAGAGAGGGCTCACAGGTCGGCCCATGGACATGTCCAGATGCAGGCTCAACTGGGCATTGAGTTATGTGAACTGCACAGCTATGAGATGGCTTTGTGCTTCACTTGCGGGGTCGTGAAGGGGACCTCCTGCGTGGCTTCCCACCCTCATCCTGCTCCTCCTCGTCCACAGGTGCCTCGTCCTCCAATGGCCGTGTCCTCATGATGGCCAGGTTGTGGAGCATGCAGCACACCACCACAAATATGGAGACACGCTCAGGCGAGTACGGAAGCACACACCCTGAGCGGTCCAGGCAACTGAACCTCTGTTTGAGAATGCAATAGTGTGTTCGATGATGGTCCTGGTAGCCATCAGCTTCTCATTATACGCGAGCTGCCCAGCAGTTCTAGGGTTGTGCAGAGAGGAGTCCTTGTCACTCAGGAGCCTGCCGCAATCTTCATTGGGAGGCGTGGCACACCGCTCGGGCACAGTATGAAAGATTCGTGTCTGCTGCCAGGAAACCGGGCATCCCCTTGCATAATCTTGCGGTTGTGGTCGCAAACAAGTTAAACATTGAGGGACAGGAAGCCCTTGCGGTTTCTGAATTGCTCCAGTGTTTGTTGGGGTGCCCTGAGACCGACAGGGATGCAGTCAATGATCCCTGGACTCTGGGGAAGCCCGCAATGCACAGGAATACAGTCTGGCGCTCCAATTGCTTGTCCCTGGTCATGGGGAAGGAGATGTAGTCGGCCCTCCTCCTATACAGAGCACCAGCACTTGATACTTCCTGTATCAAGGTGAAGGCTGCAAACTGCGAGATGTTGCACAAGTCTGCAGTGGCAGCTTGGAAGGACCCAGTGGCATAAAAGTTGAGGGTGATAGTCACCTTGGAGGTCACGCTTAGGGCTGTCCTTGCCTGTGTCTGTGACTCCAATTCTGCCTGCAGGAGATTACAGAGCTTAGTCACGACGTCCTTCCGCAATCTCAGTCTGCGCAGGCACTGATTATCATTCATATCAGTGTATAAGAATTGCTGGCGGAAGACCCTTTCTCGATATGGCCTCTCACCCCACGTCTGTTTAGCCGTCTTGCTCTGTGAGGTGGCCCATTGTCTTCTCCCTGCTGCTCTGCTGCCTCCTCCACCTCTGCAGGCTGCTGCCCAGCATTTGGCTCTGCTGCAGGCTGCCTCCTGGCCTCCTCGCCCAGTATCTGGTGTGGGGGGTCGGCATACCTAATTCTCCTCCTTAGGGGACGCCCTTGCTGAGGGTCTTCGTGTGACGCCTCCCCTCTGCCTGGCTCTCTCCATGCTGGGCCGCAATAGAATCTGCGGCCCTTGCCCGCTGCCTCTGCAGCCGTTGCCCCCAGCACCACCTTCTCCTCCGTGCCTTGATGGCGCACACAATGTGCAGGAAGCATTGGCCTCAAACACTGCCCCCATTGCAAAGCCCTCCACAAACCCAGCCTCCACGAAGTAGCCTCTGCAGGTGGAAGGCCCCTCTAGCACTCACAAAGCAGCACGCACTCTATCCTTGCACTGAAACAACGCAAAATAGTTGCTGAAACAAAATCCACTGAAAGCAATACATCTCTAAGGCACTCCTGCGGTGTGCATCAGGAACAATGTGCCACCCAAAAAAAACCTTGGCACCGCCCAGAGGTGCGCCGACTTTTATAAGGCAATGGGGCTTCTGGCCCAGGACCTCGGCGGTGCGCGTAGTGATGACGCACTTAGGAGTGCTGGCCATCACCGCCGCGGAAGCGGTGCATGATACACACCACCGGAAAAACGCGCAAGGGCAATTGGGCTATCGGCGGCCATTGCACGAAAACTTGGTAGCCACTACACTCCACAGCGTAGCCGACGATTTGCGGTGCTAACAGGCCTTAAGGAGAGGGGCAATTTCGGCCCCAGTGTATCCACCTCTCAGGAACATTTTCATGATCAACTATCTTTTTTCAATAAAATTAAAACTCTTTGCTGCCATTGATGGTAATATGAAATATCTCCGGATTTGTTCATGTAATTAGATGTAAAATTTTAGTTTTGGTTTATTTTTTGAGATGAACTTTGTTTCAGAACAGTTACTTTTATTTTTGGGACTGCAAAGATCTTTCAAAAATTGACGTGAATATTATGGGCCTTAAATAATTTTCATTGACAATTCATTGATTAATGAAATCTGCATATTAATAAAACAATTAGCTTTCTAAAAAATCAAACTTACACACAATGCTTACTGATGTACAAGGTGAATGTGAATTGCAAAATAAAGGGTAGTTTTATTGAAGCATTACCGTCTTCCAATGGTTTGTCAGCCACAAAGGTGTCATTCGTTTTCCCCTCTGGTTTTGTGACAACCATTGATGTTAATGGTGTTACAAAGCTGTACTTGAGTGAAAGTTCTAGGGCTCTGTCCGTTAGGTTTTGCTTCTCATTTGTGTCTGTAGAAACCCTGAATGCAACAATCGGGAGCAATTAATTTTTTAACATATTGTCATCCGTTGCAGTAAATACTTGTGCTGCCATATAAGCAGTGATCATAGTATCATAAAGTTTAGATTAGCTATGGAAAAGGACAGGGAGCAATCTAGAGTAAACATGTTTAACTGGGGGAAGGCCAATTTCAGTGGGATGAGAACGGATCTGGCCCGGGTAAACTGGAATTAAAGATCGGTCGACCAAATGGAACAATGGGCTGCCTTTAAAGAGGAAATAATTTGGGTACAGTCGAGATACAGTCCCACGAGGGGGAAAGGTAGGGCAACTAAAGCCAGAGCACCCTGGATGAGAAAACAGGTGGAGAATATGAAGCAGCAGAAAAAGAGCTCATATGACAATTGTCAGGTTCCAAATACATCTGAGAATCAGGCTATATATAAAAAGGTCAGAGGAGAGGTGAAAAAGAAAATAAGAGGGGCACAGAGAGGTTATGAGAATAGAATGGCAGCCAACATAAAAGGTAATCCAAAAGTCTTCTAGAGGCATATAAATAGTAAAAGGATAGTAAGAGGAGAGGTGGGGCCGATTAGGGGTCAAAAAGGAGACCTATGCATGGAGGCAAAGGGTATGGCTGAGGTACTAAATGAGTACTTTGCCTCTGTCTTCACCGAGGAAGAGGATGCTGCCATAGACATAATGAAGGACCTCAAAAGTAGTAATCTCGGGATTGCTACCAGTGCCACGTGCTAGTCAGAGTAGGTATCGCAGGATAGCTCAAATGAATACGTGGCTTGAGCAGTGGTGCAGCAGGGAGGGATTCAAATTCCTGGGGCATTGGAACCGGTTCTGGGGGGAGGTGGGACCAGTACAAACCGGACGGTCTGCACCTAGGCAGGACCAGAACCAATGTCCAAGGGGGAGTGTTTGCTAGCGCTGTTGGGGAGGAGTTAAACTAATATGGCAGGGGGATAGGAACCAATGCAGGGAGACAGAGGGAAACAAAAAGGAGACAAAAGCAAAAGACAGAAAGGAGATGAGTTAAAGTGGAGGGCAGAGCAACCCACAGCAAAAAACAAAAAGGGCCACTGAATATATAGCGGCTGCAGGAGTGGTCAAATACTGGTTTAAAAACTAGTATTAAAACACTCTACCTAAATGCACGCAGCATTCAAAATAAATTAAATGAGTTGATGGCACAAATCATTACAAATGGGTATGATTTGGTGGCCATTACAGAAACGTGGTTGCAGGGTGGCCAAGGCTGGGAATTAAACATACAGGGGTATCTGACGATTCGGAAAGATAGACAAGGGAAAGGAAGTGGGGTAGCTCTGTTAATAAAGGATGATATCAAGGCAGTTGTGAGAGACGATATTGGCTCTAATGAACAAAATATTGAATCATTGTGGGTGGACATTAGAGACAGTAAGGGGAAAAAGTCACTGGTGGGCGTAGTTTATAGGCCCCCAAATAATAACTTCACGGTGGGGCGGGCAATAATCAAGGGAATAATGGAGGCATGTGAAAAAGGAATGGCAGTAATCATGGGGGATTTTAACCTGCATATCGATTGGTCAAATCAAATCGCATGGGGTAGCCTGGAGGAGGAATTCATAGAATGCATACGGGATTGTTTCTTAGAACAGTATGTTACAGAACCTACAAGGGAGCAAGCTATCTTAGATCTGGTCCTGTATAATATGGCAGGGGGATGGGAACCAATGCAGGGAGATAGAGGGAAACAAAAAGGAGGCAAAAACAAAAGACAGAAAGGAGATGAGGAAAAGTGGAGGGCAGAGAAACCCAAGGCAAAGAACAAAAAGGGCCATTGTACAGCAAAATTCTAAAAGGACAGAGGGTGTTAAAAAAACAAGCCTAAAGGCTTTGTGTCTTAATGCAAGGAGTATCCGCAATAAGATGGATGAATTAACTGTGCAAATAGATGTTAACAAATATGATGTGATTGGGATTACGGAGACGTGGCTCCAGGATGAGCAGGGCTGGGAACTCAACATCCAGGGGTATTCAACATTCAGGAAGGATAGAATAAAAGGAAAAGGAGGTGGGGTAGCATTGCTGGTTAAGGAGGAGATTAAGGCAATAGTTAGGAAGGACATTAGCTTGGATGATGTGGAATCTATATGGGTAGAGCTGCAGAACACCAAAGGGCAAAAAACGTTAGTGGGAGTTGTGTACAGACCTCCAAACAGTAGTAGTGATGTTGGGGAGGGCATCAAACAGGAAATTAGGGGTGCGTGCAATAAAGGTGCAGCAGTTATAATGGGTGACTTTAATATGCACATAGATTGGGCTAACCAAACTGGAAGCAATACGGTGGAGGAGGATTTTCTGGAGTGCATAAGGGATGGTTTTTTAGACCAATATGTCGAGGAACCAACTAGGGGGGAGGCCATCTTAGACTGGGTGTTATGTAATGAGAAAGGATTAATTAGCAATCTCGTTGTGCGAGGCCCCTTGGGGAAGAGTGACCATAATATGGTGGAATTCTGCATTAGGATGGAGAATGAAACAGTTAATTCAGAGACCATGGTCCAGAACTTAAAGAAGGCTAACTTTGAAGGTATGAGGCGTGAATTGGCTGAGATGGATTGGCGAATGATACTTAAGGGGTTGACTGTGGATGGGCAATGGCAGACATTTAGAGACCGCATGGATGAACTACAACAATTGTACATTCCTGTCTGGCATAGAAATAAAAAAGGGAAGGTGGCTCAACCGTGGCTATCAAGGGAAATCAGGGATAGTATTAAAGCCAAGGAAGTGGCATACAAATTGGCCAGAAATAGCAGCGAACCTGGGGACTGGGAGAAATTTAGAACTCAGCAGAGGAGGACAAAGGGTTTGATTAGGGCAGGGAAAATGGAGTATGAGAAGAAGCTTGCAGGGAACATTAAGACGGATTGCAAAAGTTTCTATAGATATGTAAAGAGAAAAAGGTTAGTAAAGACAAATGTAGGTCCCCTGCAGTCAGAATCAGGGGAAGTCATAACGGGGAACAAAGAAATGGCGGACCAATTGAACAAGTACTTTGGTTCGGTATTCACGAAGGAGGACACGAACAACCTTCCGGTTATAAAAGGGGTCGGGGGGTCTAGTAAGGAGGAGGAACTGAGGGAAATCCTTATTAGCCGGGAAATTGTGTTGGGGAAATTGATGGGATTGAAGGCCGATAAATCCCCAGGGCCTGATGGACTGCATCCCAGAGTACTTAAGGAGGTGGCCTTGGAAATAGTGGATGCGTTGACAGTCATTTTCCAACATTCCATTGACTCTGGATCAGTTCCTATGGAGTGGAGGGTAGCCAATGTAACCCCACTTTTTAAAAAAGGAGGGAGAGAGAAAACAGGGAATTATAGACCGGTCAGCCTGACATCGGTAGTGGGTAAAATGATGGAATCAATTATTAAGGATGTCATAGCAGTGCATTTGGAAAGAGGTGACATGATAGGTCCAAGTCAGCATGGATTTGTGAAAGGGAAATCATGCTTGACAAATCTTCTGGAATTTTTTGAGGATGTTTCCAGTAGAGTGGATAAGGGAGAACCAGTTGATGTGGTATATTTGGACTTTCAGAAGGCGTTCGACAAGGTCCCACACAAGAGATTGATGTGCAAAGTTAGAGCACATGGGATTGGGGGTAGTGTACTGACATGGATTGAGAACTGGTTGTCAGACAGGAAGCAAAGAGTAGGAGTAAATGGGTACTTTTCAGAATGGCAGGCAGTGACTAGTGGGGTACCGCAAGGTTCTGTGCTGGGGCCCCAGCTGTTTACACTGTACATTAATGATTTAGATGAGGGGATTAAATGTAGTATCTCCAAATTTGCGGATGACACTAAGTTGGGTGGCAGTGTGAGCTGCGAGGAGGATGCTGTGAGGCTGCAGAGCGACTTGGATAGGTTAGGTGAGTGGGCAAATGCATGGCAGATGAAGTATAATGTGGATAAATGTGAGGTTATCCACTTTGGTGGTAAAAACAGAGAGACAGACTATTATCTGAATGGTGACAGATTAGGAAAAGGGGAGGTGCAAAGAGACCTGGGTGTCATGGTACATCAGTCATTGAAGGTTGGCATGCAGGTGCAGCAGGCGGTTAAGAAAGCAAATGGCATGTTGGCCTTCATAGCAAGGGGATTTGAGTACAGGGGCAGGGAGGTGTTGCTACAGTTGTACAGGGCATTGGTGAGGCCACACCTGGAGTATTGTGTACAGTTTTGGTCTCCTAACCTGAGGAAGGACATTCTTGCTATTGAGGGAGTGCAGCGAAGGTTCACCAGACTGATTCCCGGGATGGCGGGACTGACCTATCAAGAAAGACTGGATCAACTGGGCTTGTATTCACTGGAGTTCAGAAGAATGAGAGGGGACCTCATAGAAACATATAAAATTCTGACGGGGTTAGACAGGTTAGATGCAGGAAGAATGTTCCCAAAGTTGGGGAAGTCCAGAACCAGGGGTCACAGTCTAAGGATAAGGGGTAAGCCATTTAGGACCGAGATGCGGAGGAACTTCTTCACCCAGAGAGTGGTGAACCTGTGGAATTCTCTACCACAGAAAGTTGTTGAGGCCAATTCACTAAATATATTCAAAAAGGAGTTAGATGAGGTCCTTACTGCTAGGGGGATCAAGGGGTATGGCGAGAAAGCAGGAATGGGGTACTGAAGTTGAATGTTCAGCCATGAACTCATTGAATGGCGGTGCAGGCTAGAAGGGCCGAATGGCCTACTCCTGCACCTATTTTCTATGTTTCTATATGTTTCTATGAGACAGGAAAAATAAACGATCTCCTAGTAAAAGATCCTCTCGGAATGAGTGATCACAGTAAGGTTGAATTTGCAATACAGATTGAGGGTGAGGAAGTAGTGTCTCAAACTAGCGTACTATGCTTAAACAAAGGGGACTATAGTGGGATGAGGGCAGAGTTGGCTAAAGTAGACTGGAAACACAGACTAAACGGTGGCACAATTGAGGAACAGTGGAGGACTTTTAAGGAGCTCTTTCATAGTGCTCAACAAAAATATATTCCAGTGAAAAAGGGCGGTAAGAGAAGGGATAACCAGCCGTGGATAACCAAGGAAATAAAGGAGAGTATCAAATTAAAAACCAATGCGTATAAGGTGGCCAAGGTTAGTGGGAAACTAGAAGATTGGGAAAATTTTAAACAACAGCAAAGAATGACTAAGAAAGCAATAAAGAAAGGAAAGATAGATTATGAAGGTAAACTTGCGGAAAACATAAAAACAGATAGTAAAAGCTTTTACCAATATATAAAACGGAAAAGAGTGACTAAAGTAAATGTTGGTGCCTTAGAAGATGAGAAGGGGGATTTAATAATGGGAAATGTGGAAATGGCTGAGTCCTTAAATAATTATTTTGCTTCGATCTTCACAGTGGAAGACACAAAAACCATGCCAAAAATTGCTGGTCACAGAAATGTGGGAAGGGAGGACCTTGAGACAATCACTATCACTAGGGGGGTAGTGCTGGACAGGCTAATGGGACTCAAGATAGACAAGCTCCATGGTCCTGATGAAATGCATCCCAGGGTATTAAAAGAGATGGCGGAAGTTATAGCAGATGCATTCGTTATAATCTACCAAAATTCTCTGGAATCTGGGGAGGTACCAGCGGATTGGAAAGTAGCTAATGTAACGCCTCTGTTTAAAAAAGGGGGCAGACAAAAGTCAGGTAACTATAGGCCGGTTAGTTTAACATCTGTAGTGGGGAAAATGCTTGAAACTATCATTAAGGAAGAAATAGCAGGACATCTGGATAGGAATAGGAATCAAGCAGACGCAACATGGATTCATGAAGGGGAAATCATGTTTAACTAATTTACTGGAATTCTTTGAGGATATAACGAGCATGGTGGATAGAGGTGCACCAATGGATGTGATGTATTTAGATTTCCAAAAGGCATTCGATAAGGTGCCACACAAAAGGTTACTGCAGAAGATAAAGGTACGCGGAATCAGAGGAAATGTATTAGCATGGATAGAGAATTGGCTGGCTAACAGAAAGCAGAGAGTCGGGATAAATGGGCCCTTTTCGGGTTGGAAATCGGTGGTTAGTGGTGTGCCACAGGGATCGGTGCTGGGACCACAACTGTTTACAATATACATAGATGACCTGGAAGAGGGGACAGAGTGTAGTGTAACAAAATTTGCAGATGACACAAAGATTAGTGGGAAAGCGGGTTGTGTGGAGGACATAGAGAGGCTGCAAAGAGATTTAGATAGGTTAAGCGAAAGGGCTAAAGTTTGGCAGATGGAATACAATGTCGGAAAATGTGAGGTCATCCACCTTGGGAAAAAAAACAGTAAAAGGGAATATTATTTGAATGGGGAGAAATTACAACATGCTGAGATGCAGAGGGACCTGGGGGTCCTTGTACATGAATCCCAAAAAGTTAGTTTATAGGTGCAGCAGGTAATCAGGAAGGCGAATGGAATGTTGGCCTTCATTGCGAGAGGGATGGAGTACAAAAGCAGGGAGGTCCTGCTGCAACTGTACAGGGTATTGGTGAGGCCTCACCTGGAGTACTGCGTGCAGTTTTGGTCACCTTACTTAAGGAAGGATATACTAGCTTTGGAGGGGGTACAGAGACGATTCACTAGGCTGATTCTGGAGATGAGCGGGTTACCTTATGATGATAGATTGAGTAGACTGGGTCTTTACTCGTTGGAGTTCAGAAGGATGAGGGGTGATCTTGTAGAAACATTTAAAATAATGAAAGGGATAGACAAGATAGAGGCAGAGAGGTTGTTTCCACTGGTCGGGGAGACTAGAACTAGGGGGCACAGCCTCAAAATACGGGGGAGCCAATTTAAAACCGAGTTGAGAAGGAATTTCTTCTCCCAGAGGGTTGTGAATCTGTGGAATTCTCTGTCCAAGGAAGCAGTTGAGGCTAGCTCATTGAATGTATTCAAGTCACAGATAGATAGATTTTTAACCAATAAGGGAATTAAGGGTTACGGGGAGTGGGCGGGTAAGTGGAGCTGAGTCCACGGCCAGATCAGCCATGATCTTGTTGAATGGCGAAGCAGGCTCGAGGGGCTAGATGGTCTACTCTTGTTCCTAATTCTTATGTTCTTATGAAGGAGAAGGTAATGGAGACACTTGATAGGATAAGCATTGATAGAGGTATTAGAAAGACTGGCTGTTATTAAAGTAGATAAATTACCAAGAGTGGATGGGAAGCATCCTAGGATGCTGAGGGAATTGAGGGCGGATATCACAGAGGAGTGGCTATAATATTCCCAAACGCTCCATAGATACAGGGGTGGTGCCAGCAGACTGGAGAATTGCAAATGTTACAATGTTATTCAAAAAAAGTGTAAAGATAAACCCGGCAACTACGGCCAGTCAGTTTAACCTCGGTAGTGGGTACCACACTTTAGGAAGGTTAGAAACAGTAATCAGGGACAAAACTAAGTCACTTGGATAGGGGTGGATTAATTAAGGAAACCCAGCACAGATTTGTTAAAGGCAAATCATGTTTAATCAACTTGATCGAGTTTTTTGATGAGGTAACAGAGAGGATTGATGAGGGTAATACGTTTGAAGTAGTACACATGGATTTCGAAAAAGCCGTTTGACAAAATGCCACATAATAGGCTTGCAAGCAAAATTGAAGCCCATGGAGTAAAAGAGATAGTGACAGCCTGGATATGAAATTGGCTAAGTGACAGGAAACAGAGAGTGTGGTGAACGGTTGTTTTTCAGACGAAAGGAAAGTATACAATGGTGTTCCCCAAGGGTCGGTTCTAGGACTACTGCTTTTTAAAATATATATTTAAAAGGGGGAGTGTTTGCTAGTGCTGTTGGGGAGGAGTTAAACTAATATTGCAGGGGGATGGGAACCTATACAGGGAGACAGAGGGAGACAAAAAGGAGGCAAAAGCAAAAGACAGAAAGGAGATGTGGAAAAGTGGAGGGCAGAGAAACCCAAGGCAAAGAACAAAAAGGGCCACTGTACAGCAAAATTCTAAAAGGACAAAGGGTGTTAAAAAAGCAAGCCTGAAGGCTTTGTGTCTTAATGCAAGGAGTATCCGCAATAAGGTGGATGAATTAATTGTGCAAATAGATGTTAACAAATATGATGTGATTGGGATTACGGAGACGTGGCTCCAGGATGATCAGGGCTGGGAACTCAACATCCAGGGGTATTCAACATTCAGGAAGGATAGAATAAAAGGAAAAGGAGGTGGGGTAGCATTGCTGGTTAAAGAGGAGATTAATGCAATAGTTAGGAAAGACATTAGCTTGGATGATGTGGAATCTATATGGGTAGAGCTGCAGAACACTAAAGGGCAAAAATCGTTAGTGGGAGTTGTGTACAGACCTCCAAACAGTAGTAGTGATGTTGGGGAGGGCATCAAACAGGAAATTAGGAGTGCATGCAATAAAGGTGCAGCAGTTATAATGGGTGACTTTAATATGCACATAGATTGGGCTAGCCAAACTGGAAGCAATACGGTGGAGGAGGATTTCCTGGAATGCATAAGGGATGGTTTTCTAGACCAATATGTCGAGGAACCAACTAGGGGGGAGGCCATCTTAGACTGGGTGTTGTGTAATGAGAGAGGATTAATTAGCAATCTCATTGTGCGAGGCCCCTTGGGGAAGAGTGACCATAATATGGTGGAATTCTGCATTAGGATGGAGAATGAAACAGTTAATTCAGAAACCATGGTCCAGAACTTAAAGAAGGGTAACTTTGAAGGTATGAGGCATGAATTGGCTAAGATAGATTGGCTAATGATACTTAAGGGGTTGACTGTGGATGGGCAATGGCAGACATTTAGAGAACGCATGGATGAATTACAACAATTGTACATTCCTGTCTGGCGTAAAAATAAAAAAGGGAAGGTGGCTCAACCGTGGCTATCTAGGGAAATCAGGGATAGTATTAAAGCCAAGGAAGTGGCATACAAATTGGCCAGAAATAGCAGCGAACCTGGGGACTGGGAGAAATTTAGAACTCAGCAGAGGAGGACAAAGGGTTTGATTAGGGCAGGGAAAATGGAGTACGAGAAGAAGCTTGCAGGGAACATTAAGGCGGATTGCAAAAGTTTCTATAGGTATGTAAAGAGAAAAAGGTTAGTAAAGACAAACGTAGGTCCCCTGCAGTCAGAATCAGGGGAAGTCATAACGGGGAACAAAGAAATGGCAGACCAATTGAACAAGTACTTTGGTTCAGTATTCACTAATGAGGACACAAACAACCTTCCGGATATAAAAGTGGTCAGAGGGTCTATTAAGGAGGAGGAACTGAGGGAAATCTTTATTAGTCGGGAAATTGTGTTGGGGAAATTGATGGGATTGAAGGCCGATAAATCCCCAGGGCCTGATGGACTGCATCCCAGAGTACTTAAGGAGGTGGCCTTGGAAATAGCGGATGCATTGACAGTCATTTTCCAACATTCCATTGACTCTGGATCAGTTCCTATCGAGTGGAGGGTAGCCAATGTAACCCCACTTTTTAAAAAAGGAGGGAGAGAGAAAGCAGGGAATTATAGACCGGTCAGCCTGACCTCAGTAGTGGGTAAAATGATGGAATCAATTATTAAGGATGTCATAGCAGCGCATTTGGAAAATGGTGACATGATAGGTCCAAGTCAGCATGGATTTGTGAAAGGGAGATCATGCTTGACAAATCTTCTGGAATTTTTTGAGGATGTTTCCAATAAAGTGGACAAAGGAGTACCAGTTGATGTGGTATATTTGGACTTTCAGAAGGCTTTCGACAAGGTCCCACACAGGAGATTAATGTGCAAAGTTAAAGCACATGGGATTGGGGGTAGTGTGCTGACGTGGATTGAGAACTGGTTGTCAGACAGGAAGCAAAGAGTAGGAGTAAATGGGTACTTTTCGGAATGGCAGCCAGTGACTAGTGGGGTACCGCAGGGTTCTGTGCTGGGGCCCCAGCTGTTTACATTGTACATTAATGATCTAGACGAGGGGATTAAATGTAGTATCTCCAAATTTGCGGATGACACTAAGTTGGGTGGCAGTGTGAGCTGCGAGGAGGATGCTATGAGGCTACAGAGTGACTTGGATAGGTTAGGTGAGTGGGCAAATGCGTGGCAGATGAAGTATAATGTGGATAAATGTGAGGTTATCCACTTTGGTGGTAAAAACAGAGAGACAGACTATTATCTGAATGGTGACAGATTAGGAAAAGGGAAGGTGCAACGAGACCTGGGTGTCATGGTACATCAGTCATTGAAGGTTGGCATGCAGGTCCAGCAGGCGGTTAAGAAAGCAAATGGCATGTTGGCCTTCATAGCGAGGGGATTTGAGTACAGGGGCAGGGAGGTGTTGCTACAGTTGTACAGGGCCTTGGTGAGGCCACACCTGGAGTATTGTGTACAGTTTTGGTCTCCTAACTTGAGGAAGGACATACTTGCTATTGAGGGAGTGCAGCGAAGATTCACCAGACTGATTCCCGGGATGGTGGGACTGACCTATCAAGAAAGACTGGATCAACTGGGCTTGTATTCACTGGAGTTCAGAAGAGTGAGAGGGGACCTCATAGAAACGTTTAAAATTCTGACGGGTTTGGACAGGTTGGATGCAGGAAGAATGTTCCCAATGTTGGGGAAGTCCAGAACCAGGGGTCACAGTCTAAGGATAAGGGGTAAGCCATTTAGGACCGAGATAAGGAGAAACTTCTTCACCCAGAGAGTGGTGAACCTGTGGAATTCTCTACCACAGGAAGTAGTTGAGGCCAATTCACTAAATATATTCAAAAGGGAGTTAGATGAAGTCCTTACTACTCGGGGGATCAAGGGGTATGGCGTGAAAGCAGGAAGTGGGTACTGAAGTTTCATGTTCAGCCATGAACTCGTTGAATGGCGGTGCAGGCTAGAAGGGCTGAATGGCCTGCTCCTGCACCTATTTTCTATGTTTCTATGTTTCTATATTAATGACTTGAATATGGGTGTACAGGGCACAATTTCAAAATTTGCAGTGAACAGTCAGGAGGACAGTGATAAACTTCAGGAAGGCATAGACAGGCTGGTGGAATGAGAAGTGATGCATTTTAGTATAAAGAATGAGGAGAGGACATATAAACTAAATGGTACAATCCTAAAGGGGGTGCACAGAGAGACCTAGGGGTACATGTGCACAAATCGTTGAAGGTGGCAGGGCAGGTTGAGAAAGCGGTTAAAAAGGCTTACGGGATCCTGGGCATCATAAATAGAGGTATAGAGTACAAATTATGATGAACCTGTATAAAACACTGGTTCGGACCCAACTGGAGTATTGTGTCCAATTCTGGGCACCGCACTTTAGGAAGGATGTGAATGCCTCAGAGAGTGTGCAGAAAAGATTTACGAGAATGATTCCCAGGATGAGGGACTTCAGTTATGATGATAGACTGGAGAGGTTGGGGTTGTTCTCCTTGGAGCAGAGAAGATTGACAGGAGATTTTATAGAGATGTTCAAAAGCATGAGGGTTCTGGACAGAATAGATAGAGAGGAACTGTTCCCATTGGCAGAAGGGTTGAGAACCAGAGGACACAGCTTTAAGGTGATTGGCAAAAGAACCAAAGACAATACGTAAAAAACATTTTTTCTTGCAACGAGGGGTTAAGATCTGGAATGTACTGCTGGAAAGGGTGGAGGAGGAAGATTCAATTTTATCTTTCAGAAGAGAGTTGGATAAGTATCTGAAGGAAAATACTGGCAGGGCTACGGGGAAAGGGTAGGGGAGTGGAACAAGCTGAGAGTCGGCATTGGCTCGACGGGCGAATGGCCACCTTTCATGCTGTAACCATTCTATGATTCTGTGATTCTAAACTAACGTTCCTGCCATTATTTTTAACTGTTTATGCGATTTTTTTCGACAAATAATCAAAACAGATTATAAAACTACAATGATTATGAGCCATTTTGAAGCATAAGAACATAAGAAATAGGACCAGGAATAGGCCATTTGGCCCCTCGAGCCTGCTCCGCCATTCAATAAGATCATGGCTGATATGATCATGGACTCAGCTCCACTTCTCTGCCCGCTCCCCATGACCCTTATCACTCAAAATTCTGTCTATCTCCGCCTTAAATATATTCAATGACCCGGCCTCCATAGCTCCCTGGGGTAGAGAATTCCACAGATATTCAACCCTCTGAGAGAAGAGTTTTAAATGGGCAGCCCCTTATTCTGAGACTATGTCCCTTAGTTTTAGTTTCCCCTATGAGTGGAAATATCCTCTCTGCATCCACCTGGTCAAGCCCCCTCATTATCATATGTTTCAATAAGATCACCTCTCATTCTTCTGAATTCCAATGAGTATAGGCCCAACCTACTCAACCTATCTTCATAAGTTATCCCCCTTATCTCCGGAATCAACCTAGTGAACCTTCTCTGAACAGCCTCCAATGCAAATATATCCTTCCTCAAATACGGAGACCAAAACTCCAGGTGTGGCCTCACTAATACCCTGTACAGTTGTAGTAGGACTTCTCTGCTTTTATACTCTATCCCCCTTGCAATAAAGGCCAACATTCCATTTGTCTTCCTGATTACTTGCTGTACCTGCATACTAACTTTTTGTGTTTCATATACAAGGACCCCCAGGTCTCTCTGTACTGCAACACTTTGCAATTTTTCTCCATTTAAATTATAATTTGCTTTTCTATTATTTCTGCCAAAGTGCATAACCTCACATTTTCCCACATTATACTTCAGCTGCCAAATTTTTTCCCACTCATTTAGCCTGTCTATATCCCTTTGCAGATTTTTTGTGTCCTCACAATTTGCTTTCCCACCCATCTTTGTATCATCAGCAAACTTGGCTACATTACACTCAGTCCCTTCATCCAAGTCATTAATATAGATTGTAAATAGTTGAGGACCCAGCACCGGTCCCTGTGCCAACTGGAAAATGACCCATTTATCCCGACTCTCTGTTTTCTGTTAGTTAACCAATCCTCTATCCATGCTAATATATTACCCCCAACCCCGTGAGCTTTTATCTTGTGCAGTAACCTCTTATGTTGCACCTTATCGAATGTCTTCTGGAAATCAAAATACACCACATCCACTGGTTCCCCTTTATCCACCCAGCAGTGACAGCTAAAGTTAGAAAAGATAAAGGGGGATCGAAGGGTCAACAACCAAAACATTAACCTATCTTTCAGGTGCTGATAAACCGGCTCTGTATGTGCAGCAATCACTTACTTGAACATTATTACATTTTTATATTTTAATTTCTCAGACAGAAAACTCTTGCTACTTTACCTCTTCTCTAAGAGCTGTTGTATGGTCAAATAAGCCCACAGTCGCTCAGTAAAGTCACCAAAAATGTATTGCTGTTGTTGAGTAATATTTTCCACTTCTGATACCTTCACTTCAGCTTTTAGAGTCAGGTTTTCATTGGCCTGTTGGAGAATTAAGGTGCTATTAAAGAATTAAAGATTGGGAAAATAAATTACACTTTGTTCTATGATATAAACTCACAATTTGCAGTTAATGTGTAACATTTCATTACTACGCGTTAGGCATAAAGCATGTGAATTACTTTAATCGATCTGAACAACAAAAACTGATAGGATTAATGCAAGATATAATGTGAACAGATAGCTTTTTATTACAGTTTTTTGATGATATGAAGTTTCTAAGTGTCCTGTTCAACATTTGCCCTCAACCAACACTACCGAAACAGATTAACTGATCGTTGATCTCATTGTTCATTTTGAGACTTTGCTGTATGCAAATTGGCTGCCATGGTTGCCTACATAACACCAGAAACTATACTTTAAAAGTATTTGAAGTAATTTGAGATGTCTTGAGGATGTGGAATGTGTTATATGCAAGCGCTTTCTTTAAGATTATGTTCTAGTCAGGAGTAGTCTGTACGATCTTCAACTGAACAATGCTGCGTCCAAATTATTCACTGGGAGAGAAACTGGTGCTGAAGAGGAGAATTTAAATTTATATGGTAGGGCTAAGGGGAAAAACACGACAAGTAAGCGAAAAGCACAACCAAAAAGACAAAGGGGCTAAAATTGCCCCTTTGCGCAGGGCCAGTTAGCGCGGCCAGCCGACGATAACGGGGCATTAAGGGGTTTTCGCCCAGGTATGGTGGCCAGAGCGCTCCCCCGGAATTTCCCCCGGCGCTTAGCGCAGTGCCCCCCCCCGATTAGTGCAGTGGCGCACGTCAATGACGTCATCGCCGTGTGCATCGATCCCTTATCGCCCCGCGCTGACCCCTTTATGCCCTGCAGAGGGGAATTAGCCCCGCGGCAGCAAGGTCGGCACAAGACGATGCCACTGACAGCTTCTCGGTGCGAGAAGTAGCGGTGAATGTGGCGCCTGATCACCCTTAAATGGGAGGTGGTAGCGCGGCGGTCACCATCTTTTGCGTGTCGGCCGATTTTCCCATCGGTCCGACAATGGCGGCCGCTGGTTCAGCCGGGCTGCCAACAGGCAGGCCGGCACCCCCACTTGGGTGCCGGGCCACTGGCCCTGCCGAGACCCTCTCTGGTGGCCCAATGGGTGGCACTAAAATTGCTGTACAGATCGCAGCAGCCCTCTCCTTTAAGAGAAGGGGAGGGATGTTGCGACATGCCGGCATGACGAGGCGCGTCACCGCGCCTTCACCGTCACACGCCACGAGTGCCTTGTGGTCGCTCCATGAGTGTCGGAACAACGCACAGTTTCCACAAGCAGCATTTTTTTCTTTAAAGAGGTAAATTCCGCTTCCTGCGCCAGCGCAGATGTCCATCGCCGTCAATTTGATCGCCCCAAACCCAGAGCGGGGCAATTTTGGCCCCAAAGTGTAGGAAAGATAAAAGGAAACAGATCATAAATAAGACGAAGTATACTGAGTAACAATGTCAAACAGACAGGGTGGGGTGAGTTACCGATATGTTAATATATAAAATATTATGAATAAAATTGGTAATCTAGAAGCACAAGTTGCTAAGGGAGGAGGGGTTATGACATAATAATTCAGGCCAGGGAAAGACTGGAAACTGAACATCGTTGGTTACAAAATATTTAGGAGGGAGAGAAGGAAAAAGTAGAGAGGATGGGTGACAATCCCGAATATTCCACTACAGAGCTCGAACACAGGGATGACTAAGGGGATAGTGTAAAGCTTGTACGTATCTAGTGAAACTTAAAAGCGGAAAAATCACTGAGCCAGATGGCTGAGGATGCTGAGGAAATTTAGATAGGAAATAGTAGAGGGTCCAACCACAATCTTTAAACATCCTAGGGGTGTCAATGTACCACCTTTGTTCGAAAAGAGATATACCAGGTAAGTACGGGCCCATCAGCCGAACATCATTAGACCTTATGCCGGCTTTTACCAGCCATAAATGTTGCGTGGGCAATTGCTGGGCAGTTGTTGGGCAAATAGCCAAGCTCTGCACCAACAAGAATCATTTTTCAGACAGTCCGGTTGCTGTTAGGGCATGCTTTGACAGATCGTGAGTTCCAGGGCCTTTCAAATGGATTAATGGATTCAAAGTTTCTGAGCATAATTTTGGATTTAAAATTTTTTATTTATGCCTTATATACCCCTACGCTGAAGAAAGCAGGCCCTATGGTTGCTTTAAACAGCAGTAAGAGTTGCAGGGGCAATTAATGGGCAAATAGTCCAACTCTGCGCCAGAAATCCTCATTTTTCAGGCAGTTCGGATGATCTTGACATGGCGTGCCTTGACAGATCGTAAGTTCCGGGTTTCACGCATGTGCAAATCTGGAAGTTGCGGGGCCTTTAAAATGGATTACAAAAGTATATTCTCAGAGTACGCCATTACAGAGACAATTTCAGGGTCAATATTAAAAGTCGCAGCCGACATAAAAATAGGGAGCATGGTTAATTTTGAAGAAAACTATGTGGGGGTAATCGAGACAGAAAGCAGGGGAGGTGTATAAAAACCAGTTCATCCGATATCACCTGTTTCACTCCATCACCACCCCTCCGCGTCTTCAGGAGAAACGGGTTAGTAGATTGGGCAGATAAATAACGGGTGAAAATTCATGTGGAGAAATGCAAGATGATACATCTTGGGAGGAATAAGAGGATTCATATATTAAATTATAACATTTTAAAAGGTGTTGAGGAGCTGAGAGAGACAAAAATCTTTAAAAGTAGGAGGACAAGTTGATAAGGATGTAACTAAAGTATATGGGATTATAGGTTTTATAAATAGGAGTATAGAGTACAAATGCAAAAGGGTAATGCTAAGCCTATACACAACTTTGGATAGGCTGTATCTAAAATATCCAGGCTGAATGTCCGGTCTTCTGCCACCTGTTAGCACCCCAGAGGGGTGCCAATGGCAGCCGTAAGAACTTCTGGGCAGGCGGCCAGTTTCCAGCACCTCACCAGGACTTTCGGTGCTGGTTTCGATGGGGCGCAGAACATTAATGCCTGGAAGAGGCGAGCCGGTATGCAGCACCCTTGGTTGTGACTGTCATGTATTTAACTATCATTGTAATCCATGTATAAACTGACCTAAGTTGTACACCGTGAGAACACTGACCACTAGGTGGTGAACTTGTGGGAGACACTCCTAACCTGGACTTTCAGGTATAAAAGGGGAAGCTCCATCCACCTTCTTCACTTCAATGCTGGCTAATAAAGGTTACTGGTCACCGAGTGACCTTCTCTCAAGTATGGGCCTCCTGTACATTTATACTGTATAGTAAGGACATATCATTGGCGACGAGAACCTGGGATTTAAACCACGCGAGCATGGCCACGAGCAGCACAGATGAGAGGTACTGTCTTGGTGATGATTGGGACGATTTTTTTGAGAGACTACAGCAAACTTTCATCACTAAGGAATGGCTGGGACAGGATTCAGCCAACAAATGCAGGGCTCATCTCCTGACGGTTTGTGGATCCAGGATGTACTTCCTAATAAAGGACCTTTTAGTGCCAGAGAAGCCAGCAGACAAGACTTTTGAAGAGCTCAGTAAATTGATCAGGGAACACTTTAAACCGGTGAGCAGCATGCACATGGCGAGACACCGGTTTTGCACGCACCGGCGGCAAGAAGGGCAAAGCGTCCCAGACTTCGTGGCAGACCTCCGGCGACTGGCCAGCCTATGTAAGTTCCCAGATGCATGCAGAGCAGAGATGCTGCGAGACTTTTTTATTGAGGGCATCGGGCACGCTGGGGTTTTCAGGAAACTGATTGAGACCAAAGACTTGACCCTGGAAATGGCGGCTTTGATGGCCCAGACAATTATCTCAGAGGAGGTGTTACGCAGACTGGACCGGGTAGGGCTGCAACTGAAAAAAGCGAAGTGCGTCTTCCTACCTCCAAAGGTAGAATTCCTGGGGATGAGGGTAGCAGCAGACGGGATCAGACCTACTGCGTCCAAAACGGAAGCGATCCAGAGAGCACCCAGACCCCGTAACACGACAGAGCTGCGTTCGTTCCTGGGGCTCCTGAACTATTTTGGTAACTTTCTTCCCAAATTGAGGATGCTGTTAGAGCCGCTACATGTGCTCCTACGCAAAGGTCGCGAATGGGTCTGGGGGGACAGCCAGGAAAGGGCTTTTGATAGAGCACGCAATTTGTTATGCTCCAACAATCTGCTAACGCTATATGACCCATGTAAGAAACTTGTTTTAACATGCGATGCATCATCCTATGGGGTCGGGTGTGTGTTGCAGCATGTTAATGCCAAGGGTCAGTTACAGCCGGTAGCTTATGCCTCCAGAGGTCTGTCCCAGACAGAAAGGGGCCACGGGATGGTAGAAAAGGAAGCGCTTGCATGTGTATATGCAGTAAAAAAAATACACCAGTACCTGTTTGGCAGGAAATTTGAGCTGGAGACAGATCACAAACCCCTAACGTCCCTTTTTGGCCGACAACAAGGCCATAAATGCAAATGCGTCGGCCCGCATACAGAGGTGGGCACTCACGTGAGTCGCCTATGACTATACAATTCGACACAGACTGAGCACTGAAAACTGCGCCGATGCACTCAGCAGGCTCCCACTAGCCACCACCGAGGGGGAAACCGAGCATGCTGCTGAGATGGTCATGGCTGTTGAAGCTTTCAAAAGCGAAGGCTCACCCGTGACAGCCTGTCAGATCAAAGTCTGGACAAATAGAGACCCTCTACTGTCTTTAGTCAAGAAATGTGATCTGAATGGGGACTGGGCAGCCACGTACGGGGCATGCCCTGAGAAATTTAAACCATTTCACAGGCGCAAGGATGAACTCTTGATTCAGGTCGATTGCCTACTATGGGGAAACCAAGTAGTCATGCCCCAGATGGGCAGAGAGGTGTTCATCCGAGAACTCCACAATGAGCACCCGGGCATTGTCATGATGAAGGCAATTGCCAGGTCACACGTTTGGTGGCCAGGGATAGATGCAGACCTGGAACTTTGTGTTCGAAGGTGCAACACGTGTGCCCAGCTGGCCAATGTGCCCAGGGAAGCCCCCCTTAGCCCCTGGTCCTGGCCCGCCAAGCCAGGGTCACGCATCCATGTGGACTACGCAGGTCCTTTCATGGGAAAAATGTTTTTGGTTGTAGTAGACGCCTACTTCAAATGGATCGAGTGTGACATTCTCAATTCAAGCACATCTCTGCCGCAGTAGAAAGTCTCCAGGCAATGTTCGCTGCCCATGGTCTACCGGACGTCTTGGTCAGCGTGCTTTACTAGCATTGAATTCCAGGACTTCATGGCAGGAAATGGTATCAACCATGTCAGAACGGCACCGTTCAAGCCAGCCTCAAACGGCCAGGCGGAACGAGCAGTGCAGATAATCAAACAGGGGGATGCTCCGAATCCAAGGGTGTTCCCTACAAAGCCGCTAATCACGCCTCCTGTTGGCCTACAGATCCCGACCACACTCGCTCACAGGGGTTCCACCCGCAGAGCTGCTCATGAAAAGGACGCTCCAAATCAGGTTATCCCTTATACACCCCACCACGAAAGAAATTGTTGAGAGCAGGCGCCAGTCACAATGTGATTACCATGACGGGAATGCGAGGGCGCGATGTATTGATGTCAATGACCCTGTCTTTGTCCTCAACTACGTTGCAGGGCCCAAATGGCTCACAGGCACTGTGATTGCCAAAGAGGGGAATAGGATTCTGGTAGTTAAACTTACCAATGGACAAATCTGCCACAAACATGTGGATCAAACAAAAAGGAGGTTCAGCAACTCCATAGAAGAAGCAGAGGAAGAACACAATGTAGAGTTCACTCCACCACAGTTGACCGAACACCGGAACCAAGTGGACGAGAGCACAGTCACTTTGGGCAGTCCGGACAGGCCTGAGGCACTGCAAACAGCAGACACTCAGGCCAGCGCCCAACAACCGGAGCCCCAACTCAGGCACTCAAAAAGGGAGCGTAAACCACCTTAACAGTTTAACATGTGATCCCATAACGACTTTGGTGGGGAAGTGATGTCATGTATTCAACTGTCATTATAACCCATGTATAAACTGACCTAAGTTGTACACCATGAGAACACTGACCACTCGGTGGTGAACTTGTGGGAGACACTCCTAACCTGGACTTTCAGGTATAAAAGGGGAAGCTCCACCCACCTTCTTCACTACAGTGCTGGCTAATAAAGGTTACTGGTCACAGAGTGACCTTCTCTCAAGTATGGGCCTCGTGTGCATTTATACTGTATAGTAAGGACATATTAGCGACAGCGACTCGATTTTTGGCTGTCGTCTGATCCGTAGTGCTCCGTAGAGCGCCGTGCTGGGACCACCCATGTAAGCTGGCGGTCCGAGATGTAGCGGCTGCAGTGAGGTAAGTACTGTCGACCTCAGGTAAGAGCGATTGTTTTTTATTTTGCGATTTATGTTGTGTTGGCCTGAATTATTTATTGGGAATGTTTTTAGTGGATTTTTTTCAGGTTTTTACCCCCCACCACCCCTTCCCCCAGGCCTCTCTTATGGCACTCCGAGGCTGGCTGTTTAGCTCAGTATTTTCACTTGCTCAGCCGGCCTTGCTCCCTAAGAGACGTATGTAACGCATTCCTTAGCGATCCGCCCCATGCTCAGGGCCCGGCTGATGAATTTTGCTGACTGAGGCGCAAACTGTTCCTGGCACAAACTATACCGCCCCGCCCCCATTACCGCCCTGAAATGAGCAGAAATGGAAATCCAGCCCATAGTGCCCTGTTTTGAGAGTTTTACTTTAGGAAGGATGACAAAGCCAAGGAGAGGCTACAGATGACACCCTGTCAGATGATACCAACAATGAGAAGCTTTACTATGAGGAGAAAGTAGAGACGTGGGATTCTTTTATTAGAACAAAGTTAAGGGGAGATCTGATAGAATCATTCAAAATTATGAAAGGATTTGACCAGGTGAATCAGGGAAACCTATTTCCACTGGTCAGTGATCAGTAACTAAAAGGCATAAATGTTAAGATTATCATCAAAAGAACAAAGGGAGAGGTTTAAACTAATTTTGCAAGGGGAGGGGTGCCAGGCTGAAGCATTAGAGAGAAGATACCAGATGCACAGAGGACTGGGAGAGACAATCAGCATTAGAATAAAGAGTAGTTCAGAAACAGGAGGGATCTGATGGGCGGAAGGGGGGGTTGAAACACAAGGCAGGCTAGGATGGGTTTAGAGTGCGTGTGAGTAAGTGCCTGGATTGAGGCGAGCTGCAGGTACAATAGCCACATGGGATTACGATAATGTGGCAATAACAGAGACCTGGCCCAAACAAAGGGAAGAATTGTTCACTTCATATTTCTGGCTGCAATGATATGCAGAAGGTGAGGGTGGTATTGATCAAAGATACTGTTGCAGCACTTGAAAGGAATGATGTACTTGAGGTTTCAGAGACAGAATCTATTTGGTTAGAATGAAGGAAACAATAGAGGAGCTATAATGCTGCTGGATGTATACTATAGGCTGGGGGTTCTCAACCTTTTTGTTTCTGAGGTCCTTCGCCACCCCCCCACCCCCCTCTCATGTTCTAAAAATTCCATAGACCCCTATAACATAAGTATTTATTCTGTATAAAATGTAGTTATACAATTAAACATATATATTTATTATTTTTGTGTTTTTTAATTAATGTGAAACTTGTTGCTGGTGTTGAAGTTGAGGTCGGTAGAGTTCTGCTTAAGTTAGTAAACTGTTGCTGAGGTTGTTAGAGTTATATTGAAGTTAATAGATTGTCACTGAGGTTGGTAATCTGTCACTGGACCAGATAGAGAGCCGATGAGACCGATGGTGTTGATGTACCAACTCTTGCTTCACCTCTTGTTTGTCACTAACACGCCGAATGCTGTGCGCCCGCTGAGACTGGACATCGTCACCTTGACAACATGGTGGACCAATGACCGTGAGGCTCTGGGGCCAAGCAACAGTTTGTGGTTCTGTGCAGGGCTGGGGACTAAAGCAATACTTGCTTTGGATACTTGCTGTGGAGGTCAGTGGGACACTCAAAATATGTCCTATCGATGTAACTATTTGTATTGCACATTTTTTGACAGACCTGCGATAAGCCCTGCCCCTGTAAAGCTCTGCTGTTCCACCCTCCCGGCCTGAATCATTCCATCCATGTGGTGCCGAGAAACAGGATCTGAGGCTCCGACTTTCTTTGCCCGGGGGGCTGAGAGCGGTGGGCCTGGGGGCTGAGAGGGCCCATGGGCAGTGAGCAGAGTATCAGCAGAGAGCTGAGAGGGAGAGAGAGGCTGGGGGGAGGGTGAGAGAGTCGACTGGGTGGGGGGTGGGTGAGGGTGAGAGAGGCTGGGGGGCTGTGGAGAGTGACAGGCTGGGGTGGGGGGTGGGGGAAGAGAGTGAGAGTGGCTGAGGGGGTGGGGGAAGAGAGTGAGAGTGGCTGAGGGGGTGGGGGGAGAGTGAAATAGGCTGGGTGGGGGAGAGAGAGTCTTGGGGGGGGGGGAGAGAGAGAGTCTGTAGGAGAGAGAGAGAGAGAGAGAGGCTGCACTTGGACTGGGGTAACGTACTTCGGCTGGCCTTTGGTGTCTTCTGGGGAGCTCTGTCCTCTGTCACTTCAGGAAGTGAAAGTGGATCGAGTTACAATTTGCAAAGTCAGAGAGTCAGAGAGACCTTGGGATGGGTGATTCTAGTCACACATTTCAATGAAACTTCAGGATATGACTTATCCTCCAAGGGGACCAATCATAGACAAAGGGTGGAGTATGGCGGCCATTTTGGCAGTAAAATAAGCACGTCCATATCCTATAGGCCAGGGGTTCTCAACTGGGGCATGGCTGGTCCCTTGAAACCTTTCGCAGCCCCATAGGGGGCCGGGGACCCATGGTCGAGAACCCTTGCTATTGGCTACCAAATAGTGGGAAGGAGTTAGAGAAGCAAAATTTCAGGCAATTTGCAGAAAATCAAAGTAGAAAAAGTTAGAAAAGTGCTGAAAGTAGAAAAGTTACCCAGTCTAGATGGGCTGAACATAAGAACATAAAAATTTGGAGCAGGAGTAGGCCGTTTGGCCCCTCAAGCCTGTTCCGCCATTTAATAAAGGCTTGAGGGGCCAAATGGCCACTTCCCTGTCCGCTCCCTATAACCTTTCACTCCCTTATCACTCAAAAATCTGTCTATCCCCACTTTAAATATATTCAAGCCTCCACATCTCTCTAGGGCAGAGAATTGCAGCGAATTATGACCCTTAGAGAAGAAATTCCTCTTCATCTCAGTTCTAAATAGGCGATCCTTTATTCTGAAACTATGCCCCCTAGTTCTAGATTTCCCAAGAGGGGAAACATCTTCTCTGCATCGACCTTATCGAGCCCTCTCATTATCTTATATGTTTCAATAAGATCACCTCTCATTGTATAGACCCAACCTGCTCAATCTTTCTTCATAAGTCAACCCCTTCACCTCGGGGATCAACCTCCCTAATGAACCTTCTCTGAACTGCCTCTAATGCATGTATATCCTTCCTTAAATAAGGAGACCAAAACTACATGCAGTACTTCAGGTGTGGCCTCATCAATACCCTGTACAGTTGTAGCAGGACTTCTCTGCTTTTATACTCCATCCCCCTTGCAAAAAAGGCCAACATTCCATTAGCCTTCCTGATTACCTGCTGTACCTGCATACTAACTTTTTGTCTTTCATGCACAAGGACCCCCAGGTCACTCTGTACTGCAGCACTTTGTAATTTCTCTTCATTTAATTAATTTATTTTTATATTTTTCCTGCCAAAGTGGATAACCTCACATTTTCCCACGTTATATGCATCTTAGGTTGCTGAGGGAAATAAGGATAGAAATTGCGGAGGCTTGGCTACAATCTTCCAATCCTCCTTAGTGCTGCCAAAGGACTGGAGGATTGCAAACGTTACATCCCTGTTCAAAAAAGGGGAGAGAGATAAACTTGGCAATTACAGCCCTATCAGTGGTGGGAGAAAATTTTAGAGACATGGAAAAATATGGGTTAATAAATGAAAGTCAACACAGATTTGTGAAAGACAAATCATGTTTGATTAACTTGATTGAGTTCTTTGATGAAGAAACAGATAGGGGAATGAGGGTAGTGTGGTTGATGTTGTGCATATGGGCTTTCAACAGGCGTTTGATAAAGTACCACATAATGGACCGGTTAGCAAACTTGAAGCCCATGGGATAGAAACAAAGAAACATAGAAAATAGGTGCAGGAGTAGGCCATTTGGCCCCTCGAGCCTGCACCACCATTCAATAAGATCATGGCTGATCATTCCCTCAGTACCCCTTTCCTGCTTTCTCTCCATACCCCTTGATCCCTTTAGCCGTAAGGGCTATATCTAACTCCCTCTTGAATATAACCAATGAATTGGCATCAACAACTCTCTGCAGCAGGGAATTCTACAGGTTAACAACTCTGAGTGAAGAAGTTTCTCCTCATCTCAGTCCTAAATGGCCTACCCCTTATCCTAAGACTGTGTCCCCTGGTTCTCGACTTCCCCAACATCGGGAACATTCTTCCCGCATTTAACCTGTCCAATCCCGTCAGAATCTTATACGTTTCTATGAGATTCCCTCTCATCCTTCTAAACTCCAGTGAATAAAGGCCCAATTGATCCAGTCTCTCCTAATATGTCAGTCTCGCCATCCCGGGAATCAGTCTGGTGAACCTTCGCTGCACTCCTTCAATAGCAAGAACATCCTTCCTCAGATTAGGAGACCAAAACTGAACACAACGTTCCAGGTGAGGCCTCACCAAGGCACTGTACATCTGCAGTAAGACCTCCCTACTCCTATGCTCAAATTCCCTAGCTATGAAGGCCAACATACCATTTGCCTTCTTCACCGCCTGCTGTACCTGCATGCCAACTTTCAATGACTGATGACCCAGGTCTCGTTTCACCTCCCCCTTTCCTAATCTGCCACCATTCAGATAATATTCTGTCTTCTTGTTTTTGCCCCCAAAGTGGATAACCTCACATTTATCCACATTATACTGCATCTGCCATACATTTTCCCACTCACTTAACCTGTCCGAGTCACCCTGCAGCCTTTTAGCATCCTCCTCACAGCTCACACTGCCACCCAGTTTAGTGTCATCTGCAAACTTGGAGAAATTACACTCAATTCCTTCCTCTAAATCATTAATGTATATTGTAAAGAGCTGGGGTCCCAGCACTGAGCCCTGCGGCACCCCACTAGTCACTGCCTGCTATTCTGAAAAGGACCCGTTTATCCCGACTCTCTGCTTCTTGTCTGCCAACCAGTTCTCTATCCACGTCAGTACATTACCCCCAATACCATGTGCTTTGACTTTGCACACCGATCTCTTGTGTGGGGCCTTGGCAAAAGCCTTTTGAAAGTCCAAATACACCACATCCACTGGTTCTCCCTTGTCCACTCAACTAGTTAAAAATTCCAGAAGATTTGTTAAGCATGATTTCCCTTTTATAAATCCATGCTGACTTGGACCGATCTTGTCACTGCTTTCCAAATGCGCTGCTATTTCACCTTTAATAATTGATTTCAACATTTTCCCCACTACTGATGTCAGGCTAACCGGTCTATAATTACCTGTTTTCTCTCTCCCTCCTTTTTTAAAAAGTGGTGTTACATTAGCTACGCTCCAGTCCATAGGAATTGATCCAGATTCGATTGACTGTTGAAAAATGATCACCAATGCATCCACTATTTCTATGGCAACTTCCTTAAGTACTCTGGGATGCAGACTATCAGGCCCTGGGGATTTACTGGCCTTCAATCCCATCAATTTCCCTAACACAATTTCCCGCTTTATAAGGATATCCTTCAGTTGGCAGATGGAATACAATGTCGGAAAATGTGAGGTCATCCATCTTGGGGAAAAAAACAGTAAAAGGGAATATTATTTGAATGGGGAGAAATTACAACATGCTGAGATGCAGAGGGACCTGGGGGTCCTTGTGCATGAATCCCAAAAAGTTCGTTTGCAGCTGCAGCAGGTAATCAGGAAGGTGAATGGAATGTTGGCCTTCATTGCGAGAGGGATGGAGTACAAAAGCAGGGAGGTCCTGCTGCAACTGTATAGGGTATTGGTGAGGCCGCACCTGGAGTACTGCGTGCAGTTTTGGTCACCTTACTTAAGGAAGGATATACTGGCTTTGGAGGGGGTACAGAGACGATTCACTAGGCTGATTCCGGAGATGAGGGGGTTACCTTATGATGATAGATTGAGTAGACTGGGTCTTTACTCGATGGAGTTCAGAAGGATGAGGGGTGATCTTATAGAAACATTTAAAATAATGAAAGGGATAGGCAAGATAGAGGCAGAGAGGTTGTTTCCACTGGTAGGGGAGACT
Organism: Pristiophorus japonicus; assembly: GCF_044704955.1. Lineage (NCBI taxonomy): Eukaryota > Metazoa > Chordata > Chondrichthyes > Pristiophoridae > Pristiophorus > Pristiophorus japonicus. The sequence goes on from NC_091988.1 coordinate 51,181,549, forward strand.
AGAACTAGGGGGCACAGCCTCAAAATATGGGGGAGCCAATTTAAAACCGAGTTGAGAAGGAATTTCTTCTCCCAGAGGGTTGTGAATCTGTGGAATTCTCTGCCCAAGGAAGCAGTTGAGGCTAGCTCATTGAATGTATTCAAATCACAGATAGATAGATTTTTAACCAATAAGGGAATTAAGGGTTACGGGGAGCGGGCGGGTAAGTGGAGCTGAGTCCACGGCCAGATCAGCCATGATCTTGTTGAATGGCGGAGCAGGCTCGAGGGGCTAGATGGCCTACTCCTGTTCCTAATTCTTATGTTCTTATGTTCTTATATTCCTCCTTCTCACTAGACCCTCGGTCCCCTAGTATTTCCGGAAGGTTATTTGTGTCTTCCTTCGTGAAAACCGAACCAAAGTATTTGTTTAACTGCTCCGCCATTTCCTTGTTCCCCATTATAAATTCACCTGAATCTGACTGCAAGGGACCTATGTTTGGCTTCACTAATCTTTTTCTCTTCACGTATCTATAGAAGCTTTGCTGTCAGTTTTTATGTTCCCAGCAAGCTTCCTCTCATACTCTATTATCCCCCTCCTAATTAAACCCTTTGTCCTCCTCTGCTGTATTACAAAATTCTCCCAGTCCTCAGGTTTGCTGCTTTTTCTGGCCAATTTATATGCCTCTTCCTTGGATTTAACACTATCCTTCATTTCCCTTGTTAGCCACTGTTGAGCCACCTTGCCCATTTTATTTTTACTCCAGACAGGGATGTACAATTGTTGAAGTTCATCCATGTGATCTTTAATGTTTGCCATTGCCAACCAGCATCAACCCTTTAAGTATCACTCGCCAGTCTATTCTAGCCAATTCACGTCTCATACCATCGAAGTTACCTTTCCTCAAGTTCAGGACCCTGGTCTCTGAATTAACTGTGTCACTCTCCATCTTAATAAAGAATTCTACCATATTATGGTCACTCTTCTCCAAGGGGCCTCGCACAACAAGATTGCTAATTAGTCCTTTCGCATTACACATCACCCAGTCTAGGATGGCCAGCCCTCTAGTTAATTCCTCGCCATATTGGTCCAGAAAACCATCCCTAATACACTCCAGGAAATCCTCCTCCACCGCATCGCTACCAGTTTGGTTAGCCCAGTCAATATGTAGATTGAAGTTGCCTATGATAACTGCTGTACCTTTATTACACACATCCCTAATTTCTCGTTTGATGCTGTGCCCATCCTCATTACTACTGTTTGGTGGTCTGTACACAATTCCCACTAGCGTTTTCTGCCCTTTGGTATTCCGTAGCTCCACCTATACAGATTCCACATCATCCAAGCTAATGTCCTTCCTTACTATTAAAGGGCCTGGATACAAACTTGGCTCAGGGACAGGGAGCAGAAAGTAATGTGAACAGTTATTTTTCAGACTGGAGGGAAATTTGCAGAGGAGTCTCCCAGGGTTGGTGGGATCACTGCTTCTTTTGATATAAACTAATGACCTGGACTTGGGTATACAGGGTATAATTTCAAAGTTTGCAGATGACACGAAACTTGGAAATGTGACGAGGATAACAACAGACGTCAGGAGGACATAGACAGATTGGTGAAATGGGAACACACATTGCTAATGAAATATAATGCAAAGAAGTGTGTAGTGATTCATTTTGGTAGGAAGAATGAGGAGAGGCAATATAAACTAAATGGTACAATTTTAAAGGGGCTGCAGGAACAGAGAGACCTGGGGTTGAATGTACACAAGTCTTTGAAGGTGGCAGGACAAGTTGAGAAGGCTGTTAAAAGGCAGATGTGATCCTTGGCTTTACAAATAGAGGCACAGAGTACAAAAGTAAGGAAGTTATGTAAAACCTTTATAAAGCAATGTTTAGGCCCCAGTTGGAGTACTGTGTCCAGTTCTGGGCACTGCACTTTAGGAAAGATGACAAGGCCTTGGAGGTGATGCAGAGGAGCTTTACTGGAATGGTACCAGGATGAAAGACTTCAGTTACGTGGAAATACTGGAGTTGTTCTCAGAGCAGAGAAGATTAAGAGAAGATTTGATAGAGGTGTTCAAAACGTTGAAGGATTTTGATAGAGTAAATAAGGAGAAATTGTTGCCAGAAATGTCGGTAATCAGAGGACAGCTTTAAGGTAATTGGAAAAAGAACCAGTGGTGAAATGAGGAATACATTTTTTATACAGCGGGTTGTTATGATCTGGAAGGCACTGCCTGAAAGGGTTGTGAAAGCAGATTTAATAATAGCTTTCAAAAGGGAGTTGGATATATATTTGAAAAGGAATAATTTGTTTGGCTATGAGGAAAGAGCAGGGGAGTGCTCTGATTGGACAAATCTTTCAAATAGCCGTCACAGACATGATGGGCTGAATGTGCTCTATCATTCTATGATTCCAGGCATTTTTTGTTAGGATGGTTGTTAGGCCAACCTTACAGCTCCTAGAAAAAGTGGTGGAAGCAGAATACATCATAATATAATTTAAAAAGAATTAGATATTGAGTTGAAAGAGAGCATATTGGAAAATGTATGAGAAAGGGTCGGGTAAATGGGATTAAGTGGGTAGCTTTTTCAAAGAGCCGGCACAGGTACAATGGGCTAAATAATTTCCTGCTGCACTGTAATACAGGTGCAGCATCACGAATCCGGAACCCTCGGGACCGAGACCGTTCCGGATTTTGCGTTTTACCGGATTTTGGAACGTCTTTCTGATGTCACGAATCCGGAAACACCCGAGCCCAGGTTCGGGTATTTCTGGATTTCAGAACGTCAGAAAGGGTGGGGGAAGAGAGAGAGAGGGGAGGGGGTGGGGTGCTCGTTGATGAGCTGCTTGGGTGGGGCCTCGCCACCGTGGAGATGTTCGAGCGGGGCCCCGGTGTCGTGATGTTCGAGCGGGGCCCCGCCGCCGTGATGTTCGAGCGGGGCCCCGGTGTCGTGATGTTCGCACGGGGCCCGCCGCCAAGGACCTGATCGGGCGGGGCCCCGCCACCAAGGAGGAGTTCCTTGTCTGGCCCGAGGTAGGTGGGGTCGGGCAGCCGAGGTAAAGGGGAGGGGGGAGGGGGTGGGGGCGATGGCGAGGCAAGGTTGGGCCGCGTGAATTCGGGGCGGGCGAAATTGGTTCACCGAGGCGGGTGGAGTCCGGATATTGGAACATTTTCCGGTTTCCGGACGTCCCGCCACGGATCGGCCCGGTGTCTGAATTCTGGAACATTCTGGATTCCGGAATTCCGTTTTTTGGAGGTCGAATCTGTACTGTATTCTATGTCTCATCCAAAATGTAAATAAATGAATTGGAATAACTGATAGAGAATACTTACTGTTTGAGCAAAGACCTCTGCTGTGAGTGACTCCAGGTTATTGTCTGTAATCTTGCCAGCCACTACAATTTCAGACCCATAATAATACTGTTTAAAATTGGACTGTGTTAATTCTGAAATGGCATTCTCTGGGTATTGCAATTCAATATCCAAAAGTAAGGGATTCGCCACTTCATCATAAAAACCCTGTGAAAAAAAGAAATACTTAAATAGTTTCACAATCTTTCATATTAATTATAACACTGATTAGTGTTTCGGCTGGAAATTCACATTCAACCACAAACTGCACTTGCAGAGAATATTTACTCCTGATATTAAGGATTTGCAAGTTTTTCCACTCAGTTTCTGCCCTTAAAAGCACAGTAGGCATGCTAATGGAACGTTTATGGCTGATGATCATTTAAAGGACCACAGCAGCCAAATATCTGTGTTCTTGTCTGCAACACAAGGGAAGGTTCTGTGAGCTGCTGCATTCCTGGACAATGGAGGCTTCTCAATTTACCGATGCAGCACTGAGATTCATGCTGCCGGCAGTGAGGGAAAGGAGGGCTGTTCTATGTGGCACTGATGGGTACCCTCCACAGAAAATACTTGTGCAACAAGCTTGGAAAGGAATAGTTAACAGGATGAATACTGCTATGAAACCCTGAGTTCTTGGCTCCAAATATAAAAGAAGATGGCAGACCTGGAGAAAGCTGCCAAGGTAAGACTAGGCAACGACTTCTTTAAGCAAGTAACTGCCCCGAGTATCTATGCCACAAAATCTTTACTCCATAATCTGTTCCTCTACTGCTGCTGTCCCAATCAAAGCCTTCTTACCTTACGACTTTGAATGTTTACCATATATGCCCATACTGCAGCAGGGCACAAATACAAGCTGCAACTTATAAGTAAAACTGCTATCATACTGAAATGTTATAAACGGCTTTACACAACAAATCCTTCTAACATAGCCTAGCTGTATAGTGCGTGTGTGACAAGTGCATTTTACATATGACATTTGGCATTGCTTCTTTATTTTGATATATGTTCTGAATGATTCTTGGTGGTTGAATTTCTTTTTTCTCTGTGTATTTGTGTCTGATAAAACACAACAAGGACAGCAAAAAAAGGTTAACTAAAGGAAGGGAAATCATGGACGAAGCTACACCATTGTTAAAGTAACACAGAGGAAGTCTGCTTCAAAGTCCTGAATTTACCTAAAGTTTAGACTTACCTTCTAGATAAGATGCAAAATTGAAGCCTTATCTGTATGTTCAGGTGGATGTAAAACTTCCTATGGTATTATTCAAAGAGCATCCAAGGGACAGTAGATGTTCCAGAAAGTATGCAGCATCAGCCAGCCATCGCTGTACTAAACATGGCTCAATGATGGACCGGATTAGGCGATGGTCCGTCCAGCAGTCATCAGCTCCTGTCATGGCGCGGGTGATACGCACATCCTTGGGATCCCTGGCTCGGACGATGACATAGTCAAGCAGGTGCCAGTGTTTGGAGCGAGGGTGTTGCCACATGTTGTATTTGTCCCTCTGGCGGAACAGGGTGTTGGCGATGAGTTCATGTTCTAGACATTTTGTCAGGAGTAGGGTACCACTGGAGTTGGCTTTCCCTACCCCCTCTCTCCCCTGAGGGCTGTGTCTTTGCCGATCCTGGCCTGAAGTCACCGAGGAGGATCAGTTTGTCACCCGTGGAGACACAGGACAGGGATTTTTCGAGATTGGAGCAAGAACCCTCTTTGGTCTCATCTGTTGCATTGCGTGTTGGGGCGTACGCACTGATGATTGTGGCGCATTGATTCTGGGATAGGGTGAGTCGAAGAGTCATGAGGCGTTCGTTAACCCTGCAGGGGAAGTCTTTGAGGCGGTCGACCAGCTCGTTTTTGATGGTGAAGCTGACTCCGAGAAGGCGGCGTTCTTCCTTTGGTTTCCCCCTCAAGTCGCTGGAGAAATAACACCAACGATGTCTCCGCAAGATTCTACAAATCCCTGGGAGAACAGACGCATCAACATTAGCGTCCTCAACCAGGCCAACATCCCCAGCATTTAAGCACTGACAACAATTGATCAGCTCCGCTGGGCAGGCCACATTGTCCACATGCCAGACACGAGATTCCCAAAGAAAGCACTCTACTCGGAACTCCTTCATGGCAAACGAGCCAAAGGTGGGCAGAGGAAACGTTACAAGGACACCCTCAAAGCCTCCCTGAAAAAGTGCAACATCCCCACCGACACTTGGGAGTCCTTGGCTAAAGACCGCCCTAAGTGGAGGAAGTGCATCCGGGAGGGCGCTGAGCACCTCGAGTCTCATCGCCGAGAGCATGCAGAAATCAAGTGCAGGCAGCGGAAAGAGCATGCGGCAAACCTCTCCCACCCTCAATGACTATCTGTTCCACCTGTGACAGGGATTGTGGTTCTCGTATTGGACTGTTCAGCCACATAAGGACTCATTTTAAGAGTGGAAGCAAGTTTTCCTCGATTCCGAGAGACTGCCTATGATGAAACATGGCTGAATCAGCACAAGGAAGTTCAGCCTCACCCGAATCCCAAGAGACTCCCACAAAAGCCCAGCAGCCCGTCAGTACATTTACTCTTGCAAAACCACTGTGGATTCCGGGTATTCCCATCATTTTCTGTTTTTGTTTTGGATTCCAGCATCCACAGTATTTTGCTATAATACATTTACTCTGTCCACTGGGGAAGTCATGGGATAGTCACACCAAAAATCAATCATAGTACCACCATGGCAAAGTGATGATAAATACTTTAGCCGACCAACTCGAGCACTGATTGTCAATGTATCAGGTAACTAACACTTCAGCTGTCCACTCACAGCTTCCTTGGTATGTTATATCCGAATGTTTTTGACAACCAGATATTAGAAGGCAACAGAACAATAGTTCAATGTGATGAATGTCTCAGAGGAGGGTATTTGGTTTCAGTATCTCTGTCTGTCTTTCTCTTATGTAATAAAGGAATGTATAATTGTTAGCACATAGGAATAGCATGATATGACACGAGAGAACCGGAGGGTTTTCACTCAAGCAGTGAATTCTCATTACCCAGCATTTTAATCCTCAGACTCGATGTTTTCTAGTTGTTTCTTTTATTGTTGGCCTTTCTAGAGCAATGAAAGAACAGCTTTTTCCCACCAGAGAGCATCTTTTACCAATTCTCAGGGATTGAGAAGTTCAAAATATTGGAATAAACAGTAGAGCCAACTTTGGAGAGTGGACAGTGTAGGAGATCACAGATCAATGGGCCTAATTTTGGCCATGACTTGCTCCAATTTCTTTGGAGTAAGTTGGTTTTTCTGGCGTAAGTTAAACAACGCCATTTTCCCCAATAAACTTGCTCCAGAGTAACTCAGTTAGGTATGATTTTTTTTTTAGTTCTTTTTTTCCAAAAGGGGGCGTTCCCAGTCACTTACGCCAGTTTTGGCCATTTATGCCACTTTGGCCAGCTAAAACTTACTCCAAATTGACTTAGGTCAGCATATGTGCCCAGCTCTGAAAAAGATTGTGGGCAGTTAAGAATTTGGCGCAGGTTAGTACATTTAAAGCACCAAGACTTACAAAGCACTAAACAAAGCACAAAAAGTAATAAGGATTCAATCAATAACAAATAAAAAATAGAAGTCCTATCTTTATGCCAGAAACAAGTTTTTTTTGAAGTTCCCCCCCCCCACCCGCCCATCAAAACTCTCCTCCTCCCCCCTACCCCCTGCCCCTCCCCCCGCAATCAAAACTCTCCTCACTAAACAAAGCACAACCATCAATAAATTTAAAAAAACTCAAGTCCTACCTCGGCCCGGGAAGTCAGCAGGCCGGCCGGTCTGTGCAGGAGGCCACTCAGCTGGGGATAGGGGCTGCGAGCATCGGGTCCTGCTCACAGCCCACAGGATACGCTGGGAGGGCAAGGAGCATGCACGCAAACTCCACTGCGCATGCGCGCAGCTGCCGGCAGTGTTTTCTGCGCTGGGCTATTGCTCCGTTCCCCACTGCACTATGTACACCATGCTGGGACACCGGAGACTCGGCAGAGTGGGCAGGATGGGGCCACTTTTTTACGGCACCGTTTCCAGAGCGCAAAGTCGCCGCATTTAGGATAAGTGCACCGAAAAAAGGGGTTGGGGAACATTGAGCCCATTAAGTGGAGAAGATCACAAAGGTGGTTGTTATGTGTTGGATAAAGAGTCAGACTAGATGCTGCAAGCTCAAAGTAAGATGTGACCATAGTCCTTTACTACAGATCTCAGAGTGCCTCTCCAGCCTGAGAGGTCTCCTTAGATACAGGCGCTCCCAAGGGATTGTGGGATCCCTTGGGACTCCAGAGGATAAGCATAGTATTTATAGGTTTACATACATAACAACACTCCCTCGCAAAGTCAATAGTGTAACTATTTACAATGTGAGTCCATCTAGGGCCTTTCTTTCCCTGGTTGATCGTCTCGATGTAAATGCTGGTTTTGGTGAGTCGTTTGTTGGGCCCCTCACTGGGCTGCTGTGCAGCTGGCTTTCCTGGGCTGCTGGAGGTGGTGAGTCCTGCTGGGCTGCTGCGGGTGATGGGTTCTGCTTCATGGTCAACCACTGGGTCGGTTGCCACTTGCGTGTGTGTTGGAGGGTCGAAAAAGGTAGAGTCTATTGTGAGTTGCTCTGGATAGTCCGTAAATCTGAGTTTGGTTTGGTCCAAGTGTTTCCTGCAGATGAGTCCATTTGCGAGTTTGACCACAAACACCCTACTCTTTGGCCAAAACAGTGCCAGGAAGCCACTGGGAACCTTGTCCAGAGTTCAACACAAATACAGGATCATTTATCTCAATTTCGCGTGACACATTTGCACGATCATGATATGTATTCTGTTGAAGCCACCTGCTCTCTACCTGTTCATGTAGATCAGGGTGGACTAATGAGAGCCTTGTCCTAAGTACCCTTTTCATGAGCAGTTCAGCGGGAGGGACCTCAGGGGTCTTGTGCGGTAACTAAGCAAGACTCGGGATAAATGAGTCTGCAGTGAGCCTTCAGTTACCCTTTTCAAGCTCTGCTTGATTGTTTAAACTGCTCGTTCTGCCTGACGGTTGGACGCTGGTTTAAACGGGGCAGATGTGACATGTTTGATCCCATTGCAGGTCATGAAATCCTTGAACTTGGCACTGGTAAAGCACGGCCCATTTTCACTTACAAGGACATCAGGCAGGCCGTGCATGGCAAACATGGCCCGTAGGCTTTCAATGGTGGCAGCGGACGTGCTTGCCAACATTATCACACATTCAATCCACTTAGCGTATGCATCTACAACCACTAAGAACAATTTTCCCAAGAATGGGCCTGCATAGTCAACATGGACCCTGGACCACGGTTTGGAGGGCCAAGACCATAAACTTAGTGGCGCCTCCCTGGGTGCATTGCTTAACTGTGAACATGTGTTACATTTGTGCACGCAGGACTCTAAGTCCGCATCGATACCGGGCCACCACACGTGGGATCTGGCTATCGCTTTCATCATTACAATGCCTGGGTGGGTGTAGTGGAGATCACTAATGAAAGTATCCTGCCCTTTTTTGGCACAACTACCCGATTGCCCCATAGGAGGCATTCTGCCTGTATAGACATTTCATCTCTGCGCCGCTGGTACAGCTTTATTTCTTCCTGCATCTCTAGCGGGACACGAGACCAACTCCTGTGGAGCACACAGTTTTTCACTAAGGACAGTAAGAGGTCCTGGCTCATCCAGATACTAATCTGTTGGGCGGTAACAGGTGATTGCTCACTCTCGAATGCTTCCATTACCATAACTAAATCTGCGGGCTGTGCCATCTCCACCCCTGTGATGGGCAATGGCAGCCTACTGAGAGCATTGGCACAGTTTTCTGTGCCTGGCCTGTGGCGGATGGCGTAGTTGTATGCGGACAACATGAGCGCCCACCTCTGGATGCGGGTCGATGCATTCGTATTTATCCCCTTGCTTTCAGAAAAAAGGGATGTAAGCGGCTTATGGTCAGTTTCCAATTCAAATTTGAGCCCGAACAGATATTGATGCATTTTCTTTACCCCGTAAACACACGCTAACGCTTTTTCTTCGATCATACTGTCGGCCCTCTCAGCCTTAGACAGACTTCTGGATGCATAAGCAACTGGTTGCAATTTCCCAAATTCATTAGCTTGTTGCAATACACACCCGACCCCGTACGACGACGCATCACATGCTAGTACCAAACGTTTACATGGATTGTACAACACAAGCAATTTGTTTGAACATAACGGCTTCCTAGCTTTCTCAAAGGCATTTTCTTGGCTTTTACCCCATATCCATTCATCTCCTTTACACAGTAAAGAGTGCAGAGGTTCTAACAATATGCTAAGACCCAGTAAGAAGTTACCAAAATAGTTCAGGAGTTCTAGAAATGACCGCAGCTCCATCACGTTCTGTGGTCTCAGTGCGTTCTTCATTGCCTCCGTCTTCGAATCGGTGGGCCTGATGCCATCCGCCATGATTCTTCTCCCAGAAACTCCACTTCAGGTGCTAGGAAAACGCACTTCGAGCATTTTAGCCTGAGCCCCACACGATTAAGCTGACTAAGAACCTCCTCCAGGTTCTGCAGGTGCTCAACGGTGTCCCGACCTGTAACCAAGATGTTGTCCTTGAAGACCACAGTGCGCGGGACCGACTTCAGCAAGCTTTCCATGTTTTACTGCAGCCGATCGAATCCCAAACGGGCATCTGTTGCAAATGAAAAGATCTTTGTGTGTGTTGATGCAGGTGAGGTCTTTCGATGATTCCTCCAGCTCCTGCGTCATGTAGGCCAAGGTCAAGTCCAGTTTCGTGAACGTTTTCCCTCCTGCCAGCGTCGCAAATAAGTCGTCTGCCTTTGATAGTGGGTATTGATCCTGCAGGGAGAAACAATTGATAGTTACTTTGTAATCACCACAGATTCTGACGGTGCCATCTCCCTTGAGGACTGGAACAATCGGACTGGCCCACTCATTGAATTCGAGCGGCGAAATGATGCCCTCTCGTTGCAGCCTGTTCAGATCGATCTCCACCCTCTCTCTCATCATGTAAGGTACTCTTTCGCCTTGTGATGGATGGGTCACGCCCCTGGAATCAAATGGATTTGCACTTTTGCTCCTTGGAACTTCCTGATATCTGGTTCGAACAGCGAGGGGAACTTGTTTAGGACCTGGGCATATGAAGTGTCGTCAACGGACGAAAGCGTTCGGACGTCGTCCCAGTTCCAGCATATCTTTCCCAGCCAGCTCCTGCCGAACAATGTGGGGCCATCACTCGGTACCACCCAGAATGGTAAATCATGCACCGCTCTATCACAGGAGACCTTTACGGTAGCACTGCCGATTACGGGAATCAATTCCTTTGTGTACGTTCTCAGTTTAGTACAAATGGGAGTCAGGACTGGGCTTGAGGTCTTGCTGCAGCATAATTTATCAAAAGTCTTTTTGCTCATTATGGACTGGTTTGCGCCTGTGTCCAGCTCCATGGACACCGGGAGTCCATTTAATTCAACCTTCAGCATTATCGGGGGACACTCTGTGGTAAATGTATGCACCCCATATATATCTGCCTCCTCGGTCTGAGGCTCTGGTTCATCGTGATCCACCGTGGATCTGTCCTCCCCTGCAACATGGTGGTTTGCAGGATTAGCAGGGTTTGCAGTTCGCCTGCACATGCGTTGGAGGTGTCCCATTGTTTCACAGCCCTTGCAAACGTATCCTTTGAAGCAGTATGAATGGAAACGATGATCACCCCCGCAGCACCAACAATGTGTTAATGGCCTTATATTCACCTCCCTTGATGGTTATTTGCGGACGTGCAGCTGCAGGCGTGTAAGTCTTGCCCTGTAATTTCGATTCAAAAACAACGTTACTTTGTTCACAGTACTTGCAGCAGTCCTAGTGTGCTGAGAAATGTGTTTGGTATTGTCACTGGTGGCGATAAATGCCTGGGCTGTCGCTATGGCTTTACTCAAGGTTGGGGTCACTACAGTTAGAAGTTTGCAAAGTATTAGTTCATGGCCAATGCCAAATACAAAAGTCCCTGAGCATATGCTCCAAGTGTCCTTAAAATTCGCAATGTCCTGCAAGGTGCCTTAGCTCGGTAATAGAGCTCGCCACTTCCTGGCCTTCAGACTTCTTGTACGTGTAGAACCGATACCTCGCCATCAGAATGCTTTCCTTCGGATTTAGATGCTCCCGGACCAGTGTGCACAACTCATCGTATGACTTGTCTGTGGGATTCGCTGGAGTGAGCAGGTTTTTCATGAGGCCATACGTTGGTGCCCCGCAAACGATGAGGAGGATCGCCCTTCGTTTGGCAGCGTTCGCTTCCCCTTCCAGCTCGTTGGCCACGAAGTATTGGTCGAGTCGCTCCACGAAGGTTTCGCAATCAACTCCATCCGAAAATTTCTCCAGGATGCCCACTGTTCTCTGCACTGTTGCGGTGGGGTTCATCATCTGTATCTCGTCGCCAGTTGTTATGTCTTGGATAAAGAGTCAGATTAGATGCTATAAGCTTAAAATAAGGTGTGACCGTAGTCCTTTATTACAGATCTCAGAGTGCCTCTCCAGCCTGTGAGGTCTCCTTATATACAGGTGCTCCCAAGGGATTGTGGGATCCCTTGGGACTCCAGTGGATAAGCCCTCTGGTGGTTAGACATGGTATTTACAGGTTTACAGACATAACAGTGGTAGTGGAGCATTCAATGTTGGAGCAAATCAGACCAGGTTGGTCGAGAGAAAGGACAGCAGGTAGTAGAGCAGGCCAGAAGTGGAGAGCACCACATGAAGCCAGAATGCAGAAAGTGGGGAGCACAAACCAGATAAATGAGCAGGAGACAGGGTACGGTAGCATAGTGGTTGTGTTACTGGACTAGTAATCCAGAGGCCTGGACTAATAATCCAGAAACGCGAGTTGAAATCCCACCACGGAAGCTGGGGAATTTAAATTCAGTTAATTAAATACATTTGGAATTAAAAAGCTAGTATCAGTAATGGTGACCATGGGCTAGATTTTCCACTTTTTTTTGCATGCATAACGCCCACTTAACGCCCATTTTACCGCTGAAATGACGTACAATGCCCAGATATCGTCCATTTCGGCACAAAATAGAAACTGATGCCCATTTTTTGGACACTTATCGCCGAGCGTTACTTTCCCCATGTGCGTAATGCCAGAAAAAAATAATACCTCCCGCCCACATTTTTTGGGCGGAATCATCAGAATAGGTGAAATCAGAGGCCATAATATTGCCCAGCATTAGTTTCCGCAAGTAATTAACGCCGAGAGTCAATAATACCGACCACCCACTTTTTTTTGTCGTGAAGATACATTTGCCGAAACTAACGCCCAGGAGATCGCCCAGCCTCACTTTCACCACCTCGCACATATCTCACCCACAATATCACTCGCCCAAAACACCGCTCAGAAAAAGTGGAACTGTTCTGAACGAATCACAGCGGTGTGGGTGCCATTTTAAAATCGCAGGTCGCTTCATTCAAAAGGCTGCTTCAACTTCGGTGGAGTTTTGATTGACTCTGGAGTTCTTCTCAGGTGAAGTGACCATCTCAACAGACATATTTTCAGACTCTGGACTATTGGGAGTTTACTGTAGGTGTATTTTAGTGAGGAAATTATTGCTTCTGATCAATCGATATTATACTTTCATTGCAATGGGGCCAGCCATTTCGCAGCCTGCATCGATTAATATGCAGATGCTGCAGAGTGCAAATGGCTCAATGCCTGATGCACATCATTATGTGCCCAATTTAAGACATGCAAGAATGAGGAGGAGGTCCAGATCATTCACACCCCGCACTTGCAGGGAAAAAAGAGGTCTTACCTCGACATGTCTCAGCACACCTGCCTTTGGAGACTGCGCTTCCACAAGGTGGTGATCAATGAACTATGTGAGCTCATCAGGCCACATATGCAGCCTGCCATCAGGACATCAGCGTCAGTCGAGTTCAAGGTCACCGCGGCACTGTCTTTCTATGCATCCGATTCCTTTCGGGCCTCCGCGCTCGAGATTTCCCATTTGTCTCACCATATCACCCATCGCTGCATTAGATAGGTCACGGAGGCCCTGTACGCGAGAAGAAAGGACGTTTATCAGCTTCCCCATGACCACGGAAGCTCAGACTGACAGGGCTGGAGCATCCTACCGCATTGCTAAGTTCCCCAGGGTGCAGGGAGCAATACAGTGCACTCACATCGCCATGCGGGCACCTTCTCAGGACCCAGAGCTTTTTTGTAACAGAAAAGGATTTCACTCCCTGAAGATCTAACTAGTTATCGACCACAACCAGATCATAAAGGCAGTGAATGCCAAATGTCCGGGCAGCTTCGATGAGGCTCACATCTTGCGTCAGAGTGCTGTCTCTGACATGTTTAAGAGTCAGCCACAAGGGCAATGCTGGATGCTTGGTGATAACCGATATAGCTTAGCCACCTGGCTGATGACACCCCTGCATGACACCCAGACCTAGGCCGAGAAGCGATACAACCTGAACCACAGAGACATACGCAATGTGGTCGAGAAAACAGTAACTGTGCTTAAGCAACGCTTCAGATGCCTGGAACACTCAGGAGGGGAGCTACAATATAACCCTGAGCAAGTAGATTAATTTGTGGTCGTGTGCTCCATGCTGCAAAACCTGGCTATCAGGAGGTGCCAAGAATTGCCAGAAGGCACTGATGCTCCACCTCAGGAGAGAGAGGAAGAGGACGATGAGGGGCTGGACGCTGACCTAGGGCCAGACAATCAGGCTATGCAACCATGCCCATGACCCCCTCCAGACCGCAGGAAAGGGTCCGTGGTGGCTACATAGCTGCAAGACTCTTACGTGAGGAGCTGATATCTGAACGATTTGCCTGAAAGAATGTTGCAGTGAGTGACAACGCTGACACACGGCTGTGTGTGTGCAGCTCAGACATCAATGGTGCCCATCACCTTGGTGCCAGTTAAAGTTTACGTTGATTGAAGTTAAGTTTTATTTAACCCTTTCATGTTAAGAAATCACCAGTGTGTAACAGTCCAGCTATCTGAGACAATGTGCAACAAGGTTCAATAAAAAAACATTTATGCCAACATTGGTCTGAAATCATAAGTATCACTGGCAATAACACCCAACCCCCGCCCACGCCCCACTTTTTCCACCATTGGCATCAATCAAATGGTCAACATGTCCAGCAACACAGAATACAAATGAAAGCAGGAGGGTGGTCCCCAGCCCCCATACATTACAACAAATTGCATACACCCAGATGGAGATATAACACAGCCATCACCTGCGGACATGCACCTCACTTTCCTTCCCCTCTCCCCTTCTTCTCCCCACCTCTACCCCTTCCCCTCCTCAATCTATGCCACCTGGCCGAGGAGCTCCTCAGGTGGTGCCTCATTGCGGGGGATGAAGGCAGTGGTTGCACGGGTACGGGAGCGGACGGTGCCGAGGAGGCAACGTTCTCTGATGCAGTAACGGGATCTTGGTGCTGCCTCTCATCTGTCGTTCACAGTGATGGTGCGGAACCCAGGGGTGGAGTGCAGTGCTCCAGGACCACTGGGAGGCCTGTGCCAGCAGTGTTCCTGGCTATCGCCTCCAGGGCCTCCGCCATCCGCGGAACATACTCTGCCATGGTGGCCAGCTGTCGGGATATGCCCCCCAATACATCGAGGAGCTGGTCACCAAAGTCTACAGTCCTCTTGGACAATTGTACCATCTCTCCGCTCTCATGTCGCGCTCATGAACCAGACCTGCCGCGTCGATGAAACCTCCGTGGGATTGGCACCGCCCTGGAGACAAATGGGGTGCCCTTTGGCGTGCTGCTTGGGGCGGGTACCTCCAGAGTGGAGGCGGGAATGACCGGAGGAGCACTAGATTGTCTTGGGGTGAAATGGCTTCTGGAGCGTGGCGATGCAGGTTCCTCAAAGTCCGCACTCTCATCCGTAGAGAACAGACCTAGCGGATTGACGGGCGAGAATCAGAGCTCCTCAGCAGATGTAGGTTCGTCCGGCGAGTCCGGCCCCGCGCACCCACCTTCTGGCCTCTGTGGTCTTGCCTGGGGTCGTGCTGCTGGCTGAGTTGCAAAACACAAATGAGGTTATTAGAGGAGAAGGGGGTGCGAGGGTGACAAGGTGAGTCCAGTGCAACACACAGCATATGCAGGACAAAAGCGCCACCGCTATCAAGATCATCACAGACGTCACATTTCATGACCATCAACACATTCTGCATTGCAATGATTTTCATTCGACCAGTATTATTTCTAGGACAATTTTAGAAATGATCTATCATATATGATTGTTCGGATATGAGTGGGTGTGGAATCCATTGATTTTACATCACGCAATGGTGTAAACTTTACTCACGTGACATCACTTCAGGGTCTGCAGATGTGTCTGTGGCTGTCCGGGTGTGCTTCCCCATGAGTGAGAGCACCCGCTCCTCCATCTCAGTGATGTCGCTGGGAACTAGTGGCCCCCACCCGTTTGCCTCTGCACGGACCTCATCGTCGATAGCTTCTTCTGTAAATGGTGACAAGACTGCATGGCATGAGATTATTGCGTGATATCATTGCTAGGTACTGTCACAGAGACTGATACAACACATAACCGACAGATGTAATCATGATTATTATGATAATTATCATTCTTTACCTAAAGACTTGCACCGTGACCGCGGGCTTTGACTACAACATTCCCGGTAAAAGTGAAAGACCTCACATCTAATGATAGTCCCTTATGACTGTTATGTAGTTATATAATTTAATTTGTAAGTACATGTAAATAAATGTAATACTTACTCTTGCGGATCCCACAAGGTCGTTCCATCGTTTGCGGCATTGGTTGCCCTCACGTACCTTGTTGGTCGCCGACGAGACCACTTTGCTATCTCGGCCCATATCTTCTGGTAGGCCTTTGGGGTGGGCTTCCCATGCCCTCCCTGGGGCAAATCACCCCAGCATGTCTCTTCCTCCTGCAAGAGGGAGGCATTTGCCTCGTCCGAAAACCTCCTCGCTCTTTTGCGCCCTCCAATGTGCTCCTCTCCCAGCTCACTGCTCTCGCCAGCATCAGTCTCTACAGTGTGCTGTGATGCCTCCTCCTCTCCCTCCATTATAGGCCAAATTCAGGCAAATATCTGGCTGGTAACAGCTAATTTTTGTTTCCCTATTTGCTCTAAAGCTCTAAATTCTCCCTCCTTCCTCCCAAAGCAGCCACACCACACCCACACATGCCTTCAGTCCCTCTCAGCTCCCTCTCTCTCTGTCTCCTCTTCTGCGCATGTCATGATGACCCTTGACCTCCTGAATGGAGGGAATCAAGCGTTGCCATGCTGTTGCTACGGATGGCGACACTTTACGGCAGAAAGTCAAAGAGATTTAACGCGAACGCCCTTTTCATATCACTCGCGGTAACAGCCAATTTCAAAAATGGAGACTTGGGGCTTTGAGAATGGGCGACAAGCCGGCGATCTGAAAACCCATTTTTACCGCCCATGCCAGAAATACCGCCCATTTTTGGACGATCTGCACAAAAGTATAAAATCTAGCCCCATGAAACTACCGGAGTGTTGGAAAAACCCTACAGCCTCAATAATGTGCTTCAGGGAAGGAAATCTGCCTTCCTTACCCAGTCTGGCCTATTATGTGACTCCAGACCCACAGTAATGTAGTTGACTCTTAACTGCCCTCTGAAATGGCCTAGCAAGCCACTCAGTTGTACCAAAACTGCTACGACAAAGTCAGCACTGTGGGAGTACCTTCACCACAAGGACTGCAGCGGTTCAAGAAGGTGGCTCACCACCACCTTCTCAAGGGAAATTAGGGATGGGCAATAAATGCTGGCCTTTCCAGTGACGCCCACATCCCGTGAACAAATATATATAAAAAAATAGACAGATCTTCTTTGTTTCGGTAGTCACTAGTTATTTATCCAGCAACTGACAAGCACAGGTTAGGAGCCCATGCTAGGCAGACAACAGATATCAGGAACTATTTACAAATGGCATAATAAGCAGCATGTTTCACCATAACATATGAGAGTGCTTTTCCAAATCTGCTGACAACTGCAAAATCAAAGACCATAGCCCATTAAACAGCGACTCAACCAGATGAAAAAGCAAAGACTCAATTGGAACTGGTTAGCACTTCGAGGCCCCATCACCATAGGCAGCAAGCCCTGAATTGTAGAGCAGATCACCTCAATCTGAGCCTCCAGGTAATGCTTTCTAGTTATTGTCATTCCTTCAGAATGTCATCATCATTTAGTCACAGACATCTGCGTTCAGCATGGTAGAATGACCTACCCAAGACAACTCGTTTGTGCGGCCACCTTCATGTTCGAGATGTCCTAGTCTAGTGCTGTATGGGAGGTTTACACTTCACCAATTCCTCATGTTTTGGTAAAGAATCATGCGCACTGTGAAGCTGCCTCCCTCTGTGGGGTGCTGAGCAACAAATTGTAGGCCAGGGTCTGCTCTCCATGTAATCTTTACCCCTTTTGTCTGATAACTGGATCCTGGACTTCACAAATGAGTCAAAGGAAGCCCTCCTGGTGCATACCTAGGAGAACTGTTTGGATATGTCTTATATAACCCACTTTAGGGATTTGGTATCATTAAAGAAAAAGAAAAAGGATTAAAGCACCCTTTTCTCTTTCTTAGGTTCAAAGAACTGCGTCCAAGATAAACTTGGCATCCAACATGAATTCCATGTACTGATATGAATCAGCAATTTGAACAGACAGTCCTTACATCTTCCAGTCAATACTTTTGAGATCTTATTTTGAGCCGTACAAAGCTATAATACTGCATTTGGCGACAACTACTAACATGAGCCACTGGTTGGCTCAAATCCTCTGTGATGCGCTAGGTGAACTTACATTACAAACTCAGCACTTAACTGGCATTTTATTTTATCACCAAATAAACCAGGAAATTCTCATCAAGTGGTTGTCATCAGTCAGATAGAAATTCCTTAATGTTCGCTGGGCTTTCTATCCAACACTGCAGGTGGAGTTAAGATTGGATTGAAGAGGTGTAGTGTTTCTGACTGTTTTTACTGCAAGTCAGCAGCAGACTTTCAAGACACGAGTTACCAACTATTATACCATTTAATACCACCCAGTACATAAAATGACTCACGGCAGAGGTGAGTGAAATGCTGGGAATTTCCTCAGATGCTCCCGCTCCACCATTGTAACTTTGACAGAAGTGCGGTGGAAATCCAGTTCTCAAGCGCCAACAGGGCTCAGTGAAGTTACAGCAGCAGTGGGAGCTGCTCTGAGGAAATTCTGTACCATAATAAGAGAGCTAATATCTGTAAACATCTAATAACCATTTTACCTGGAGCTGTAAGGGAGCGTCTGAATCCTCGTAGATTCGCCGCGCTACACCGTTATTATCCAGTGCCATTTTCTCCAGAAAACTGAACTTAACATCATAACCAAACCCAAGGCAGTACACGTTGTACCTGTCTTTTACGGCTTTTTTAACATTATTCTGGATGGCAGTTGGGTCTGATTCCCCTGTAATAAAAATAAACATAATTTATTTTGCAATTATTCATTTAATGAACAGTTCTTAGATGGAACATGCTACAAGCTGAGGACAAAATAAATAACTATTCAGCCTTTTTTCACAGACTTGGTAAGGGGTTCTATCAGGAAGGGTTGAAGGTTTGACATGACGCTACATTAGCAGTGGTTAGGTCCTTTTTATAGAAGGACAAAGTATTTTATTACTGTACTTTGATCACTGATACAGGTATTGCATGCGACGAATACTCATCAATCTTATTATTCTGTATGCTTTACCTACCATGGTATAAGGCAGCCTATGATTCAAGACAGCTTACAATCCACTTTGGATTTAGGCATGGTGCCAGAGGACTGGAGGACTCCTAACATAAACATAAGAAATAGGAACAGGAGAAGGCCATACGGCCCCTCAAGCCTGCTCTGTCATTCAATAAGATCATGGCTGATCTGATCAGCTCCACTTCCCTGCCCACTCCCCATAACCCCTTATCCCCTTATTGTTTAAGAAACTGTTTACTTCTGTCTTAAATTTATTCAATGTCCCAGCTTCCACAACTCTCTGAGGCAGCAAATTCCACAGATTTACAACCCTCTGAGAGAAGAAATTCCTCCTTATCTCTGTTTTAAATGGGCGGCCCCTTATTCTAAGATCATGCCCTCTAGTTCTAGTCTCCCCATCAGTGGAAATATCTTCTCTGCATCCACCTTGTCAAGCACTCTCATAATCTTATACATTTTGATAAGATCACCTCTCATTCTTCTGAATTCCAATGAGTAGAGGCCCAACCTACTCAACCTTTCCTCATAAGTCAACCCACTCATCCCCGGAATCAACCTAGTGAACCTTCTCTGAACTGCCTCCAAAGCAAATATATCCTTTCGTAAATATGGAAACCAAAACTGCACTATTCCAGGTGTGGCCTCACCAATACCTTATATAGCTGTAGCAAGACTTCCCTGCTTTTACACCCCATCCCCTTTGCAATAAAGGCCAAGATATCATTGGCTTTCCTGATTACTTGCTGTACCTGCATACTATCCTTTTGTGCTTCATGCAGAAGTACCCCCAGGTCCCGCTGTACTTTACAATCTTTTTCTTTTAAATAATAACTTGCTTTGTGATTTTTTTTCTGCCGAAATGCATGGCCTCACACTTTCCAACATTATACTCCATCTGCCAAATTTTTACCCACTTACTTAGCCTGTCTATGTCCTTTTGCAGATTTTTTGTGTCCTCCTCACACATTGCATTACCTCCCATCTTTGTATCATCAGCAAACTTGGTGACATTACACTCAATCCCTTCTTCCAAGTCGTTAATATAGATTGTAAATAGTTGGGGTCCCAGCACTGATCCCTGCGGCATCCCACTAGTTACTGGTTGCCAACCAGAGAATGAACCATTTATCCCAACTCTCTGTTCTCTGTTCATTAGCCAATCTTCTATCCTTGCTAATATATTACCCCCAACCCTGTGAACATTTATCTTGTGCAGTAACCTTTTATGTGGCACCTTGTCAAATGCCTTCTGGAAATCCAAATACACCGCATCCACTGGTTCCCCTTTATCCACCCTATTTATTACCATCCTCAAAGAATCCAGCAAATTTGTCAAACATGACTTCCCCTTCATAAATCCATGCTGACTCTGCCTGACCGAATTTTGCTTTTCCAAATGTCCTGCTACTACTTCTTTAATAATGGACTCCAACATTTTCCCAACCAGAGATGTTAGGCTAGCTGGTCTATAGTTTCCTTCTTTTTGTGTGCCCCCTTTTTTTAAATAGGGGCATTTCATTTGCAGTTTTCCAATATGCTGGTACCTCCCCAGAATCCAGGGAATTTTGGTAAATTACAACCAATGCATCCACAATCCCTGCCGCTACTTCTCTTAAGAGCCAAGGATGCAAGCCATCAGGTCCAGGGGATTTATCTGGCTTTAGTCCCATTATCTTACATATAAGGTTATGAGGGAGCTTGACAAGGACATGCTTAGTGATTGTGATTGTGTTAAGTTAATCTCCCCCATAGCCCCTAGACTATCCATTGTCGGAATATTGTTAGTATCCTCTACCGTAACGTGGGTCATGAAATGTGATGTCTGTGATGAGATTGATAGCGGTGGTGCTTTTGTCGTGCATATGCTGTGTGTAGCGCTGGACTCACCTTGTCATCCTAGCACCCCCTTCTCCTCTAATAACCTCATTTGTGTTTTGCAGCTCAGCCAGCGGTGCAGCCCCAGGCAATGCCACAGAGGCCAGAAGGTGGGGGCACGGGGCAGAAGCCGGCAGACGATCCTACTACATCTGGTGCTGAGGAGCTCCGATTGTCACCCGTCAATCCGCTGGGTCTGTTCTCGATGGATGAGAGTGCAGACTTCGAAGAACCTGCATCACCATGCTCCAGAAGCCATTCCACCCCAAGGAGATCTAGTCGTCCTCCGGTCAACCCGCCTCCACTCTGGAGGTACCGGCCCCGAGCACCTCTCCACAGGGCATCCCATTTGTCCCCAGGATGGTGCCGACCCCACGCAGGCCTCATGGACGCGGCAGGTCTGTTCCACGAGCGCGACATGACAGCGGAGAGATGGTACATTTGTCCAGGAGGACTGTAGCCATTGCTGACCAGCTCATCGAAGCATTGGGGGTTATATCCCGACAGCTGGCCATCATGACCGAGTACATTCCACGCATGGCGGAGTCCCTGGATGCGATAGCCAGGAACACTGCTGCCACATGCTCGAGTGCGGCACTTCACCCTAAGTTCTGCACCACCGCTGCGAACGACAGATGCGAGGCA
Organism: Pristiophorus japonicus; assembly: GCF_044704955.1. Taxonomy (NCBI): domain Eukaryota; kingdom Metazoa; phylum Chordata; class Chondrichthyes; family Pristiophoridae; genus Pristiophorus; species Pristiophorus japonicus. The sequence continues at coordinate 51,203,210 of NC_091988.1, forward strand.
GGACCAAGATCCTGCTTCTGGATCAGAGCATGTTCCCCCCTTGGCACCTCCCCCCCCCCCCCGCTCCCGTACCCGTGCAACCACCGCATCTACTTCATCCTCCCCAATGAGGCACCGCCTGAGGAGCTCCCCGGCAGGTGCCATGGAGCGAGGAGGAGTAGGGGTAGAGGTGGGGAGAAGGAGAGGGGGAAGGAAAGTGAGGTACATGTGCGCAGGTGATGGCTGTGTTATATCTCCATCTGGGTGTATGCAATTTGTTGCAATGTATGGGGGCTGGGGACCACGCTCCTGCTTTGCCTTTGTATTCTGTGTTGGTGGACATGTTGAACATGTGATTGATGTCATTGGTGGAAAAAGTGGGGTGGGGGCAGGGTTTGGGTGTTATTGGCTGTGATACTTATGATTTCAGACCAATGTTGGTATTAAACTTTTGTTATTGAACATAACCTTATTGCGCATTGTCTCAGATAGCTGGAACGTTACACACTGAAAGGGTTAAATAAAACTTATCAATCAACGTAAACTTTAACTGGCACCAAGTTGATGGGCACCATTGATGTCTGAGCTGCACACACACAGCACTGTGTCAGCATTGTCACTCACATCAGCGCCCTTTCAGGCAAATCTTTCAGATATCAGCTCCTCACGTAAGAGTGGGATTTAACAAATACCAGCCACACCGCTGGCGTTCGTTCCAGTTTGTTCCACTTTTTTCGGGCGTTTTTTTGAGCAAGCGATATTGTTGACAATATGTGCGCGAGGTGGTGAAATTGATGATGGCCGATCTCCATGGCCGCTAGTTTGGGTAAAATTGCTCTTTACAACAAAAAACAGTGGGCGGGCGTTCATATTGAATCTCGGCGTTAATTCCGTGCGGAAAGTAACGCTTGCCGATATTATGGGCGTTGATTTCGCCCATTCTGCTGATACCGCCCAAAAAAAGTGGGAAGGCGGTAATATTTTTGCCCGGCTTTAAGCACATTGGGAAAATAACGCTTGGCGATAAGTCTCCTAAAAAAGCCTGTCAGTTTCCATTTTGTGCCAAAATGGGCGATATATGGGTGTTATACGTCATTTCAGTGGTAAAATGGATGTTAAGTGGGCGTTAAGTATGCAAAAAAAGTGGAGGTTCTAGCCCATGGACTGCAGGAAGATATCAATCTACTTGTCAGGTGGGCAGAACAGTGGCAAATGGAATTTAATTCGGAGATGTGTGAGGTAATGCACTTGGGGAGGGCTGATAAGGAAAGGGTATACACATTAAGCAGTAGGCCACTTAGAAGTGTAGATGAACAAAGGGACCTTGGAGTGCTTGTCCACTGATCCCTGAAAATAGCAGGCCAGGTGGATAAGTTGGTTAAGAAGGCCAATGGAATACTTGCCTTTATTGGCTGAGGCATAGAATACAAGAGCAGGGAGGTTATGCTTAAATTGTATAATGCTCTGGTTAGACCAAAGCTGGAATACTGCGTGCAGTTCTGATTGCCGTATTATAGGAAGGACATGATTGCACTGGAGAGGGTGCAGAGGAGATTTACGAGGAAGCTGCCTGGAATGGAGAATCTTAGCTATGAGGACAGATTGGATGGGCTGGGTTTGTTCTCCTTGGGACAGAGGAGGCTGAGAGGAGACCTCATTGAGGTGTATAAAATTTTGAGAGGCCTGGATATTGTGGCTAGCAAGGGCCTAGTTCCCTTGGTGGAGGGGTCAATTACGAAGGGGCATAGTTTTAAGATGGTTGGTGAAAGATTTAGAGGGGATTTGAGGGGAAGTTTCTTCACGCAGAGGGTTGTGGGGGTCTGGAACTCACTGCCTGGAAGGGTGGTAGAGGCAGAAACCCTCATCACATTTAAAACATGCTTGGATGGGCATTTGAAATGCCGTAACCTGCAGAGTTACGGACCTAGAGCTGGTAAGTGGGATTAGACTGGATAACCTCTTGTTGGCTGGTGCAGATACGATGATAAGTACTTCAGAGAATCGAATATGGCCAGTGTGATCTCCTGGACTAGTTTTGATTGCCTGGATTGGTCGGAGAGGAATTTTCCCAGATTTCTTTTCCCCAATTGGCCTGGGGTTTTAACTTTTTTTTTCCTCTTCCAGGAGATCGCATGTCTCCGGTTGGGGTGGAATGTAAAATGTTGCAATGTATGGTGTATCGCAGTTGTGTGGGGCAGACTGGTTGTGCTGGATGCTCTTTTCCTTTCTGCTATTGTTCATAGATTTATATGTAACTAATGTATATAATGACTCGAATGACTTGTTACTGTAAACTCACTCAGGTGCAAACCTCGTTCAACTTTACTCGCGCCCAAAGTGCCCACATGACATGGTACTCGCTCTTATATAGCAGGGCCCATGCACACGTGCGTACAGCCCGATGATCTCCGACAGTGGCGCCCCCTGATGTCTAGTGACCCTAAGCATCAATACATAACAACATCCCTCTTCAAGATCTTAGTATCAGTCTCTCTACAAATTAAGACGGGCTGGGGCTTTTCGCTCATGAGTTGATCGTCTCAGTTCAACTCCAGTTCTGGGCGAGCGTTCTGAGTCAGCTATGACTGGAGGCTGAGTAACCGATCTGATGGGAGTGGGAATGACTCTTATCAGAGACTGAAAGTCCAGATTCAGTAATGACAGCAGAGTCTTCTGATGAATGAACATTGGTTGGTTGGTCACTGACTGCATCTTCCTCAACCGGTTCTGGTTCATTCATGTGCCGCAGTTTTATCTGATCAACATGTTTCCTGCATGTTTGCCCATTCTTGAGCATGACAATAAACACTCTGTTACCCTCCATGGCTGTAACAGTACTGACGATCCACTTTGGACCTTGACCATAATTCAGCACATAAACTGAATCATTGACAGAGATGTCACGTGACACAGCAGCACGATTATGATACCATTGCTGATTTTGACGTCTGTTTTCAACATGATCATTCAAATAAGGATGGACAAGAGAGAGCTTGGTCTTGAGAGTTCTCCATCAGTAGTTCAGCAGGGGAAATCCCGATAAGCGTGTGAGGTCTTGTATATTGCTTAGTTACAGGACATGACAAACGAGTCTTCAGTGAACCCTGAGTCACACGTTTCATGCTTTGCTTGATTGTTTGAACTGCATGCTCTGTTTGACCATTAGACGCAGGTTTGAATGGAGCAGACCTTACATGTCTGATACCATTGAGTTTCATGAACTCCTGAAACTCAAGACATGTGAAGTAAGATCCATTATCACTCACAACGATGTCAGGAGTAGCAAACATGACATGAAGGCTCTAAATACTATCTGTGGACGCACTGATGACATAATAATACACTCTATCCACTTTGAATATGCATCCACCACAACAAAAAACATCTTTCCCAGGAAAGGGCCTGCAAAATCGATGTGTATCCTCGACTATGGTTTAGATGGCTATGACCAAAGACTCAGCGGAGATTCCGCTGGTGCTTTACTTAGCTGCATGCAATTATTGCACTGATGCACACATGATTCCAGATCAAAGTCAATTCCAGGCCACCAAACATGAGCCCTGGCAATGGCTTTCATCATGACAATACCAGGATAAGTGCTATGTAGTTCATGTACAAATTTTTCTCTGCATTTCTTAGGCATAACAACATGATTGCCCCACAGTAGACAATCTGACTGAATGGATAGTTCATCTTTGCAACGGTTGTAAGGTTTAGTCTCATCACACATTTCCATAGGTATTGCAGACCAATTACCACTGAGAACACAACGTTTCACAACCGATAAAATAGGATCATGGTTGGTCCAGATCCTCACTTGTTGAGAAGTGACAGGAGTTCCTTCACTCTCAAAAGCATCCATTACTAACAGTAGATCTGCAGGTTGAGTCGTCTCCACTTCAGGTGTGGGCAATGGCAGATGACTCAGTGCAGCGGCACAATTCTCAGTGCCAGGTCTATGACGAACAACACAATCATAGGCAGACAATGTCAACGGCCACCTCTGGATATGGAATGATGCATTGGTATTAATACCTTTGTTTTCCGAGAACAATGAAATGAGTGGCTTGTGATCCGTTTCGAGTTCAAAATGAAGACCAAACAGGTACTGATGCATCTTTTTGACCCCATACATACAGGCCAAAGCTTCTTTTTCAACCATGCTGTAAGCTCTTTCAGCCTTTGACAAACTTTTCGAAGCATACGCAACAGGTTGTAGCTTACCCGACTCATTTGTTGTTGGAGCACACAGCCAACTCCATATGATGAAGCATCACAAGCCAATACAAGACACATACACGGATCATAGTGAACAAGCAGCTTGTTCAAACAGAACAGATTCTTGGCCTTCTCAAAAGCTCTATCTTGAGATACACCCCAGACCCAGTTGTCGCCTTTGCTGAGCAGCATGTGCAGTGGCGCTAATAAAGTGCTTAATCTGGGTAAAAAATTACCAAAGTAGTTGAGTAGCCCAAGGAATGAACGCAGCTCCGTCCCATTCTGAGGTCTGGGTGCATTTCTGATGGCCTTGGTTTTCAAATCAGTAGGCCTGATGCCATCAGCAGCAATCTTCCTCCCCAGGAATTCAACTTCAGGTGCCATGAAGACACACTTCGAACGTTTCAGCCTGAGTCCCACTTTGTCCAGACGATGTAGGACTTCTTCAAGATTGTTCAGATTTTCAGCAGTGTCGCGACCTGTGACCACAATGCCATCTTTAAACACGATGGTTATAGGAACGAACTTCAGTAGACTCTCGATGTTCCTCTGAAATATGGTTGCAACCGAACGAATTCCAAAAAGACACCTGTTGTAGACGAACAGTCCTTTATGGGTGTTGATGCAGGTGAGTTTCTTCGACGTGTCGATAAGCTCCTGTGTCATATTGGCCAATGTCAGATCCAGTTTAGTGAACGATTTTCCACTAGCTAGCATGGCAAACAGGTCATCAGCCTTCGGTAGCGGATACTGATCCTGTTTCGAAAATTGGTTAATCGTAACCTTGTAGTCTCCACAGATCCTGACAGTGCCATCACTCTTTAACACAGGAATGATAGGACTGGCCCATTTGTTAAAGTCGACTAGTGATATGACCCCTTCACATTGGAATCTGTCAAGCTCAATTTCAACCTTCTCCCTCATCATGTACGGAACAGACCGAGCTTTATGATAGACAGGTCTTGCATCAGAATCCAGGTGAATCTGCACCTTGGCTCCAGTAAAATTGCCAATGCCCGATTCAAACAAAGAAGGAAACGTCTATAGCACTTGAGCACATGAAATGTCATCCATCGAGGACAACGCTTTGATATCATTCCAGTTCCACTTGATCTTCTTGAGCCAATTCCTGCCAAACAGCATTGGACCAGTTCCTGGGACGATCCATAATGGTAACTCAGGAACCACACCATCATATGACATCTTGACTACTGCAGTGACAATCACCGGTCTGAGTTCCTTAGTATAATTACGCAACTTGGCATTGACTGGACTCAGCTTAGGCTTCACAGCCTCAGTGTCCCACAGCTTGTCGAATGTCCTTTGGCTCATTATTGACTGACTCGCACCTGTGTCCAGCTCCATTGATACAGGCACAGCATTCAGCTTCACATTAACGATTATTGGTTGGCTCTTTGTCAGGAAAGAATACATAAGAACATTAGAACATAAGAATTAGGAACAGGAGTAGGCCATCTAGCCCCTCGAGCCTGCTCCGCCATTCAACAAGATCATGGATGATCTGGCCGTGGACTCAGTTCCACTTACCCGCCCGCTCCCCGTAACCCTTATTTCCCTTATTGGTTAAAAATCTATCTATCTGTGATTTGAATACATTCAATGAGCTAGCCTCAACTGCTTCCTTGGGCAGAGAATTCCACAGATTCACAACCCTCTGGGAGAAGAAATTCCTTCTCAACTCGGTTTTAAATTGGCTCCCCTGTATTTTGAGGCTGTGCCCCCTAGTTCTAGTCTCCCCGACCAGTGGAAACAACCTCTCTGCCTCTATCTTGTCTATCCCTTTCATTATTTTAAATGTTTCTACAAGATCACCCCTCATCCTTCTGAACTCCAACGAGTAAAGACCCAGTCTACTCAATCTATCATCATAAGGTAACCCCCTCATCTCCGGAATCAGCCTAGTGAATCGTCTCTGTACCCCCTCCAAAGCTAGTATATCCTTCCTTAAGTAAGGTGACCAAAACTGCACACAGTACTCCACGTGCGGCCTCACCAATACCCTGTACAGTTGCAGCAGGACCTCCCTATTTTTGTACTCCATCCCTCTCACAATGAAGGCCAACATTCCATTTGCCTTCCTGATTACCTGCTGCACCTGCAAACTAATTTTTTGGGATTCATGCACAAGGACCCCAGGTCCCTCTGCACCGCAGCATGTTGTAATTTCTCCCCATTCAAATAATATTCCCTTTTACTGTTCTTTTTTCCAAGGTGGATGACCTCACATTTTCCGACATCGTATTCCGTCTGCCAAACCTTAGCCCATTCGTTTAACCTATCTAAATCTCTTTGCAGCCTCTCTCTGTCCTCTACACAAACCGCTTTCCCACTAATCTTTGTGTCATCTGCAAATTTTGTTACACTACACTCTGTCCCCTCTTCCAGTTCATCTATGTATATTGTAAACAGTTGTGGTCCCAGCACCGATCCCTGTGGCACATCACTAACCACTGATTTCCAACCCAAAAAGGACCCATTTATCCCGACTCTCTGCTTTCTGTTAGCCAGCCAATTCTCTATCCATGCTAATACATTTCCTCTGACTCCACGGACCTTTATCTTCTGCAGTAACCTTTTGTGTGGCACCTTATTGAATGCCTTTTGGAAATCTAAATACACCACATCCATTGGTACACCTCTATCCACCATGCTCGTTATATCCTCAAAGAATTCCAGTAAATTAGTTAAACATGATTTCCCCTTCATGAATCCATGTTGCGTCTGCTTGATTGCACTATTCCTATCTAGGTGTCCCGCTATTTCTTCCTTAACGATAGCTTCAAGCATTTTCCCCACTGCAGATGTTAAACTAACCAGCCTTTTGTCTGTCCCCTTTGTTAAACAGAGGCATTACATTAGCTGCTTTCCAATCCGCTGGTACCTCCCCAGAGGCCAGAGAATTTTGGTAGATTATAACGAATGCATCTGCTATAACTTCCGCCATCTCTTTTAATAACCTGGGATGCATTTCATCAGGACCAGGGGACTTGTTTACCTTGAGTCCCATTAGCCTGTCCAGCACTACCCCCCTAGTGATAGTGATTATCTCAAGTTCCTCCCTTCCCACACTCCTGTGACCAGCAATTTCTGGCATGGTTTCTGTTTCTTCCACTGTGAAGACCGAAGCAAAATAATTGTTTAAGGTCTCAGCCATTTCCACATTTCCCATTATTAAATCCCCCTGCTCATCTTCTAAGGGACCAACATTTACTTTAGTCACTCTTTTCCGTTTTATATATTGGTAAAAGCTTTTACTATCTGTTTTTATGTTTTGCGCAAGTTTACTTTCGTAATCTATCTTTCCTTTCTTTATTGCTTTCTTAGTCATTCTTTGCTGTCGTTTAAAATTTTCCCATTCTTCTATTTTTCCACTAACCTTGGCCACCTTATACACATTGGTTTTTAATTTGATACTCTCCTTTATTTCCTTGGTTATCCACGGCTGGTTATCCCTTCTCTTACCGCCCTTCTTTTTCACTGGAATATATTTTTGTTGAGCACTATGAAAGAGCTCCTTAAAAGTCCTCCACTGTTCCTCAATTGTGCCACCGTTTAGTCTGTGTTTCCAGTCTACTTTAGCCAACTCTGCCCTCATCCCACTGTAGTCCCCTTTGTTTAAGCATAGTACGCTCATTTGAGACACTACTTCCTCACCCTCAATCTGTATTACAAATTCAACCATACTGTGATCACTCATTCCGAGAGGATCTTTTATTAGGAGATCGTTTATTATTCCTGTCACATTACACAGGACCAGATCTAAGATGGCTTGCTCCCTTGTAGGTTCTGTAATATACTGTTCTAAGAAACAATCCCGTATGCATTCTATGAATTCCTTCTCAAGGCTACCCCATGCGATTTGATTTGACCAATCGATATGTAGATTAAAATCCCCCATGATTACTGCCGTTCCTTTTTCACATGCCTCCATTATTCCCTTGATTGTTGCCCACCCCACCGTGAAGTTATTATTTGGGGGCCTATAAACTACGCCCACCAGTGACTTTTTCCCCTTACTATCTCTAATCTCCACCCACAATGATTCAACATTTTGTTCATTAGAGCCAATATCATCTCTCACAACTGCCCTGATATCATCCTTTATTAACAGAGCTACCCCACCTCCTTTCCCTTCTTGTCTATCTTTCCGAATTGTCAGATACCCCTGTTTGTTTAATTCCCTGTCTTGGCCAACTTGCAACCACGTTTCTGTAATGGCCACCAAATCATACCCATTTGTAATGATTTGTGCCGTGAGCTCATTTACTTTATTTCAAATGCTGTGTGCCTTTAGGTAGAGTGTTTTAATACTAGTTTTTAAACCATGATTTTTAGTTTTGACCCCTCCTGCAGCCCCTTTATATTCATACATATTGTCCCTTCCTATCACCTTGTGGTTTACACTTACCCCAGTACTACTCTGCTCTGTTGCCTCCTGCCTTTTGCATTCTTTTTTGGGGTCCTGTTCATCTGAGCTCTCAACCAATCTAACTAGCTCAGAGCCCTCTCCTGGGTTCTGAATACTCCTTGCATTGAAGCACCGAGCTTTCATGCTTGCCTTTTTATTACACTTTGACCCTTTAGAATTTTGCTGTACAGTGGCCCTTTTTGTTTTTTGCCTTGGGTTTCTCTGCCTTCCACTTTTACTCATCTCCTTTCTGTCTTTTGCTTCTGTCTCCATTTTGTTTCCCTCTGTCTCCCTGCATTGGTTCCCATCCCCCTGCCATATTAGTTTAACTCTTCCCCAATAGCACTAGCAAACACTCCCCCTCGGACATTGGTTCTGGTCCTGCCCAGGTGCAGACCGTACACTGCCTCCTTGGGTATCTTGGGTTGCATAAGCGGGCCAGCGTTGGACTGGTCATCATCATCAATGTGATGAGCAGCAGAATGCTTGCTCAGTTGTGGGCACATTCGCTAAAGATGCCCCACTTCCGAACAGTCTTTACCGATGTACTGTTTAAACTGACACTAATGAGACCGATGATAGTCCCCACAACGCCAACAGGATGAAATTGGATTTGTACCAGTTGGTGGACTTTGAGCAGCTAAGGTTTCACATAAGTAGTTGAGTTGGCCCTGCCATAAGCAGCTCTGCCAGATGACGATACAATCTTGTTTACAGTACTCCGACTCTTCGATGATATCTGCCTTAAATTATCATCAGTCGCCATGCATGCCTGGGCAGTCGCGATGGTCTTGCTCAAATCCAGCGTTTCTGTAGCCAATAATTTCCGAAGGTTAATGCCTATCACAAAGAAATCTCGCAGCATGTCTTCCACTGCGTTTCTGAACTTACACGGCTCAGCCAGACGTCTTAGGTCAGCAACGAATCCCAACACATCCTGGCCCTCAGCACGAACATGTGTGTAGAAGCGATAGCGTGAAATGACGATCCACTCTTTTGGCTTGAGATATTCACGTACCAGAGCGCACAAATCCCCATACTCTTTGTCCATTGGACGTGCAGGCGAGAGAAGATTCTTTAGTGAGGCCATAAATTTTCGGACCACAAACGGTGAGGAGAACCGCCCTGCGCCTAACTGCGTCACCAGCTTCCTCCATTTTGTTGGCCACAAAATATTGATCCAAGCGGTCGATAAAATCTGCCCAATCCTCACCATCCATGAATCTCTCCAGAATTGTGCATGCGAAGGTTCTTAAGTTACCTCATCGCCACATGTAATGCATATAATGACTTGAAAGATTTGTTACTGTAAACTCACTCAGGTGCAAACCTAGTTCATCTTTATTCATGCCCAAAGTGTCCACATGACATGATACTCGCTCTTGTATGCCAGGGTCCGCGCACATGCGCGTACAGCCCGATGACCTCTGACAGTGGCGCCCCTTGGTGTTTAGTGACCCCATGCATCAATACATAACAGTAACCTTCAGGGCTGCTGACCAAAGGCCGTGTGGCTCTTTGATGGCCGGCGCAGACACGATGGGCCGAAATGGCCTCCTTCTGCGCTGTAAATTTCTATGTTTCTATGTTTCAAAACTTTGCCTCATTCAGTGTTGACACAGTTTACCTTTGGAGAAATCGAAGGAGCACTCATGTGCAAGGTGTTAGCTGTGGCTCAGTGGTCAGATGGCTGTGGGTTCAATTTGCACTCCACAGGCTTGAGCAGTGCAATACCTCAGCAGTACTGAGGGAGTACTGCATTGTCGGAGATGCTGTCTTTCGGATGAGACATTATACCTTCTCGGGTGGGCATAAAAGATCCCATGGCACTATTTTGAAGTAGAGCAGGCTGTTAACATAGAAACATAGAAAATAGGTGCAGGAGTAGGCCATTTGACCCTTCGAGCCTGCACCGCCATTCAATAAGATTATGGCTGATCATTCCCTCAGTACCCCTTTCCTGCTTTCTCTCCATACCCCTTGATCCCTTTAGCCATAAGGGCCATATCTAACTCCCTCTTGACTATATCCAATGAACTGGCAAAAACAACTCTCTGCAGTCGTGAATTCCACAGGTTAACAACTCTCTGAGTGAAGAAGTTTCTCCTCATCTCAGTCCTAAATGGTCTACCCCTTATCCTAAGACTATGTCCCCTGGTTCTGGACTTCCCCAACATCGGGAACATTCTCCCCGCATCTAACCTGTCCAGTCCCGTCAGAATCTTATACGTTTCTATGAGATCCCCTCTCATCCTTCTAAACTCCAGTGAATAAAGGCCCAGTTGATCCAGTCTCTCCTCATATGACAGTCCAGCCATCTCTGGAATCAGTCTGGTGAATCTTTGCTGCACTCCCTCAATAGCAAGAACGTCCTTCCTCAGATTAGGAGACCAAAACTGAACACAATATTCCAGGTGAGGCCTCACTAAGGCCCTGTACAACTGCAGTAATACCTCCCTGCTCCTATGCTCAAATTCCCTAGCTATGAAGGCCAACATACCATTTGCCTTCTTCACCGCCTGCTGTACCTGCATGCCCACTTTCAGTGACTGATGAACCATGACACCCAGGTCTCGTTACATCTCCCCCTTTCCTAATCTGCCGCCATCCAGATAATATTCTGCCTTCGTGTTTTTGCCCCCAAAATGGATAACCTCACATTAATCCACATTATACCACATCTGCCATGCATTTGCCCACTCACCTAACCTGTCCAAGTCATCCTGCAGCCTCTTGGTGTCCTCTTCACAGCTCACACTGCCACCCTCACCATTCTCACCGGTGTCACGACCAATATTTATCTCTCAACCAACATCACTAAAAGCAGATTATATGGTCGTCATCACACTGCTATTTCTGGAACCTTTCTGTGCGGAAATTGGCTACCGCGTTTCCAACATTACAACGGTGACTAAACTTCAAAAGATAATGAATTGGTTGTAAAGCACTTTGGGAAACCTTGAGGTAATGAAAGGCACTATGTGAATATAATTTTTTTTTTCAGAAATCCAGTCTAGATCATAAGAAACAATTGTTAAACTCCTAGGTCCCACTAATGCACAAATAGATTTAGGACAGTGGGAATCGACTTTCATAAAAAGTGGGCACTCAGACTGCTTAAGAAAGTGACTGACACAGGTGTATCCTGGAAGATATCTAATGTAGTCCTGAATGTGTAACATGGACAATCCCTCTGATTTGAACATTTCTAAAAGGAATGCTAGATGTTTTATTCCTATTTTTGTGTTTTATTATCTGAAGGCCTTGGTTTTGAAAGTTAGTAATGTTTTCAAATAACTCTTCACCAGCAACAAAGGAAGCATCAGAACACAAGCCCCGATATCACCTGTCTCAGGCCTATCCTGTCCCTGTCCAGCTTTGAACTTTAGTTCAGTTAGACAGACCTTCACAACACAGAGATATAATACATTTATTTTTACTAACCTCTATTTGGATCACCATCAGTTAACAAAATAATCATGGAGACACTTCTTTCAGGCAGTTGTTTTTCTTGATGGGCTTTGTCCAGAAGGTTTACTGCTTCCAGCATCGGATCATTTATATTTGTTCCTACAACAAAAGAAAATATCACCTTGTCTTTTAACATTTTGCAGGCTGGGTAGAATGTTACCTGATTGTGCCATGCTACAAAAATATAAGTAGGGCAACTAAATTTCAGATATTAAAGCGTCAATTTAAAAAAAAAATTATTCATTCATGGGTTGTGGGCGTCGCTGGCAAGGCCGGCATTTGTTGTCCATCCCTAATTGCCCTTGAAGTGGTGGTGGTAATGAGAAGGTTGTGTGGTGAAGGCACTCCCACAGTACTGACTTTAATGTAGCTGTTTGGTACAACTCAGTAGCTAAGAGTTAACCACATTGCTGTGGGTCTGGAGTCACATATAGGCCAGACCGGATAAGGACGGCAGATTTCTTTCCCTAAAAGACATTAGTGAACCAGTTTTTTTTGGACAATCCGATAGTTTCATGGTCACCATTACTGATACTAGCTTTTTAATTAAAAATTTATTTAATTAACTGAATTTAAATTCCCCAAGCTGTCGTGGTGGGATTTGAACTCACGTATCTGGATTACTAGTCCAGTAACATAACCACTGCTATGTATTTAACCCCTTGTAACCTGCATCACACCTGACCACCAGAGGGCCTACCCGTTGGAGTCCCAATGGATCCCAGCATCCCTTGGGAGCACAGTATATAAGAAGGCCACCCAAGAGGTACCTGCACTCTGGAATCTTAATAAAGGAGCTAAGGTCACACTTGCTCATTAAACACAGTATTCAGTCTGACCATTTATTATGAATGTAACAATTGGCGACGAGGTAACGAACAACCGCGCGAAAATGCAAAGAACAGTCAGCATCCCAGAGAAGTTCTCAAAAGGGGATGATTGGGAGGCCTTCGTGGAAAGATTCGACCAATACTTCGTGGCCAACGAGCTGGAAGGGAATGAGAATGCTACCAAATGAAGGGCGATCCTCCTAACTGTCTGTGGGGCAACAACCTATGGCCTCATGAAGAATCTCCTGGCCCGGGCAAAATCAACAGAGAAATCCTACGAAGAATTGTGTACGCTGGTCCGGGAGCACCTAAATCTGAAGGAAGGCATGTTGATGGCGAGATATCGGTTCTACATGTGTCAACAATCGGAGGGCCAGGAAGTGGCGAGCTACGTCACCAAACTAAGGCGCCTTGCAGGACATTGTGAATTTGAGGGATTCTTAGAACAAATGCTCAGAGACTTTTTTGTACTGGGCATCGGACATGAGACAATCCTTCGCAAACGTTGACTATAGAAACTCCGAATCTGAGTAAAGCCATAACGATAGCCCAGGCATTTATGTCCACCAGCGACAACACCAAGCAGATTTCGCAGAATAAAGAAGTTTCGGCCAGTACTGTGCATAAAGTAATGTCAGTTTTGAGCAGAACCGAACAGGCAGAACGTACACGCTGGCTGCTGTGGCCCGACCTCAATTGACCCAGAGTCTGCTGTTCTGTTAACACAAGGCAGTTAACACCCTGTTGGCGCTGCGGAGGTGATCATCGGCCCCATCAATGCCTCTTTAAGCACTATGCGTGCAATGGCTGCAGAACAATGGGACACCTCCAAAGAATGTGCATGTGAGCTGCAAACCCTGCAAACCACCACATTGCAGAGGAAGATCGATCCACAGTGGATCAGACTGAATTGGAAACTCGTACTGAGGAGGCAGAGGTGTACGGGGTACACACGTTCACGACGAAATGCCCACCAATAATGTTGAAAGTTGAACTGAACGGCATTCCAGTGTCTATGGAGCTGGACACGGGGGCAAGTCAGTCCATAATGAGTAAAACAGCCTTCGACCGGCTGTGGGGAAAGAAGGCACAAGCTCAGTCCCATTCACACCGAACTAAGGACTTACACCAAGGAACTAATCCCTGTAATTGGCAGTGCTGAAGTCAAAGTCTCCTATTATGGAACAGTATACAAACTCCCGCTGTGGATTGTGCCAGGAGATGGCCCCAAGTTGTTTGGCAGAAGCTGGCTGGGGAAAATCCACTGGAACTGGGACGACATCCGAGCGCTTTCGTCCATCGACGATACCGCATGTACCCAGGTTCTAAGCAAGTTCCCTTTGTTATTCGAGCCACGCATTGGAAGCTTTTCGGGGGCGAAAGTGCAGATCCATTTGGTTCCAGGTACCCGACCCATCCACCACAAGGCTTGGGCGATACCGTACATGATGCGCGAAAAAGTGGAAATCGAGCTGGACAGGCTGCAACATGAAGGCATCATTCCGCTGGTGTAATTCAACGAGTGGGCCAGTCCGATTGTTCTGGTACTCAAGGAGGATGGTATGGTTAGAATTTGCAGGGACTATAAAGTAACAATGAGCCGTTTTTCGCTGCAGGACCAGTATCCGCTACCCAAGGCAGATGACCTATTCGCGACTCTGGCTGGAGGGAAAAAGTTTACCAAGCTGGAACCTGACCTCGGCCTACATGACACAGGAGCTGGAGGAGTCTTCGAAAGGCCTCACCTGCATCAACACGCACAAAGGTCTGTTTATCTACAACCGGTGCTCGTTCGGGATTCGGTCGGCCGCAGCGATCTTCCAGCGGAACATGGAGAGCCTGCTAAAGTCGGTTCCTTGCACAGTGGTCTTCCAGGACGACATATTGGTTACAGGTCGGGTACCATGGAGCACTTGAAGAATCTGGAGGAGGTTCTTAGTCGGTTGGATCACGTGGGGCTCAGGTTGAAACGCTCGAAGTGTGTTTTCCTGGCACAGGGCGTCGAATTCTTAGGAAGGAGAATCGCAGCACATGGCATCAGACCCACCGACACCAAGACGGAGGCCATCAAGAACGCGTCGTGACCACAGAACGTGATGGAGCTGCGGTCATTCCTGGGGCTCCTTAACTATTTTGATAATTTCCTACCTGGGTTAAGCACCCTGTGAGAACCCCTACATGCACTACAGCGCAAGGGAGATGACTGGGTATGGGGGATTCACAAGAGACTGCCTTTAAGAAAGCCAGAAACTTATTGTGTTCTAACAAACTGCTTGTTCTGTATAACCCATGTAAACGATTGGTGTTAGCTTGCGATGCGTCGTCATACGGGGTCGGGTGTATGTTACAACAGGCTAATGAATCGGGAATTTTGCAACCAGTTGCGTATGCATCCAGGAGTTTGTCCAAGGCCGAAAGGGCCGGCAGCAGGTTGGAAAAGAGGCTCTGGCGTGCGTTTACAGAGTAAAAAAAATGCACCAGTACTTATTTGGCCTCAAGTTCGAGCTCGAAACTGACCACAAGCTGTTCATATCGTTATTCTCGGAGAGCAAAGGGATTAATACCAATGCCTCTGCCCGCATCCAAAGATGGGCACTCACGCTGTCGGCATACAACTATGTAATCCGCCACAGACTAGGCACAGAGAACTGTTCAGATGCTCTCAGTCGGCTACCATTGCCCACCACTGGGGTGGAAATGGCACAGACAGCGGACTTGCTCATGGTCATGGAGGCATTTGAGAACCAGATCAGGACCTGGACCAGCCAGAATCCTTTACTGTCCTTGGTAAAAAAACTGTGTCTTCCATGGGAACTGGTCCAGTGTCCCAGTGGAGATGCAGGAAGCAATTAAGCCATTCCACAGGCCCAAAGACAAATTATCCCTGCAGGCGGACTGTCTTTTGTGGGGCAATCGCATAGTCTTGCCCAAGAAAGGCAGAGAGACATTTATTTGCGAACTGCACAACACCCACCCAGGCATCGTAATGATGAAAGCCATAGCCAGATCCTACGTGTGGTGGCCTCGCATCGACTCAGATTTAGGGTCATGCGTGCGCCAGTGCAACACTTGCTCACAGTTGAGCAAAGGACCCAGAGAAGTACCGCTAAGTTTGTGGTCCTGGCCATCCAAACCGTGGTCGAGGATTCATGTAGACTATGCGGGCCCATTCCTAGGCAAAATGTTTTTGGTTGTTGTAATTGCTTACTCAAAATGGATTGAATGTGCAATAATGTCTGTAAGCACATCCACGGCCACCATTGAAAGCCTACGAGCCATGTTTGCCATGCACGGCATGCCTGATGTCCTAGTTAGCGACAATGGGCCGTAGTTCACCAGTGGTGAATTTAAGGAATTCATGACCCGCAATGGGATCAAACTTGTCATATCTGCCTTGTTCAAGCCCTCATCCAACTGCCAGGCAGAACAGGCAGTTCAGACCATCAAGCAAAGCTTGAAACACGTGTCGGAAGGCTCCCTGCAGACCCGATTGTCCCAAGTACTGCTCAGCTACCGCACCAGACCCCACTCACTCACCGGCATTCCCCCAGCTGAGCTGCTCATGAAAAGAGTGCTTAAAACAAGGCTCTCTCTTGTCCACCCTGATCTACAGGATCACGTGGAGAACAAGCGGCATCAACAAAGTGTGTACCATGACCGCGCAAATTTGTCATGCGATATTGAGATCAATGATCCTGTGTTTGTGCTCAATTATGGACATGGTCCCAAATGGCTTGCTGGCACGGTCACAGCCAAAGAGGAGAGTTGGGTGTTTCAGGTCAAACTGACCAATGGACAAACACACAGAAAACACTTGGACCAAATCAAACTGCGGTTGACCAACAGCTACGAACAACCTGAAGAGGACACCACCAACTTTGACCTTCCAACACACACACAAGTGGCAACTGACATCACAGTTGACCACGAAACTGAACTCATCATCCCCAGCAGCTTGGCAAGGCCGGCTGCCCAACAGCCCAGTGAAGAACTGACCAACCCACCCACACCAGCATTTGTACCAAGACGATCGACAAGGGAGTGCAAAGCCCCAGATCATCTCACCTTGTAAATAAGTGCACTGTTGACTTCACGGGGGAGTGATGTTATGTATTTAACCCCTTGTAACCTGCATCACACCTGATCACCAGAGGGCCTACCTGTTGGAGTCCCAAGGGATCCCAGCATCCCTTGGGGGCACAGTATATAAGCAGGTCACCCACGAGGTACCTGCACTCTGGAATCTTAATAAAGGAGCTACGGTCACACTTGCTCATTACACACAGAACTCAGTCTGACCATTTATTATGAGTGTAACAACCAATACACTACCGTACCCTTTGACTACCGTTTTTTAACAATCAAGAAATTTCTCCCGGGACAAAATTCCAAAGTGTAGCAAAGCGGGTTGTCAGTGCAACTACATCCAAAGGATTAGATTCCACCCAGTCAGGGCACGTCGGCAGGTGTCCTGATCCATCAGCAGACAGTGGCCTGGCCGAAAGTCACGCTGCTAGAGTCAGCCCGAGGTCCAGAGAGAGCGACCCAAATTCACTGGTACAGCTTTGGAGGCCTTGGTCCAGCTATTGGACAGGAGGAGACAGATCCTGTTTGAAGCAGAAATCACTCCAAGAAATACCTCCACTGCCAGTGGGAAGAGATTTCCCAGGAAGTTAATGCCAGGAGCTTAGTTCCGGGGTCATGACTGCAATGCCAAAAGAAGTTCAATGACTTCACCCGAACTGAGAAGGTAAGAATCTTGCCGATCACCTCAACAACTTTCGCCTCACATTTGCTTCTCTTCATTCTCCCAAAATCATTGCAATATACTTTAGTCCACCTTCTTCTCGCTGTACCTCCGAATCTCACCACTACTGCAAGGTTTACTTTCCCAGATCTCACATCTTACACACAACATATGAACTATACGACCATGATGGACACAGTGTAAACACCTTACGAGGATGCCACTGAGACACTATTATTTCATGCAGGAGAAGGTTGTGCACAACTTACAACAGAAGCCTGCAATCAGAGAAGGCCGAACCCTGCCTGCTTAGCATCTACCCTGTGGAAGAAAAGGTGCTTGCCATCACAGGCAGGGGAAGAGTCATACAAACATGGCTATAATGAGTGACGGGGCTGGGGGAGACATCTTGCAGGTTTTCTTCACACCTTATCCACTTTTTCCCTTTTTACTTCCATCTCTCCACACTCACTCTGCATGACAAGCTGCAGCCACTTCTAACTCTGTTCGCCTTTCACACTTAAAGCTAATCCTCACCCGTCCATTTCATTTCAGGTACTGAAAATGCGGATACACCTCTGCCAAGGTCGTCCACAAGAGCCATCTGAAGTGTCCTTCACATCTGAAGGCGATAGTCCTCTTCGCCCAATCACCAGCTTGTGACCCCATGACCTGGTTGAAATAAAGGTGGCTGTGCAACAGGATGAATGAATCATGACTACTACTAGGAAACTGAGCACAGACATACATGATGTGCTGCCTGTGGTCACAAACCAACTAGACATTGAGAGTTGTGGAATCCCTTTCCATTCATAAAGATACCAAGCTGGTGAAGAGGAGCATGCAAGGCAATGTGCATGCAGTCTATGGCACCTTGCACTCTGGGGAAGCCTGCAATGCGGGAGAAGCCTCGTGTTCTCTCATTATGCTTTTCTCTGTGCATTAGAAGAGAGATGTCGAGAGCTCCAGAGATGTCCCGGATACAACGGTAAACAGCAGACTGGGAGATGTCACTGATATCACCTGCTGCAGCCTGGACACTGCCTGTTGCATAAAAGCTAACGGTCACAGTGACCTTGACAGCCACAGGCAGTGCTCTGCATGCCTTGGTCTGAGGCTTGACTTGTGGTTGCAGCAGGTGCCTTAGCTTGGTGATAGTCCCCTTTGTGAAGCGAAGGTGCCTGACACATTGCTCCTCAGTGAAGTTAAGCTGAAGAAGTGCTCCTTGAAGACCAGCTGTGGGTATGGCCTCTTGCGCTGTCCCCTCCACCTCTGGAAGTCCAAATACACCACATCCAATGGTTCCCCTTTATCCACCCTGTTCGTTACATCCTCAAAGAATTCCTGCAAATTTGTCAAACATGACTTTCCCTTCATAAATCCATGCTGACTCTGCCTGTCTGAAATATACTTTTCCAAATGTCCTGCTACTGCTTCTTTAACAATGGACTCCAACATTTTCCCAACCACAGATGCTAGGCTAACTGGTCTATAGTTTCCTGCTTTTTGTCAGCCTCCTTTTTTAAATAGGGGCTTTACATTTGCAGTTTTCCAATCTGTTGGGACCTCCTCAGAATCCAGGGAATTTTGGTAAATTACAACCAATGCATCCACTATCCCTGCCGTTACTTCTCTTAAGACCCTAGGATGCAAGCCATCAGGTCCAGAGGATTTATCCGCCTTTAGTCCCATTATCTTACTGAGTAACACCTCCTTAGTGATTGTGATTGTGTTAAGTTCCTTCCCTCTATAGCCCTTTGACTATCCACTGTTGGGATATTTTTAGTGTCCTCTACCGTGAAGACTGATACAAAATATTTGTTCAGAATTTCTGCCATCTCCATGTTCCCCATTACTAATTCCCCGGCCTCGTCCTCTAAGGGACCAACATTTACTTTAGCCACTCTTTTCCTTTTTATATACCTGTAGAAACTCTTGCTATCTGATTTTATATTTCGTGCTAGTTTACTTTCATAGTCTATCTTCCCTTTCTTAATCTTTTTTTAGTCATTCTTTGCTGGCTTTTAAAAGCTTCCCAATCTTCTGTCCTCCCACTAGTTTTGTCACTTTGTATGCCCTTGGTTTTAATTAAATACCATCCTTTATTTCTTTAGTTAGCCATGGATGGCTATCCGTTCTGTTATACCCTTTCTTCCTCACTGGAATATATTTTTCTTGAGAGTTATGAAATATCTCCTTAAATGTACACCACTTCAGCCGTCCTACACTTTCATCTATTTTCCGAGTCCACTCTGCCCTCATACCGTTGTAATTTCCTTTATTTAAGCTTAGTACGCTGGTTTGATATCCAACTTTCTCGTCCTCCATCTGAATTTGAAATTCAACCATGCTGTGGTCACTTATTCCAAGGAGATCCTTTACTAGGAGATTGTTTATTAATCCTGTCTCATTACACAGGATCAGATCCAAGATAGCCTGCCCCCTGGTTGGTTCCATTACATACTGCTCAAGGAACCCGTCCCTTATGCACTCTATGAACTCTTCCTCAAAGCTACCCTGACCAATTTGATTTCTCCAATCAAAATGTAGGTTAAAATCACCCATGATTATTGCTGTTCCCTTTTTACAAGCCCCTGCTATTTCTTGGTTTATACTCTGACCAACAAAGTTGCTATTGTTAGGGATCCTATAGACTATGCCTACCAGTGACTTTTCCCCCTTATTATTCCTTATCTCCACCCAAACTGTTTCAACATCCTAATCATTTGAGCCAATATCGTTTCTCACTATTGCAGTGATTCTATCCTTTATCAACAGAGCTACCCCACCTCCTTTTCCTTTCTGTCTGTCCTTCCGAATTATCAAGTACCCATGAATGTTTAGTTCCCAGTCTTGGTCACCTTGCAACGTCTCTGTTATAGCTACCAGATCATACCCATTTGTAACTATTTGTGCCGACAGCTCATCTAATTTGTTACGAATGCTACATTCATATAAAGAGCTTTTAAATGTGTTTTCTTACCATTTTCTCCTGCTATGGCCCCAGTTTCTGATACGCTTATGTTTATAAATTCTGTCCTTTCCTGTCACGCTCTGGTTTTCGTTTCCTCCAATGCTACCCTACTCCATTGCCTTCACCTTGCTCTTTGAGCTTTTAGGTTTCTGCTCACCTGAACCCTCCCCTCCACCACTCAGTTTAAAGCTCTCTCTGCAGCCCTAATTATTCGGTTCACCAGGACCCTTGACCCAGCACATTCCAAGTGGAGTCCGTTCCGACGGAACAGCTCCCTCATAGCCCAGTACTGGTGCCATTGCCCCAGGAACCAAAACCCATATTTTGAAGAATAAGTATTTCCCTACATTAAGCTTCCCCATTAACTAATTTTGAAAAATATAGTACAATAAATTCTCATTTTTTTACTGATGAAAACAGTAATCTTTACCTCCTCTGGCATAAATGGTTCGCACAAATGTTTTAGCTTCATTCACATTGTCCGGAGTTGCTTGAAATATGGAATCTCTCCATGTTTCAGCATTATGATCAAAGATAATAATTGCAAAATGATCCTTTGTGTCCATATCATCTAAAATTTTTATAAGAGCTTCATTTGTCTGGAAGGGATGAAACATCAGTCAGCAACTGTAACTTAAGAGCATGGACTTTAACAACCACATTAACTGTAGAGCACAACAGGCTTTGATAGCATTTTCCTCAACATGTTGCTGTGCCATGAAGATGGCCCCTATGAATCACAGACAAACACTCAATGAATAAGAGCGTGCACCGGTAACTTTGACCAAATAATTTTGAGATTGACTTGCACTCAAGTAGATTTAAGAAGCATGCTGTGGGGACTGTATAAAATGTTATTGTTAATTGCTCCTTAAATCAGAAGTAGCAATATAGAATTTAACTCTGTGTTACAGCAACATTTGCAAGAGATTCATACTAAAGAGATTATGCCATATTCATGAAATTAACAAAACATTTGTTAGATGAAGGGTTACACCCAAAACATTAGCTTGTCTTTTTTTTAAAACCGATGCTGTGTATTTCCAGCATTTCTGCTTTGTTTCGAGAATGTTTGTCTGCAAGTTGTGCCGGGGTGCGGGGAAGATAACCATCAAATACAGCTTTGCTCCGAAGCGGCCTTTTCTTAATGTAGGGCCATTTATACTTTGTGCCCTACCTTTTTGCAGGTATCTAGTGGCCAATTCTACAATGGGGCTGATTATCGGTCCTATACATTTATAGGTCAATTAATGCTATATTATTATTAATTTAAGAACGTAGGAGTACAACACGTTGTAGTCTGTATTTAATCTAGCAAGACATCTGCATACACTCTTATTGGGGTTGTCATGTATTCGACTGTCAATGTAATCCATGTATAAACTGACCTAAGTTGTACACCGTGAGAACATTGACCACAAGAGCTGAACTTGTGGGAGATAGTTCCAAACCTGGACTTTCAGGTATAAAAGGGGAAGCTCCACCCATCTTCTCCACTTCAGTGCTGGCAAATAAAGGTTACTGGTCACAGAGTGACCTGATCTCTAGTATGGGCCTCATGTGCATTTGTACTGTATAGTAAGGACATATTATTGGTGACGAGAAACTGGGATTTAAACCACGCGAGCATGGCCACTAGCAGCACAGACGAGATGATTGGGACGATTTTATTGAGAGACTACAGCAAAGTTTCGTCACTAAGGAATGGTTGGGACAGGATTCGGCCGACAAACGCAGGGCTCATCTCCTGATGGTTTGTGGATCCAGGACGTACTCCCTGATGAAAGATCTTCTAGTGCCAGAGAAGCCGGCGGACAAGAGCTCAGTAAGTTGATCGGGGAACACTTTAAACCGGCGAGCAGCATGCACATGGCGAGACACCGGTTTTACATGCACCGGCGGCGAGAAGGGCAAAGCGTTCCAGACTTTGTGGCAGACCTCCGGCGACTGGCAAACCTATGTAAGTTCCCAGATGCATGCAGAGCGAAGATGCTGCGAGACTTTTTTATTGAGGGCATCGGGCACGCTGGGGCTTTCAGGAAACTGATTGAGACCAAAGACTTGACCCTGGAAACGGCGGCTTTGATGGCCCAGATATTTATCTCAGGGGAGGAAGAGACCAGAATGATGTTTGACAAAAATCTTGGTTTAAATGCAGCAAATGGACAGGGAGTCAACATTGTTAATGCGACAGACAGGAACAATTGGACATGCCCGAGCATGTAGTCGAACCCAAACAGGGAATTCAACAGAGACAATGGCTAGCTGAACGGCGATTCATGCCATTGCAAGGGACAATGCGGCCAGTAATGGGGCCATCGACACCTGTCAATGGTGCGCTTAAGGACAGTTACAGAGACAGTCAGAGACGATCGACTGGTAATGGACCTTTTGTTTCCAACAACGGCTCATGTTGGAGGTGTGGAGGCAAACACACAGCCAGAGCTTGCAGGTATCAGCAATATACCGATGTAAGCCCTACGAGGCCAAATGCACACTGGGGGGAAATCACTGGAAGCTGAAGTTCAGCGAGTTCATGTGGAGCACATATACAGTTCATACACCAGCCACCGATAATGATGAAAGTGTTCCTCAATGGCATTCCAGTATCAATGGAACTAGACACGGGGGCCAGCCAGTCCCTGATGAGTATCAAACAGTTTGATAAGTTGTGGGCGTCCAAGGCCAGGGGGCCAAAATTATTGCCGATTGACGCACAGCTGCGGACATATACAGGGGAGATCATTCCGGTGCTAGGCAGCGCCACGGTAGTCGTGACCCACAAAGATTCGGAGAACAGGTTGCCACTCTGGATTGTCCTGGGGGATGGTCCCACACTGCTGGGGAGGGGTTGGCTTGCTGTCATGAACTGGAAATGGGGCGATGTCAATGCAATTTTTTCTGTGGAGCAAATATCATGCTCACAGGTCCTGGACAAATTTGACTCACTATTTCAACCCGGCATCGGCACTTTCATGGGGACCAAGGTAGCGATTCACATAAACCCGGACGCCAGGCCAAAACACCACAAGGCCAGAGCGGTGCGTGATGCGGGAAAAGATAGAAGGCGAATTGGACCGCCTGCTGAGGGAAGGCATCATCTCGCCAGTCGAATTCAGTGACTGGGTGAGCCCGATTGTGCCGGTGCTCAAGGCGGATGGGTCAGTCAGGATATGTGGTGATTACAAGGCCACCATCAATCAGGTGTCACTCCAAGACCAGTACCCGCTACCGAGAGCGGAGGACCTATTTGCGACGCTATCCGGTGGCAAACTTTTTTCAAAATTGGACCTGACCTCAGCTTACATGACCCAGGAGCTGGTGAATGAGTCGAAGAAGCTGACCACCATCACGACACACAAGGGGTTGTTTGAGTACAACAGATGTCCGTTTGGGATTCGCTCGGCCGCCGCGATCTTTTAACGAAACATGGAAGGTCTCCTCAAGTCAATTCCAAGGACAGTGGTTTTTCAAGACGACATCCTAATCACGGGTTGTGATACTGAAGAACACCTCCACAACCTGGAGGAGGTGCTACGCAGACTGGACCGGGTAGGTCTGTGACTGAAAAAGGCGAAGTGCGTTTTCCTAGCTCCAGAGGTAGAATTCCTGGGGATGAGGGTAGCAGCAGACGAGATCAGGCCGACTGCGTCCAAAAAAGAAGCAATCCAGAGAGCACCCAGACCCCGTAACACGACAGAGCTGCGTTCGTTTCTGGAGCTCCTGAACTATTTTGGTAACTTTCTTCCCAAATTGAGCATGCTGTTAGAGACGCTACACGTGCTCCTATGCAAAGGTCACGAATGGGTCTGAGGGGACAGCCAGGAAAGGGCTTTTGACAGAGATCGTAATTTGTTATGCTCCAACAATCTGTTAACACTATATGACCCATGTAAGAAACTTGTTTTAACGTGCGATGCATCGTCCTATGGGGTCGGGTGTGTTGCAGCATGTTAATGCCAAGGGTCAGTTACAGCCGGTAGCTTATGCCTCCAGAAGTCTGTCCCAGGCAGAAAGGGGCCACGGGATGGTAGAAAAGGAAGCGCTTGCATGTGTATATGCAGTAAAAAAAATGCACCAGTACCTGTTTGGCAGGAAATTTGAGCTGGAGACAGATCACAAACCCCTAATGTCCCTTTTGGCCGACAACAAGGCCATAAATGCAAATGCGTCAGCCCGCATACAGAAGTGGGCACTCACGTGAGCCACATATGACTATACGATTCGGCACAGACCGGGCACTGAAAACTGCGCCAATGTACTAGGGGAGTAGTGCTGGACAGGCTAATGGGACTCAAGGTAGACAAGTCCCCTGGTCCTGATGAAATGCATCCCAGGGTATTAAAAGAGATGTCGGAAGTTATAGCAGATGCATTCATTATAATCTACCAAAATTCTCTGAACTCTGGGGAGGTACCAGTGGATTGGAAAGTAGGTAATGTAACGCCTCTGTTTAAAAAAGGGGGCAGACAAAAGGCAGGTAATGATAGGCCGGTTAGTTTAACATCTGTAGTGGGGAAAATGCTTGAAGCTATCATTAAGGAAGAAATAGCGGGACATCTAGATAGGAATAGTGCAATCAAGCAACATGGATTCATGAAGGGGAAATCATGTTTAACTAATTTACTGGAATTCTTTGAGGATATAATGAGCATGGTGGATAGAGGTGTACTGATGGATGTGGTGTATTTAGATTTCCAAAAGGCATTCGATAAGGTGCCACACAAAAGGTTACTGCAGAAGATAAAGGTACGCGGAGTCAGAGGAAATGTATTAGCATGGATAGAGAATTGGCTGGCTAACAGAAAGCAGAGAGTCGGGATAAATAGGTCCTTTTCGGGTTGGAAATCGGTGGTTAGTGGTGTGCCACAGGGATCGGTGCTGGGACCACAACTGTTTACAATATACATAGATGACCTGGAAGAGGGGACAGAGTGTAGTGTAACAAAATGTGCAGATGACACAAAGATTTGTGGGAAAGCAGGTTGTGTAGAGGACACAGAGAGGCTGCAAAGAGATTTAGATAGGTTAAGCGAATGGGCTAAGGTTTGGCAGATGGAATACAATGTTGGAAAATGTGAGGTCATCCACCTTGGAAAAAAGAACAGTAAAAGGGAATATTATTTGAATGGGGAGCAATTACAACATGCTGCAGTGCAGAGGGACCTGGGGGTCCTTGTGCATGAATCCCAAAAAGTTAGTTTGCAGGTGCAGCAGGTAATCAGGAAGGCAAATGGAATGTTGGCCTTTATTGCGAGAGGGATGGAGTACAAAAGCAGGGAGGTCCTGCTGCAACTGTACAGGGTATTGGTGAGGCCGCAGCTGGAGTACTGTGTGCAGTTTTGGTCACCTTACTTAAGGAAGGATATACTAGCTTTGGAGGGGGTACAGAGACAATTCAGTAGGCTGATACCGGAGATGAGGGGGTTATCTTATGATGATAGATTGAGTAGACTGGGTCTTTACTCGGAGTTCAGAAGGATGAGGGGTGATCTTATAGAAACATTTAAAATAATGAAAGGGATAGACAAGATAGAGGCAGAGAGGTTGTTTCCACTGGTCGGGGAGACTAGAACTAGGGGGCACAGCCTCAAAATACGGGGGAGCCAATTTAAAACCGAGTTGAGAAGGAATTTCTTCTCCCGGAGGGTTGTGAATCTGTGGAATTCTCTGCCCAAGGAAGCAGTTGAGGCTAGCTCATTGAATGTATTCAAATCACAGATAGATAGATTTTTAACCAATAAGGGAATTAAGGGTTATGGGGAGTGGGCGGGTAAGCGGAGCTGAGTCCACGGCCAGATCAGCCATGATCTTGTTGAATGGCAGAGCAGGCTCGAGGGGCTAGATGGCCTACTCCTGTTCCTAATTCTTAGAGTTCTTATGCATTCAGCAGGCTCCCACTAGACACCACCAAGGGGGCAACCGAGCATGCTGCTGAGATGGTCATGGCTGTTGAAACTTTCAAAAGCGAACCTCACCCGTGACAGCCCGTCAGATCAAAGTCTGGACAAATAGAGACCCGCTACTGTCTTTAGTCAAGAAATGTGTCCTGAATGGGGACTGGGCAACCACGTACGGGGCATGCCCTGAGGAATTTAAACCATTGCACAGGCGCAAGGATGAACTCTCGATTCAGGCCGATTGCCTACTATGGGGTAACCGAGTAGTCATGCCCCAGATGAGCAGAGAGGCGTTCATCCGAGAACTCCACAATGAGCACCTGGGCATTGTCATGGTGAAGGCAATTGCCAGGTCACACGTTTGATGGCCAGGGATAGGTGCAGACCTGGAACTTTGTGTTCGCAGGTGCAACACGTGTGCCCAGCTGGGCAATGCACCCAGGGAAGCCCCCCTTAGCTCTGGTCCTGGCCCGCCAAGCCATGGTCACGCATCCATGTGGACTACGCAGGCCCTTTCATGGGAAAAATGTTTTTGGTTATAGTAGACGCCTACTCCAAATGGATTGAATGTGACATTCTCAATTCAAGCACATCCTCTGCCACGGTAGAAAGTCTACGGGCAATGTTCGCTGCCCATGGTCTACCGGACGTCTTGGTCAGCGACAATGGCCCGTACTTTACAAGCATTGAATTCCAGGACTTCATGGCAGGAAATGATATCAACCATGTCAGAATGGCACCGTTCAAGCCGGCCTCAAACAGCCAGGCGGAACGAGCAGTGCAGATAATCAAACAGGGGATGCTCAGAATCCAAGGGGGTTCCCTACAAAGCCGCTTATCACGCCTCCTGTTGGCCAATAGATCCCGACCACACTCGCCCACAGGGGTTCCACCCGCAGAGCTGCTAATGAAAAGGACGCTCAAAACCAGCTTATCCCTTATACACCCCACCATGAAAGAAATTGTTGAGAGCAGGTGCCAGTCACAATGTGATTACCATGACGGGAATGCGAGGGCACGATGTATTGATGTCAATGACCCTGTCTTTGTCCTCAACTACGCTGCAGGGCCCAAATGGCTCGCAGGCACTGTGATTGCCAAAGAGGGGAATAGGATTCTGGTAGTTAAACTTAACAATGGACAAATCTGCCCCAATCACGTGGAGCAAACAAAAAGAAGGTTCAGCAACCCCATAGAAGAAGCAGAGGAAGAACACGATGTAGAGTTCACACCACCACAGGTGACCGAACACCGGAACCAAGTGGAGGAGAGCCCAGTCACTGTGGGCAGTCCGGACAGGCCTGAGGCACCGCAAACAGCAGACACTCAGGCCAGCGCCCAACAATCGGAGCCCCAACTTAGGCGCTCTACAAGGGAGCGTAAACCACCAGAGAGTCTTAACTTGTGATCCCAATAAGACTTTGGGGGGGAGGTGATGTCATGTATTCTACTGTCATTGTAATCCATGTATAAACTGACCTAAGTTGTACACCGTGAGAACATTGACCACAAGAGGTGAACTTGTGGGAGACACTCCTAACCTGGACTTTCAGGTATAAAAGGGGAAGCTCCACCCATCTTCTCCACTTCAGTGCTGGCAAATAAAGGTTACTAGTCACAGAGTGACCTTCTCTCTTGTATGGGCCTCGTGTGCATTTGTACTGTATAGTAAGGACATATTAGGGGTCTTTGTTAGGTTAGAGATAATATGCATCCATTATTTCCTATTGATCCAAAGCGGGGAGGAGTCTGTGCTCTCTGTCTATCAGTGGAAATTCACGTGCTGAACTGAAATAATCAGTGTTTGTGGCCCTGTTGACTGATAATCAATCACCTGATGGCATGCCTGATATCAATAGTGTTTCCTTACTGCTGGAGCAGTGCAATGAAGCACCAATGCAAATTGCTACAGAGGTCAGGTAGACAGACTCAATCCTTCATGCGACTGATATGCCCGTCTCCATTATCTGCTGTGGGGAGGTACTGAATGAAAGTACGTCACCTCAGAGGGAGGGAAAAGGCAGAACACTTCATGTGCTTCCCAGTGAACAGTTGAACAACATGTGGCGTCATCTGTGGCTCAGTGGCAGCATTCTTGCTTCAGTGTCTGAAGGAGACTCGAGCACAAAATATAGGCTGACACGAGAATGCAGTAATGAGAGAGTGTTGCACTGTCGGAGGTGCCGTCTTTCAGATGAGATGTTAAACCGTGTGCCTCTCAGATGGATGTAAAAAAATCCCATGGCACTACTTCAAAGAAGAGCAGGAGAGTTCTCATTAGTGTCTTGGTCAATATTTATCCCTCAACCAACATGACTAAAATAGATTACCTGGTCATTATCAAACTGATGTTTGTGGGATAAGTTATTTACACATTGGCTGCCATGTTTCCTACTTTACAACAGTGATTGCACTTTAAAACTGCATTGGCTGTAAAGCTGTTTGGAACATCCTGAGGTCATGAAAGCTGCTATTTCAATGAAAGTTTGTTTCTGCTTTCTCATATTGGTAGATGTTTAGATCAAGTTAATCACTATTTTGGGGGCAGGTTGTGTAGACCTGGGAAGAAAATAGCAAGAGAAAAACAGAGGGATTCCCATCCTTCCCTTCCGCACTGAAAACTTTTCTTACCTGCTGCATTTTAGTCCCCATCATAGATCCGCTGTGGTCTATCACAAAGATAACGTTTTTAGGGATTCGGGATAGATTAGCGGGTGCGAAATGATGTACAAAATATCCATTTACAATCTGAAAAAACATAAAATCAAAACTCAGCAGAATAATCAGCAGAGTCATCAGAGGCTTGCATTTTAAGCATAATTTTCAATTACCTGAACACTACCAGCAGACAGATCTCTATTGACATCATACTGTATGATGAAGTCTCCATCCAGAATTGTTTCATGACAATCAGGACACTTGCGCTGTTGCTCAAGCGTTGGTTTGAAGGAAACGTGCGCCTGAATGAAGCAGTGACTCAATGTTAATTTATCCAGTTATTGTTCCAGTAAAGCTTTTATTTAAACAAAAAATATGAACAAAGTCACATACCCTTGTTGCAGTAAGAGTCTTTTTCACAATTGAAGTCAGATTATTTATTAGGAACTTTGCATCAACATCCAGAAAGGCAATGCCTTGTGGTTCAAAAACATGTACATCAATCTGGAAACAGCAATTCAAAATGTAATATTTAATCACCAAGTGGGAAAATCAAACAGAGCCAAAGCTAAAATATATTGGTAATGTTGCTACTTTAGAAATATACCTGGAAATGATTGACAAGTTGCTTGGGTTTTACTCTGATGTTCATCTCATATTTCCCCAGGTTACGTTTTAATAATTCTTCATAAGTTAATTCAAATATGACTTTTTTGGCTGGTCCAATATTTACTAACACTTTAAATGTCTCCATTTTTCTTCCGGATGTTCTTTGGAAATCAAGAAACAAAATGCAGAAGTTAAAATGTTATTGTCACGTACACACAAGATAATAGACATCCGAGAGAGAGAGAGAGAGAGAGAGTGTGTGTATGAGGAAAGGTTCTCATTGTCTTCCTATCGTATGCTGCTGTCCCACAGCGAGTTTTACATCATACTGACTAAGGCTGTTAATAAAGAATGTCATTATTTGGGGGGCAGCAAATGAAAGACTTGCGTTTATATAGCGCCTTTCACGATCTCAGGGTGTCAGCCACCGAATTACTTTTGAATTGTAGTCGCTGTTGTAATGTAGGGAAACGCGGCAACCAATTTGGGCACAGCAAATGTCTCACAAACATCACTGAAATAAATGACCAAATAATTTGTTTTAGGTGTTGGTTAAAGGAACTAACTCAAATGGACAGAAGAAAATAATTTCAAGGTATAACTTAATCTCAGTTTATCGGCCGGAATCTTGACCTTGCGCGCATGCGGGTCGTGTAGCAGGTCAGGAACCCGATGTTGTGAGCAGGGCATTCTACAATGAGACTTTTACTTAAAGGCCCAATTAAACCAGCCATGTGCGTTTCCAGGTACAATTAAATGGAGCTGGTCTGATGACATCATCGATGGATTGTTTCCAGTGCCGATATTTAAAGCAGTCTTGCACACATCTCACTTGAAGATTGATGATGGAGTGTTCAAGGTGATTTCCGGTAAGTCTGTTTGGGGGTGTGAAAAGCTGAGGCAGGGTGGACTGGCACAGCACAAAAGAGTCACGACAGTTGCCAGGGAGACTGGCACACACATGCATGATGATCTTTTTATGGGTGCAGACGAGCTGCACATTAAGGGAGTGGAAGCCCTTGTGGTTCCCAAACACTCCCATGATGTGGAGGGGTCTTGATGACCACATGTGTGCAGTCGATGATGCCCTGCTCCTGTGGGAAGCCAGCCAGAGCCACACTGCTGAGTGCTCGTTCGATAACACTGGCTTCATCAGTGGCAAAGTTGACATAATTGGTTGACTTGTCAAACATGTCCAATTGGGTGGTTTCATCAATGGCCGGCTGACTGTGAGATCCTGCAAATGTCCCTGCAGATCCCTGGAAGGAGCCTGAGGCGAAGAAGTTGAGGGCGGTGGTGACTTTGACAGCCATTGGTAAGGAGTGTCTACCAGGTCCTCTGGGCAGCAGGTCTTGTTCCAGCAAGCTAAGAATGTCTGCGACAACCTGGCGCGATGACATGAGCCTCCTTCGGCACTGTTGCTCAGTCATGTTGAGGAAGCTCATCCTCTGCCTGTATACCCTGTGTTGGGGGTATCGCCTCCGGTGCAGTGCACCCCTGTGCTGACCCCCTCCCTCCTGTGCAGCATCGGGTCATTGAGACGAAGGCTGCCATTGTGACTGCTGCTACTCTTCTTCTTCGGCAGTCCTCTGGAGTCGAGGGTGACTTGCTTCCACACTAAAATTATTTCTAAGCTGACTGATGAGACCAATGCGAGATCTACAGTCTCTGTTACAGGTGGGGCAGATGGTGGTTGGCGGGGTGGGTGGTTGGGCTGCTTGATTTGTCATATGCTCCTTCCGCTGTTTGTACTTAGCTTCCGTGTGCTCCCGGCAAAGAGACTCGAGGTGTTCGGCACCTTGTCGGATGCTTCTCCTCCACTTTGAGCGGTCTTGGGCCAGGGATTCCCAAGAGTCGGTTGGGATGTTACATTTTTTCAAGGAATATGAGGGTGTCCTTGACGCATTTTCTCTGCCCTTCTGGGGCTCACCTATTGTGACGTAGCTTGGAGTAGAGTGCTTGTTTCGGGAGTCGATTATTCGGCATGCGGACAATGTGGCCCGTCCATTGGAGCTGATCGAGCGTGGTCAATGCCTTGAGGCTGGGGATGTTGGCCTGAGAGAGAACACTGATGTTGGTGCGCCTATCCTGCCAATGAATTTGCAGAATTTGCTGCTGGTGGCGTTGTGGCTGCTGATTCTGGTGTGCATGGTGCTGTTGGTACTGGGGCTCACCTTTATCCATTTCTGAAGTCCAAGGTGAGACAGTGTAAGCTTCATCCATGCTGAAGTAGTTGTTATGAATAGAAAAACTCCAGAGTGCCTAAACAACATGGCAGCCAACCTTTTATACTGGCCCTGCATATGTGTGCAGGGGACCATTAGGACTCCAACAGTCGCGTCCTCTGGTGGAAAGTATTACATAGTTACATACATAACATCACTCCCCCCCCCCCTAAAGTCTTCGGTATAAGTTATTTACAAGTTGAGGCAATCCGGAGCCCTTCGCTCCCTGGTTGATCGTCTAAGTTCAAACCCTGGCGTGTGTGAGTTGGTCGGACCATTGCTGCACTGCCCCGAGGCTGGTCTGACCGGACTGTCAGGAATGGTGGTTTCATCCTCGTGATTGACAGCGAGGTCGATTGCTGGTTGGATGTGTGTTGGTGGATCGTCGATGGTGATATCCTCTTCAAGTCGTTCCTGGTTGTCAGTAAATTGCAATTTGGTCTGATCTAAATGCTTTCTGCACGTTTGGCCATTTAACAGTTTGATTCTCTTTCTTGGCCAAAACAGTGCCAGCAACCCACTTGGGACCATGACCGTAATTCAGGACAAACACAGGGTCGTTAACATCAATGTCACGTGAAACAGCCGCACGATCATGGTGCATGTTCTGCTGGTGTCGCCGGGTTTCCATGTGATCATTAAGAGCCGGGTGGACTAGGGAGAGCCTGGTTTTGAGGGCTCTCTTCATTAACAATTCTGCTGGAGGAACCCCGGAGAGCGAGTGGGGTCGCGTCCGGTAATTGAGCAAAATGTGAGACAAGCGCGTCTGTCATGCGTTTCATGCTCTGCTTGATTGTTTGGACTGCCTGTTCCGCTTGACCATTGGACGCGGGCTTAAACGGAGCAGACCTGACATGCTTAATGCCATTGCGGGTCATAAACTCGTTGAATTCCGAGCTGGTGAAACACGGTTCATTGTCGCTGACAAGGACGTCGGGCAAGCCATGGGTGGTGAACATGGCCCAGAGGCTTTCAATGGTGGCTGTGGACATGCTGGATGACATGATTACGCAAATAAAAAAAAATTCAATCCATTTGGATTAAGCGTACACTACTACTAAAAACATCTTTCCTAGAAAGGGGCCGGCAAAATCTACGTAGATCCTGGACCACGGTTTGGAGGGCCATGACCACAGACTCAGTGGAGCCTCCCTTAATGCATTGCTCAGTTGCGAGCAAGTGTTGCACTGATCCACGCATGACTCCAAGTCCGAGTCAATGCCGAGCCACCAAACATGCGACCTGGCAATTGCTTTCATCATGACAATGCCTGGGTGGGTACTGTGTAGGTCACGTATAAACATTTCCCAGCCTTTTTTTGGCAAAACCACTCGATTGCCCCATAAGAGACAATCCGACTGAATGAACATTTTATCTTGGCTTAATTTCATCTTGCATTTCCCTGGGAACGGCTGACCAGTTCCCATTTAGGACGCAACTCTTTACTAATGATAGCACAGGATCCTGGCTGATCCAGGTCCTGATCTGGCGAGCTGTGACGGGTGACCCCTCGCTCTCAAAGGCATCAATGACCAGTAGCAAGTCTGCGGGCTGCGCCATTTCAACCCCAGTGGTGGGTAATGGTAGCCAGCTGAGAGCATCGGCATAGTTTTCAGTGCATGGTCTGTGGAGAATAACAGTCATGAGCGGATAATGTTAGTGCCCATCTTTGGATGCGGGACGAAGCATTGGTGTTTATACCTTTGCTCTCTGACAACAGCGAAATGAGCGGTTTGTGGTCAGTTTCAAGCTCAAACTGAAGTCCAAATAGGTATTGGTGCATTTTCTTAACCCCATATACACATGCTAACACCTCTTTCTCGAGCATACTATAGGCTCTCTCAGTCTTAGACAGACTTCTAGACACATATGCAACCGGTTGGAGGTTGCCCGATACATTGGCTAAACGTTTACATGGATCATAGTGTACAAGTAACTTATTTGAACATAGCAGGTTCCTGGCCTTCTCAAAGGCTGTGTCTTGAGATTTGCCCGAACCCCAGTCGTCACCCTTACGTAGCAACATGTGCAAAGGCTCCAACAACATGCTCAACCCGGATAGAAAGTTACCGAAATAGTTGAGGAGTCCCAGGAACGAACGCAGCTCTGTCACATTCTGTGGTCTGGGTGCATTCTTGATGGCCTCTGTCTTTGAGTCTGTGGGCCTGATGCTGTCTGCTGCAATCTTTCTCCTTCTGGCACCAGGAACACACACGGAGTGTTTCAGCCTGAGTCCCACTCTGTCTAAGTGACTTAGAACCTCTTCCAGGTTGTGTAGGTGTTCGATGGTATCACGACCGGTGATTAGGATGTCGTCTTGAAACACAATGGTTCGTGGAACAGATTTCAGCAAACTCTCCATGTTTCTTCTGAAAATGGCTGCAACCGAGCAAATCCCAAAAGGGCACCTGTGGTATATAAACAGCCCTTTGTGTGTGTTGATGCACATCAGTCTTTTCAAAGATTCAGCCAGCTCCTGTGTCATGTAGGCGGAGGTTAGGTCCAACTTGGCGAACGACTTCCCCCCGCTAACGTTGCGAACAGGTCATCCGCCTTGGGCAGCGGGTACTGGTCCTGTAGTGAGACTCGGTTAATTGCTACCTTGTAGTCTCCGCAGAATCTGACCGTGCCATCGCTTTTCAACATCGGTACAATTGGACTCGCCCACTTGTTGAACTCAACTGGCGATATGATTCCTTCGCATTGGAGTCTGTCCAGTTCGATCTCGACTTTCTCCCTCATCATGTACGGAACCGCCCAAGCCTTGTGATGGACGGGCCGTGCATTAGGGCCTAGATGGATCTGTATCCTGGCGCCTGTGAAGTTGCCGATGCCTGGTTTGAATAGCAAGGGAAACTTGCTCAGCACTTGAGCACACGAGGCGTCATCTAATGAAGATAGTGCTTTGATGTCGGTTCTAATTCCATCTAATCTTTTCTAGCCAGCTTCTGCCGAACAGCATTGGCCCATTGCCTGGAACAATCCACAATGATAGGTCATGCACAGCTCCATCATACGATACCAGTCATTGGAAGTGCAGCAGTGAAGGTATGAGCTCTTTGGTGTAGGTACGCAGCTTTGTATTAATCGGGCTCAGTTTGGACCTTTGTGCCTTATTGCCCCACAGTTTCTCGAAAGCCTTCTGGCTCATTATTGACTGACTCGCACCTGTGTCCAACTCCATAGATACTGGAACTCCATTTAATTTGACTTTCAGCAGAGCTCTTGGTGGTGAAGCTATGTACCTCATACACTTCTTCCTCGGGTTGAGTTGCCTGTGCTGCGTGATCCGCACTGGATCGGTCATCGTCTGCCACGTGATTTGTCGCAACACGTTTGCACATTCGCTGGAGGTGCCCCATTGTTGCTCAGCCTTTGCACACGTAGTGCTTGAATCGACATTGATGGGCCTGATGATTACCCTTGCAGCGCCGACACAGTGCTAATGGATTCACATTCACCGCCGATGGCAGACTCTGAGTCATCACAGGTCTTGCAGCCACAGACGTATAGGCCTTGCCATATGCAGTTCGGCCTGCTAGCGACGTCATTTTATGCACAGTACTTGCTGGTAAGCTTGAGAAGATATCTGTTTGGTGTTATCGTCCGTGGCCATGCATGCCTGGGCAATCACAATGGCCCTGCTCAGGTCTAGGGTTTCGGCAGCCAGCAGCTTTCAAAGAATGTCCTCGTGGCTGATGCCAAGCATGAAAAGGTCCCATAGCATTTCCCCCAATGCAGCTCCAAAGTCGTAAGGTCCCGTGAGGCGTCTCAGATCGCCGACATAATCTGCCACGTCCTGGCCCCCGGAGCGATGGTGCGTGTAAAAACGATACCTGGCCATGAGGATACTCTCCTTCAGCTTGAGGTGGTCCTGAACCAGCGTGCACAACTCTGTATATTCCTTCCCCGTTGGTTTTGTCGGTGCGAGCAGATTCTTGATGAGGCCGTATATTTTAGGCCCACAGACAGTGACGAGAACCGCCCTATGCTTGACCGTGTTAGTGACTCCTTCCAGCTCGTTTTCCACGAAGTACTGGTCGAGACGCTCGACAAAGGCTTCCCAATCATCCTCTACAAATCTCTCTAATATTCTAATGGCAACCATGGTTGCATGAAGGTTCGTAATTTGTTACTCGTTGCCAATTGTTATGTATAGAAGAACTCCACGAGTCTGAGTACTGTGACCTTAGTCTTCTTTATTACTGCTCCAGAGAGCCTAAACAACATGGCAGCCAACCTTTTATACTAGCCCTGCACATGTGTGCAGGTGACCATTAGGACTCCAACAGTCGTGCCCTCTGGTGGCAAGTATTACATAGTTACATACATAACAGTAGTAGATGGTAGGTAAAGTGGAGATCAGAGGTCCAATCCCTCAATCTTATGATAGTGTATAGTAATGTCGTGAGTGGTTTCCGAGGTTGCAAAAATGGCCTACAAACTGCTGACAGCTATATTTCTGCACAAGATGGAGTCAGCAAGAGCCTTTCCATTAGCCAAGTAAGCAGGTGTAATGTGGGAGTATGTGTGTGTTTTTCCCAGCTCTCAATTAATGCACTCGCACAAGGCCCACTGAGCTTCTGCCTTCCCTTCGCAGGCGTGAATCTCGTGTTCCTGAAGTTAATATCAAAAGCTGCTTTTAAAAACCCTCTTAACGGTCTCTCAAGTCCGGGTTTCAGAGCTTGAGCAGCAGCTGGCATCACTGATCCGTGAGGCTCAGAGCTACGTGGACAGCACGTTTCAAGATGTGGTCACCCCACATCATAAGGGTGAGTGTACAGGCAGAGAGGGAATTGGTGACCACCAGTCAGAGAAGGAAGACCAGGCAGGTAGTGCAGTAGTCACCTGAATGCATCTCACTCTCTAACCAGTATTCAGGTGAGGGCAATGGTTCCTCTGGGGAGTACAGCCAGAACCAAATCCATGGCACCACAGGTGGCTCAGCTGTACAGGGAGGGATCATAAAAATATAAGAATTAGGAGCAGGAGTAGGCTATTCAGCCCCTCGAGCCTGTTCCGCTATTCAATAAGATCATGGCTGATCTTCTACCTCAATTCCACTTTCCTGCACTATCCCCATATCCCTCGATTCCCTTAATATCCAAAAATCTATCGATCTCTGTCTTGAATATACTCAAAGACTGAGCCTCCACAGCCCTCTGGTGTAGAGAATTCCAAAGAATCACTTCCCTCAATGAAGAAGGGTGGGATTTCCCACAAGGGGGAAAGGTAGGGCAAATTCAGAGCGCCCCGAATGACGAAAGTGATCGAGAACAAGATGAAGAAGAAAAAGGGAGCGTATGACAGATGTCAGGTTGAGAGTACAAGTGAGAACCAGGCTGAATATAGAAAGTGAAAGAGGAAAAGTGAAAAAGAAAATAAGAGGGGCAAAGAGAGAGTATGAGAATAGATTGCCAGCTAACGTAAAAGCGAATCCGAAGATTTTCTACAGGCATATAAATAGTAAACGCGTAGTAAGAGGAGCAGTGGGACCGATTAGGGACCAAAAAGGAGACCGACTCATGGAGGCAGAGGGCATGGCTGAGGTGCTAAATGAATACTTCGCATCTGTCTTCACCAAGAAAGAAGATGCTGCTAAAGTCATAGTGAAAGAGGAGGCAGTTGGGATACTGGATGGGATCAAAATTGATAGAGAAGGTACTAGAGAGGTTAGTTGTACTTAAAGTAAATAAGTCACCAGGACCGGATGGGATGCTGAGGGAAGTAAAGGTGGAAATTGCAGAGGTACTGGCCATGTTCTTCCAATCCTCCTTAGATATGGGGGTGATGCCAGAGGACTGGAGAATTGCAAATGCTACACCCTTGTTCAAAAAATGGTGTAAGGATAAAACCAGCAACTATATGCCCATCAATTTAACCTCAGTAGTAGGGAAGTTTTAGAAACGATAATCCAGGACAAAATTAACAGTCACTTGGACAAGTGTGGATTAATTAAGGAAAGTCAGCATGGATTTGTGAAAGACAAATCGCGTTTAACTAACTTGATTGACTTTTTTGATGAGGTAACAGAGAGGGTTGATGAGAACAATGTGGATAATGTGGTGGACATGGACTTCCAAATGGCGTTTGATAACGAAAAGACTTGCATTTATATAGCGCCTTTTATGACTGCCGGACGTCCCAAAGTGCTTTACAGTCAATTAAGTACTATTTTTTTGTAGTCACTGTTGTAATGTAGGAAATGTGGCAGCTAATTTGCGCTCAGCAAGCTCCCACAAACAGCAACGTAAAAATGACCAGCTAATCTGTTTCTGTTATATTGATTGAGGGATACATATTGGCCAGGACACTGGAAATAACTCCCCTAATCTTTGAAATAGTGCCATGGGATCTTTTATGTCCACCTGAGAGCGCAGATGGGGCCTTGGTTTAACGTCTCATCTGAAAGATGGCACCTTCGACAGTGCAGCACTTCCTCAGTACTGCACAGGAATGTCAGCCTAGATTTGTGTGTTCAAATCTCTGGAGTGGGACTTGAAGCCACAACCTTCGGACTCAGAGGCGAGAGTGCTATTAAATGAGCCACTAGCTGACACACTCACCACTTTTCACCCACACTGCGATCCCTGAAAATCATGGTGTGAGGACCTGAGGGAGGGGGTTAGTGGGAATATGTGTGTGTGTGTGTGTGTGTGTGTGTGCTAGGCCCATGCAGCAGAGCCTGGTCTCCATCCTGCCTAAGAAGGAAGAAGTTGACACAACGTGCCATATAAAAGGCTTGCCAGCAAAGTTGAAGCCCATGGAATAAAATGGACAGTGGTAGCGTGGATACAAAATTGGCTAAGTGACAGGAAGCAGAGAATAGTGGTGAACGGTTGTCTTTCAAATTGGAGGAAGGTATACAGTGGTGTTCCCAAGGGATCGGTACTAGGACTACTACTTTTCTTGATATATATTAATGATTTGTATTTCGGTGTACAGGGCACAATTTCAAAATTTGCAGCTGACACAAAACTTGGAAGTATTATGAACAGTGAGGAGTATAGGGATAGACTTCAAGAGGACATAGCCAGGCTGGTGGAATGGGCGGACATGTGACAGATGACATTTAATGCAGAAAAGTGCAAATTGATACATTTTGGTATAAAGAATGAGGAGAGGCAATATAAACTAAAACGCACAATTCTAAAGGGGATGCATGAACATAAATAGAGACACAGTGTACAAAAGCAAGGAAATTATGATGAACCTTTACAAAACACTAGTGCGACCTCAACTGGGGTATTGTGTCCAATTCTGGCCACGGCACTTTAGGAAGGAAGAGAGAGGGTACAGAAAGGATTTACAAGAAAAGTTTTGGAATGAGGGACTTCAGTTATGTGGATTGACTGGAGAAGCTGGGGTTGTTCTCCTTAGAGCAGAGAAGGTCCAGAGGAGATTTGATAGAGGTGTTCAAAATTATGAGGGGTCTAGACAGAATAGATAGAGAGAAATAGTTCCCATTGGCGAAAGGGTCGCGAACCAGAGGACACAGATTTAAGGTGATTAACTGAAGATCAAAAGGTGACACGAGGAAAACATTTTTACGCAGCAAATGGTTAGGATCTGGAATGCACTGCCCAAGAGAATGGTGGAGGCAGATTCAATCATGGTTTTCAAAAGGGAATTGTATAAGTATCTGAAGGAAAAAGATTTGTAGGGCTGCAGGGAAAGGGTGGGGGAGTGAGACTAGCTGAAGTGCTCTTGCAGAGAGCCAGCAGGGGCTCGATAGGCCGAATAACCTCCTTCTGTGCTGTAACCATTCTATGATTCTATGATTCTATGTTCTTACTTCACAAGCCCCGCAGTCTGTCCCCGTGAAACTGCCTGTTGGTACTGTCGCTGAGCAACTTCTTTCTCTTTCACAGCTCCCACATATGTCACTCCATCTAGAGTCCTACAGAGGGAGAAACCACATGAATGTTATATAACCGGAACCTGATTCATTCGTCTTCTCTTGTACACCTTCCACTGGTCTCTTCTTACATTTTCTTTATTTTCAAAAAATAAATATTTGCACAAAACACAAATAAGATTTGAAAAATTACATTTGGCATTGGTAGGATATCTGTTGAATAAAGATTTATTCCCATTACAAATTAAAACTACGGATACAATCATTAATTTAGATACTCAATTCATATTAACCTCCTCATCTGAGTTACTTGATGCTAATTAACAGATTTAACCCGCTTTTCTTAATTCC
Organism: Pristiophorus japonicus; assembly: GCF_044704955.1. NCBI lineage: Eukaryota > Metazoa > Chordata > Chondrichthyes > Pristiophoridae > Pristiophorus > Pristiophorus japonicus. The sequence goes on from NC_091988.1 coordinate 51,243,459, forward strand.
ATTCATACTATACAAGGAGGAAGATACGCACCAATTTAATAAACTTCTAATTATTAATTACCTTACTATATTTTAACATATTCATGCATCTAGGAGGATGATCTTGAAAAGAGTGAGTGGGCACTGGATGGGGCCATGGATGCAGAAAAATGAGTGGGGGGTTGTCTTGGCAACAGAGTTGAAGACATCTCTGAGACAGAGAGACAAGGAAGACAATGTCATGAACTGGACAGGAGAAACTTGGAAGCAGGGAGTAAGGAGGAGAAACTGAGGGCTGGAATTCATTTTTTTTGGTGGTATTCATATTTTTGGGTGAAATACCACCCGTTGCAAGTTTGATGAAAGTTTACCACTGGCGGTTTCGAAATACCACTGGGGAGCGGACTGCTGGCGTGCAACACTGAAAAAACTACTTCCACCCAAGTTTAGTGATAGCGATGACCCGTAGGTGAGGAGAAAAAAAACACCCACGAAAAATCAACCGGAGCAGCAGTTCGATCGGCGGTCAGTATGAAACCCTACAAAAAAAAGGTAAGTTAAAGTTTTTTAAAAATTATTTTGCAGTGATTCAGTGCAGAAGGGTCCTGTGAATGTTTTATGATTTTTTCGATATTGTTTCTTTGAAAAATATTTTCTGTGTTATTTCTCCCCTCCTAGCAGCATCGGTCTAAATTTTACACAAATATGACTGACTTTGACCAGGATCACGTTTTCCACCGAAAATCCACGTGGAACACAGATTTTTCCCCGCCGGGCGGATTTTAAAAAATGTGTTGATTAATTTTCCACCGATCTTAATTAAAAAATCCTAACTTTTTTTTCGGTGGTAATCCGGTGGTGATGTTTTTTTTTTACCAAATTCCAGCCTTGAGAGTTGTCACGATAGGGGTATAGGGGTTGCAGACGTCTTGGAGACATGCAACGAATTGAAAGAAGAAAGATGGTCTTAAGCACACAGAAAAGTCAGAGAGGAGATAAGAAGGGGACCTTGGAGACAAGTAGCAGGGAGAATTCAAAATCATGAAAGAGACAATCTGAGAAGTATGGAATGTGCAGCAATAGGAGTCCACATCGGTTGCAAACCTCCAGAAAAAAACTCAAAGATAAAAGGAAGCGAGAAATGCTCCAGTCGGCACTGAATAGGGTCAGCTATTCTTTTCTAGATTCAAATTAAGTGTAAATTCTTATATAAGAACATAAGAAATAGAAGCAGTAGGCCATAAGGCCCTCGAGCCTACTCCGCCATTCAATAAGATCATGGCTGATCTGATCATGGACTCAGCTCCATTTCCCTGCCCGCTCCCCATAACCCCTTATCGTTTAAGAAACTGTTATTTTCTGCCTTAAATTTATTTAATGTCCCAGCTTCCACAGCTCCCTGAGGCAGCGAATTCCACAGATTCACAACCCTCTGAAAGAAGAAATTTCTCCTCATCTCAGTTCTAAATGGGCAGCCCCTTATTCTAAGATTATGCCCTCTAGTTCTAGTCTCTCCCCCCCAGTGGAAACATCCTCTCTGCATCCACCTTGTCAAGCCCCCTCATAATCTTATACGTTTCTATAAAATCACCTCTCATTCTTCTGAATTCCAATGAGTAGAGGCCCAACCTACTCAACCTTTCCTCATAAGACAACCCACTCATCCCCGGGATCAACCTAGTGAACCTTCTCTGAACTACCTCCACAGCAAGTATATCCTTTCATAAATATGGAAACCAAAACTGCACGCAGTATTCCAGGTGTGGCCTCACCAATACCCTGTACATCTGTAACAAGACTTCCCTGCTTTTATACTCTATCCCCTTTGCAATAAAGGCCAAGATTCCATTGGCCTTCCTGATCACTTGCTGTACCTTTTGTGTTTTATGCACAAGTACCCCAGGTCCCGCTGTACTGCAGCACTTTGCAATCTTTCTCCATTTAAATAATAACTTGCTCTTTGATTTTTTTCTGCCAAAGTGCATGACCTCACACTTTCCAACATTATACTCCATCTGCCAAATTCTTGCCCACTCACTTAGCCTGTCTATGTCCTCCTGCAGCCTCTTTATGTCCTCCTCACACATTACCCTTCCTCCCATCTTTGTATCATCAGCAAACTTGGCTACGTTTCACTCAGTCCCCTCTTCCAAGTCGTTAATATAGATTGTAAATAGTTGGGGTCCCAGCACTGATCCTTGTGGCACCCCACTCGTTACTGATTGTCAACCAGAGAATGACCCATTTATCCCAACTCTCTGTTTTCTGATGGTCAGCCAATCTTCTATCCATGCTAACATATTACCCCCAACCCCGTGAACTTTTATCTTGTGCAGTAACCTTTTGTGTGGCACCTTGTCAAATGCCTTCTGGAAGTCCAAATACACCACATCCACTGGTTCCCCTTTATCCACCTTGTTCGTTACATCCTCAAAGGATTCCAGCAAATTTGTCAAAATCTAGCCAATAATTACTAAAACGCCACAAATTATTTTGTAATAATTACAAGCCGGTCACTAGAAAATTGCAGAAGATTGCTGAAATGTTTCCTAATTTCTTGTAGAGAGATTGACAATATTGTGGCAATATTGGTATTCTGCTGCTCAATCTAAAATGGTAACTTTTTCAAGCTTCCAGTCCAAGTTCACACTGTCACTTTTCTCCTCCCCTCAGTTTGTGCTGGCACATTTTTCACCCTTCCCTCGGTTAATGTCACTAGTACTCTCCCAACCCCGCCCCCATTCCTTAGTTCAAGCTGGTGCTCGACCACCTGACTCCTCTGTTCACACTGGCACTGTTCCCTCCCTCTCACACAGCAAATCCTCTCCGCATCTACTATTCTTGAATCCAAGTTGAGGCTGCTGCTCTGGGGACCAATGGGCACTACAAACTGAGGGCAGGAATACTGATTGACAAAGCTACTGAGATATCAGGAATTATTGTTCACAGGGAGCTGCAGGTTTTTTGGGATGGGGATGATTTTTGCATGATAAAAATATGTTGGTTATTTTCCAGTGGCCCTGGCTAAAAGTTGCAAAACTGAGCATGATGCAAGCAGATGATGAGAAGATCTCAGAACCTTTTGGAAAGCTACAGCTTACTGGTGAAATACATTAGTGAAAGATACAATGAATGAAAATTATTAGAGACATGGATTGTTAAAATAAACGGAATTCATTAGAAACCTAAAAGGACTTACGATGTAATGAAGGGGAGTTTGATGGTTGCTGCAGTTCACCCAAGCTATTTATTATCTCCAATATATACCTTTTTTTGTAATTACATATAAATGGTACAGTATATTTTTGAATTGGAACTGAATGCTACATGCACACTGCTTTCAGAGAACTCGGGCTTTTTATATATTTCCTTGAATTGGTTTCTGTCCAATGTAGTAAACAGATTAGCCAACCTGTACTGTGCTCAGTCAATTTGCGTAATGCAATAAACACCTGATTCTTTTTTCCAAATGCACAAAGAAAGGGAGAAAGAGAGAAAAGAAAGATCCATGGGATCTTTTATGTCCACTTGAGAGGGCAGACGGGACTCGGTTTAACGTCTCATTCGAAAGATGGCACCTCCGATAGTGCAGCACTCCCTCAGCACTGCACTAGAGCGTCAGCCTAGATTTTTGTGCTCAAGTCACTGGAGTGGAACTTCACCACAACCTTCTGACTCAGAGGCGAGAGTTCTACCCACTGAGCCATGGTTGACACAAGTTCAAACACAGTCTGAATCTCCAGAGATATTGAGCAAGTGATTTGCTCCAGTGTGCTCTGGGTATAGGGTGGGGTGGCTTGACCCATCCACCTCCACGGAGGTGTGTGGGGGACCTGACCCATCCACCTCCATGGCACGAACCTGGTATTGCAGTACTTCCAGGAACGGTGCAGTGGCTCTAGGCCTTTTGGCTAAGAGCATTGGCGCAGAGTGATCCTTGGCGTGTGCAAGGTGACCTCTGGCGTTTGTGATTTGACAAAGAATTGGAACGATTGGCTACGAATTTCAAAAAAAAAATAAAATTTGAAGGTTTCCCTCACTTGGAAGACTAATTTGGGGGAGTGGTGGTGGGTGGGTTTCTGGCAGGGTAATTTCCCACCTGCCAGCACGAGCAGCAATCCTTCAGTGATGTTAGCCACTGGGCCTCATTTGCATGTCTCCAGTCCCCTTCTTGCTCAGAAGAGAGCAGAGAGTGGCTGCTGGCTGCCAAAGATCGGGCGGCCCATGGCCATCCATTAGCTTCTAAGTGGTGGGGAGGAGGTTTTGGGAGGGGCTCACTAGAAGGATTGGGAGGTTGGGGGGGTGGAGTCTGTGGTGGGGGGAGGGGGTCGCAGCTTTACTTGTGGGATTGGGAGGAGCACTCCTGTTTGTGCTGGATCCATAAAGGAAAGTTTCTGACTTATCTATTGTGCCTTTTCCATCTTTCCCAACAGCTGCCAACCTGCTGGGCCAGCCATGGTGGTTTCCCCGCACAGGCTTCATTTAAAATGCAATCGGGGTCTATTGACGTAATACTTTCCCAATTTGCATCAATTCATGAGGCTTCTGCCTGCTTTAGGCAGGTGCCTCAGCTGCTTTAAGAAGCTTGCAAGTTAAGATCGCGGGGGGGGGGGGGGGCGAGAAAGGGGCAACATCTGAGCAGCAATGAACCTGCTCAGTTTTAACTGCCCATCCACCCGGTTTCTGCCAGGTGGGTAGGGTAAAAATTAATCCCGAAATAGGTTGGGTAGAGTCTGTGAGAGTACAAATTGGACATGGTCAGTGGGAAGGAATGGACTTGGTGGGCCAAATGATCTCTTCTCATTCTATATTTTATATCCTTACATTATGTGAATTTTTTTTCATTTCATCAGGCATTTGGACTTAGAATATTAAAATAGCAGCAAAGGCCTTGAATATTGCTAATTATAGTTGTGCTGGGCTGCAAGGCTCTACTGGTTATACTGCTGTAGGATCTAGAGCTTTAAATTGTTTTTCCCATTATCAGTTTATAGCACTGTAAACTGTATACAAGGTATAGTAAGACTGCACAGTGACACAGAGGTTGACTGCCTCTGTTTTGCTGTGCAACCCATTGCTTTGAGTCATAGAATCATAAAAATTTACAGCACGGAAGGAGGCCATTTCGGCCCATTGTGTCCGCTCTGGCCGACAAAGAGCTATCCGGCCTAATCCCACTTTCCAGCTCTTGGTCTGTCGCCCTGTAGGTTACAGCACTTCAAGTGCACATCCAAGTACTCTTTAAATGTGGTGAGGGTTTCTGCCTCTACCACCCCTTCAGGCAGTGAGTTCCAGACCACCACCACCCTCTGGGTAAAAAACTTTCATATTATTCATAGAGTAAATAATTCTTATTGATCTCTGCGATGATTAATATAAACAATGATTAACATTCGTTTAATAAAAAAGTAAAAGAAAATATGCAATATGCCACACACTGATTTGGCAGTATTACCCAACATTGCACTTGTTGCCAGACGTTTCAGCATATTGCCACAAATGTTTTTTTTTAATCACTATTTTGAATCTATGTTATTACTTTATATACACAGCCAGATTTCAAAGCCACAACATCTGTGCCTGCAGGTAACCTCAGGGCGAAATTGGCATCTGCACAAATTCATTGGCCCCTGGGCTACAAGGCCCCAATGAAACAAAATAAAAATTTTAAGTTGGCATTTTAAAACATTCAAACACTACATATAAAATGTTCACACAATAAATATAAAAGAACTCTTTCATGCTTATTAGTTAATTTGACTGAATAAACCGAGCTGATACACACATGCTGAAGTTGGTGATGAAGGCTGTTTTGGGTAGTTCCACGTCGAAGTCGGCTTCTCTCGACTCATTTGCTCGATTTACCACTCGGCTGATTACCACATTGTGAGCAAATCGAGATGTAACTTTGCAATCAATCTTCATACTGTAGATTTCAAGCTCCCTCACAGGCTGAAGGGAATTAAGGGGTAATATTTCAATTTGATGTGACTGAATCAAGAAAGTAAAATAACTGGAAAGATCAGACTTAATTTAAATTAGTGCTGTGTGTTGTCCTACTGGAACATTAGCGATAAAGCGGGTTTAATATTTTTACTATAAATGGTCACAGTGTACGAATAGCATCTTCTGAAGTAGATTTTACAAAATCACTTCCCCAATAAATCATTAAACAAAATCAAACTATTGTTCAGAGAAAGAAGAGAATTTAACAGAACTAATAAAAATCACCCAGCATATTACACGAGAGAAATTGTTACTGAAATAAATATTAAAGGAGATATCAAACCTACTTTTGTGCCATGCTCCTCTGTGCTTCTTTTCTGTTGCCAACCAGTAGAAAGACCAACACATCAATGTTACAAAATGCATTCATTGTAGTTGAAGTACTGTCCATAGTAACTGAGATTTATGTACAAAATAAGCACGGTGATACTGTATTATTTAATGTAGTTGATAAAATTACATATTGCTAAACTTGCAGTAAATGAACCATAATAATTGATCCTTTTGTGGCCACATTGACAGCTACTGCCAACCAAGAGTCGACGCAAAGCAAAATAAAACTCCCACCGAATTGAGGCAGTACACACCATTAAAGCAAATTAGATGCTGGACAGTGATTAACAGACTATAACCTAACCTGAGTGTTCAATAAAGGTTAATAAAATTGCCCCTGGTTTACTCTGGCTCGGGATTTCATTTGGAAAAGTTACCTGGATTGTTGCTTTGTGTCATTCTTCTTTGCATTAGTGGATACATGGTTAGAAAATAGTTACAGTTCTAGTGTGTGAGACTTGTAAATTACAACTGGTGAGGACAACGCATGGTATGATTGGAATTGTAAAAAGCTCAGACATGAAACATATAATCGACAGTTAATCCTTTTATATTTTACTTGCAATAACATTTTGCAGTGATTAAATAAAGCACAGTAATTTTACATGTACGCATTGGATTAACTGTTGAATACCTTCATTGTTCGTTGGCCCAGGTTCAGAAGATTTGACCATCGGTTCGCATTATCAATCTGCTCGAATTAAAAAATTTTAAAAGTTGAAACAGTAATTCAGTCAATTAACAAAGTTATAATAAATATTTGGTAGTATCAATCGTACATTACCTTCTGATGCTCTGATTCCGTTATGATGAAATCAGAGGATATTAACGCTGGAATAGAAATTAGTAAAAGATAGGATAGCATTCTCTTCATCTTGGACAATGCTGTGCTGTCAAACAGGTCACAAGAAACTCGGCTTTATTCTGATCTCTGTTAATAAGCAACAGTGGCATTGACCCGACTCCTGCAATTGCCAGAAAGTGTTGACCCAACAGAGAATGCAATGTAAATAAATCAACATGTTTAAAGCAAACAAAGATGTTTTTCGGCAAATTGTGCAATCTGTGGAGTCAAGTCCAAAGAGTGGTCTGTATATGGAGCTCCACACTGAAATATAAATGAATTAATTATTTTAGTCACAGTGGCCCGTAAATTCACGGGGTTCGCTCGCGGTATGCAATGAATTTGATGACCAGGATGTTTGGTGGATATTCTGATCAAGCTCTGTCGGGAGATTGGGAGAAACTCCCTAAACAATGATTGTGCCAAGTCTCCGCAGTTTGAGATTTTCCTCTGCCTTGTAGGGGGCAGAACTTCTGTCCACCCTTTCGAAGGCAAATCCCGGTCAGAGGGGGAGCAAGAGGCAGAGATTCCAAAAGCCAAGAGCTCCACACTGAAATATAAATGAATTAATTATTTTAATCACGGTGGCCCGTAAATTCACAGGGCCATGGATGGGGCCCCGGTGTAGTTATGGTGGCCGACTGAGCTGAGGTGTACCGGCCTCCACAAGGACATATGTGGGCCCCATCGATAGGCTCACCCAGGCCAGGCCATGGCCAGCAGCCTGGAACCCTAATGTGTGTCAAAGTACGGATTGACCCACTGAATTAGGGAGTCGGGGGAAGAGGGGCAGGAGCTGGAGTTTCCAACAGGCACGGGCAGGTGGCCAAACTGTGCTTATTTAAAGAAGGACCCCCATCAACTTCAGCCTTTGCCATCTACTCAGAAAATCGTTTAAAATGGAAGATGGCAGGATATTGGCGGGTAAGTCAATTTTAACTATTACCCCCCATCGATTTGAAGTTATCACACAATATCTGGAGCTAACATGTGTATAAAGGCAATAAGAAAGAAAGACTTACATTTACATAAAGCATTTCATGTGCACCGGGCTATACAGCCAATGAAGTACTTTTAGATTGTAGTCATTGTTGTAATGTGGGAGATGACTTAAATATGACTTAAAGAAGAAAACTGTTCAGTGGAATATGGATCTGATATAACACTTTACACAATCTTGAAGAACTCCTTTCATACCTAGAAAGAAAGAAAGAGACAGAGAATAAGTGAGTGAGCTTGAGTAAGCGAGACAATGAGAGGAAATGAAAGAAAATCAGACATTTCAGATGCTTGGCAATCCCACTGCTCTTTAACCTATGGGACCTGTATATGAATCCAACCCACATTCAGAGGATGAAAGTTTCCTTTCTCTACTGGTTGTAAAGATTGTAATTCTCAACCCAGTTCCAACTGGGTATGGATCCGCAGCAGATCATTTGCCTCAGGTCGGTGATAAATTGACAGTCGCTCAGAGATGTTATAAGGATAGTTGAATGGGAAGACAATTCAATGTATTTTGGGGCTCGGATGTTTTAGTGTCAATTCCTATAAGCATATGGTGTAAAATGGGTAAGTGTTGTGTATGCAATAACTGTTAGACTGAGTACTGTTTAACTCCAAGAAGTGTGACCTTGGCTCTGCTTTATAAGGTCCATAGTGACTAATATACAAAATAGCTAGCCTTTTATACTTGGGCTGCACACACGTGCGTGCAGCCCAATGGCCTGCAACAATGACGCCATCTAGTGGCTAGTGATCCCAAAAGTACATACATGACAATACTCCCCTCTGAGATATTAACACAATCTTTTACAAATTGAGATGGTCCGCTGTTTTATGCTCCCGGGTTGACCGTCGCAGTTCAACTCCAGCCTTGGGTGAGTGTTCAGAGTCTGTTGTGACTGGTGGCTGGGTGGCTGACCTGGTGGGAGTGGCAATGGCCATGTCAGGGATTGAAAGTCCATTTTCATTGACCATGTCAGTGATTGAAAGTCCCGATTCACTGATGACCACTGAGTCCTCTGATGACTGGGGGATAGGTTGGTTGGTCGTCGATTGTCTCTTCCTCCGACTGTTCCGGTTCGTCTGTGTGCTGCAGCTTTGTTTGATCCATATGTTCCCTGCATGTTTGCCCATTTTTGAGCTTGACAATAAATACTCTGTTGCCCTCCTTGGTCATGACAGTACCAGTGATCCACTTGGGATCCTGACCATAATTCAGAACATATACAGGATCATTTACAGAAATATCGCGTGACACAGTTGCGCGATCGTGATACCCTTGCTGACTTTGCCTTCTATATTCAACATGATCATTCAAGTCAGGGTGTACAAGAGATAGCTTGGCCTTAAGACCTCTCTTCATCATTAGTTCAGCAGGCGAGACCCTGAAAAGCGTGTGTGGTCTTGTCCTGTAATTAAGCAGTCTGCATGACAGTCGGGTCTGCAGTGACCCTTGGGTTACTTGCTTCATACTCTGCTTTATGATTTTGACAGCACATTCTGCTTGCCCATTGGATGCAGGTTTGAACAGTGCTGACCTTACATTTTGATACCATTGAGTTTCATGAACTCTTGAAACTCCTGACTGGTGAAGCACGATCCGTTGTTGCTAACAACGATGTCAGGCAGACCATGTGTCACGAACATGACACTGAGATTCTCAATGGTAGCTGTGGATGTGCTGGATGACATGATTATACACTCTATCCACTTCGAATATACATCCACCACAACTAAAAACATCTTCCCCAGGAAGGGACCTGCAAAATCTATGTGGATCCTGGACCATGGTTTGGACGGCCATGACCACAGACTCAGCAGCGATTCTGCTGGTGCTTTGCTGAGCTGCATGCAAGTGTTGCACTGATGCACACATGATTCCAGCTCAGAGTCAATTCCCGGCAACCATACATGAGACCTGGCGATGGCTTTCATCATTACAATGCCATGATGTGTGCTATGTAGCTCACGTACAAATTTCTCTCTCCCTTTCTTGGGCATAACAATGATTGCCCCACAGTTTACAATCCGACTGAACAGACAGTTCGTCTTTGCGATGAATGTAAGGTTTGGTCTCCTCACACATTTGCTTGGGTATGGCAGACCGATCACCTTTTAAGATGCACCTTTGAAGGATGCACCACCAATAAAATCGGGTCCTGGCTGGTCCAGGTTTTAACTTGTTGAGCCATGACAGCGGTTCCTTCATTCTCAAAAGCATCCATAACTAATAGTAGGTCCTCCAGTTGTGGCGTTTCCACCTCCGGTGTGGGCAACGGCAGACGGCTCAAAGCATCGGCACAATTCTCAGTGCCAGGTCTATGGCGAATGGCATAATCATAAGCAGATAATGTCAGCGCCCATCTCTGGATGCGGGATGAAGCATTGGTATCGACACCTTTGTTTTATTGATATCTTTTTTTTCAGAGAATAGTGAAATTAGATCTGTCTTGTGATCTGTCTCTA